>NW_025064881.1:430189-507414 GCF_019112545.1 Guyanagaster necrorhizus
CTGCAATTGGTAAGATCTCTCACATCTTTTTATTTTATTAATTTACTCAAAAGTCAATGTAGTCTTCAAAATTATTATTACTTATAATGACTATACCATGATCAACATCTCTACTCTTGATTATATCCTCTATTCATCTTTTACTCTTGCTTCCATCTTGTGGTGCACCTTATCTATCATCTACCACATTATTACTGTTGCACAAGCAGGAAATGAAATAGGAGGTGGAGTCAGAGTTTATTATCCTGTTATTAAAATCTTGGTGGAGTCATCAGCACTTTATTCTATATCTTTGATTTTATATATAATCTTCTTTGCTTGTGACACTTCTATAACAGGTTACTTTGACTTTCTAGCAGCAATTGCAAGGGTATGTTTACATTCTATTGTTGACTTTATATCTGACAGATATTATATAGGGCATTGCTCCAACTCTTCTTGTTGGACATGTTGCAGCAGGTCATACTCATCCAGACAATTCTTGGCAGGAAAGCACTGCATCAAGCTCACTTCACTTTGGGATACATTCTGGAGATCATGACTCCCAGCAGGACTCCATAATGAATGGTGACCTTGAAGCTCAACAGATGATAGATGATGAATATGGCCATCACATTGCAGTGGAATCCCAGGAAGATATTGGTATCAACAGTTCAGAGGGCATCATCCATAGAGACTATAATGGGCTTGATGTGTTGGAGATACAAGTATAGTTGAAGCAGTTTGGTATTTACATTTCATATTATTTAATTCTTCCATTTCTTCTGTCTAGTTACATGCATACTGGGTATGCATAATATTTATATCTCATAGTTTTATCTGCATACCTGCAGCAATTGACAATAAGACACTCAGACAAATATCCACCCATTCATAAGCTTTTATATCTTCCCTCAACTGACCCATGAACTATTGTATCTAAAGTTGAAGGCACACATACAGTGGTGATCCCACCATTCTTTGACATATACATAAGGAAGAAAATGCCAGTGAGTACACTTGCAATGCTTTTCCTCTCAGATGATCACATCAACTCTGTTAATTTGTCAAATACAATCTTACACTATCCTTCAAGCCCACTTCTTTACATCCTCGGTAGTAGGCCCAGTGGGATCGTCCGACGCAGCAAGGTTACACTGGTGGAACGCCCGAACCTGGTCCGAAGTGAAAGCACCGACGACGCTATGCAGCACACCGCGATTATGGAATATGACCAGATCCTTCTCTTTCCAATCGTGCGGGTACACAAGCTAAGAATACAATCAAAAATTTCCCCTACACCCGACTAAAAGTAACCCACCTTTGGTGCAATAGCCGGACGTTGCATCTTGTACAACAACCCTCGCACTTCCTTCAAGTCCGTAAGGCGTGCACCATCAGGATACAACATGCCTTCCTTGCTCTTTCCTTCCGGAATCGACTCAACGAGCAACTCCGCCACACCACAAGGATGAACCTGGAAATGCAGTTCCCCCGTCACCGCATTCTTCCACACGACTGGCAGGATTTTCAGCTTCGCGTCTTCCCAGGGCGGGAGCTCGGTCAATGGCACTTCCAAACCCTCACACTCGATACCCAACCCGGTTGGCATCGCATGCGCGGGAGCCATCCACACGTACGGGTGAGGCGCGTACTTGACTTTGGAATGCATGGCGAGACTCTTCAGCTAGGGAGGGAGGATATCGAACATGGTCTTCCCAGAGACGAATGCCGTTGTTCCCAGAGGTATAGGGAGCTCGTCGCCCGTCCCATCGTCGTATCGGCATACCTGCTGTGGATCAGTCGGCACGGTGAGGCCATACAGAGTGGTCACTCTAGGTGGGGATAAGTCGTACAAAGCCGCGTCAATGTGCCAGCGGTAGAATCGAGTTGCTCCCTTTGCCTCGTTAGGGAGTCTTCTAGGACCCGGAGGAAGTGGCGCGCGGCGGTGGTTTATGCGGAAGAGGAACCATGCAAGGACCAGACAAGCAAGCGCTATCGCAATATCAAGGGTCACAAGAGAGCTCGACATTCTTCAAAGGAGGGTTATCGATGGTTGGAGCGGTCGTAATGCATCCTTCTAAGAGCGCTGCTCAGTCCAAAGAATTCCCGCCGGCGATACTGAGATATTGAACAAGCACGAGAGATCTTGCAACAGAGATTCTGAAAAAACACCGTAGAGCGGCAGTCATACAGCTCCGAGTCTTGTGAGGACTACTATATGTCACATCTTCTGTTTCCGGACACTGCATGAAGGAAAACAACATGAAGAATGGTTGGCTCCGAGATTCATCCACCGACGTTGAGCGTTAAATTTTCATGGGGACCATTTTGAGTTAGACTTGTGAGACTAGCGCTAAAACAGAGTCCATATCTCGACTCGTTGGAATACGACACGGCGTTTGCAGAGAAACCGTGCCGTCTATGTCGGAATTACTCTGATCATCTTCAATCCTATTATCCGATTGTCACTCGGATCAGATTTCTTGCGGGCAGGTTCAAGTTCGCACTGTGCACTGGCAGGGATTCTAAACGAGGGGTGGAGGCTGTTGTTCTGGCACTTAAGAGTCCGGTCGGTCGGTTCCGGGACCCTAAAAGGTTTCTCGATACCCTTTTATTTGAGGGATAGAGGTAGCATAGAGCACCCTGTGCCACAGTATAGTAGCGTAACACCTAGTTAGCAGGAGATGATGACCAAATTTTCAGCTCGGTAACCAACGTATGGACATTGATGTCCCTAGTCTCTTTACTATCCTGTATATGAAGCAAGCTGTCGATATAGTCTGGTCTTTCTGAGTTTATACTTGGCAGACAATACAGGTTTTGCTCAAAAAGGTTATGATCGAATCTCATATGGCATTTATGATTTGCACGGCCTGCGCAGAGCGTTATCTCCATGTTCGACATTGTGTTGATGATTTATCTGCTGAAATGCCTAATAAATGAATTAAACTCACAAGAATGGCCTTTTGTTTGTGATGTTTGTCTGAAAGACAACATGCAGACACCCAAATTTGAACTCAGGAAGCTAGGACCTTCTATCACATAGAAGGGACTGTTACAGGACAACAGTATCCCTGCAATACCTTGGGGTTAGTTTGGCAACCTACATTTTGGCGGGCTGATCTCAACTGCGCTTGCTGCCTGGATATCAGTAAAAAAATTTGCCCTGACTGTTGAGATAGACGGCAATTTTGTGGGGAATTCCCCATTTGTTCACCGGGATACCAGCAGGGAAGTCAAACCCTTCCTTGCGAACAGGTGAGGGTTGTCATCGTTCGGCTATCTATTCATCTACATTTGTGTACACTATTAGAATCAATGCTTTGTAGTAAATAAAGCCGAGGAGGTGAACAAGCCTCAAACGAAGAACCCGACTAGATATACGACACTTGATATTTTAACATTGACTCGTCAATCCGCAGGCAATTTGTTTATATCGGTATTTTCTGGCAGTCAGAATGGTGTTCTATACCGGCATCCAAGGTACTGCAGTAAGAACACTCTGAGGCGCAGAGATCTTACCTTGCATGCGAGGAGGGATTCATAGTCCATGAATAGTCCTGTGGTTTTCATACAATCGTAGAAGGCTCCGGCGGGCGGCTATGATCTATGCGCGTCGCACGACACACGTGCAGAGTTGGAGCAGAAGATAGAATTGTTGGTGGAACTTGAACAATCAACATTTCGTCATGAACTAATTTCTGCCTGTTTACAAAGGGCATGGACTTCAACTTCGGCTAGCGATTCGGAGATGGTATTAAGGTATATCTACTGTTCTCTAGCGCCATTGAAAATGATGGTCGAAGAGATGAAACGACAGCTTCATTTCTCATGAAAGCCTTTCCTCATCGATCAGTTCCAATGCCTTCTTGCTTCTAGCTTGAATTATACACCTGAACGAAGTAGGATGGCTGCAGAAGAAAGATGAAAATTCGTATTAGGTGGGATTAGACGAAACTATCATACCTGATAGCTCCAGTCGTATGCTCTGTGTCCGGCTCGAAAGTAACGCCGTTCTCAGTATATTTTGAAATGTCAAAGACAGCTAACACCATAGCACAGGAAATGAAAATCGAGGCGTCAGCCAGCACTCTTCCTGCATCCAGAGTCAGCACAGATTATGAGGACATGCTCAGTAACAATACATACCTGAGCAAATTCTGTTATAATCATAATAAATCAAGCTATGAACTCTCGATTGTACCAGTGAAAGACCGACCGACGACCAAATCCAAACGCCATTTTGTAGGGATCAAGTTCCGGTTCTTTGTTTTCCGTCCGAATAAATCTGCCTGGATTGAATTTGAATGGTTCGCTGTATATCGTAGAGTCATGGAGCATTTTCCTATCAATGATACACAAGCAAGGATTAGACGGGGTCTTCAACGGGGTCCACATCCTACCAGATGTTTGCAATCACCAAGGAACCCTTCGGAATGAAATAACCGAATTGAACATCATCTTCAGTAGCGCAATGGGGAAGGCCTAGGCACCAAAACGTGGTGAAAAACTGCGGAAAAAATGCATGTGTCAATTCTGAAATTCTGACCTGCAGGTGCTACGGTGTGCCATCGGGTGACTTCGAGCACTAGTGCATTGACATACGGGAGGTGCTCTCGGTCATCGAAACGAGGTAACCTCTCATCCCCGATCACCGCGTCGATCTTGGCTTGTGCCTTGACCTGCACCTCCGGATATAGAAGCATCGCTTTAAAAAAAGCGTAGATAGATGCGACGGTCTAAATCTATGATTTAGGTCGAGCATTGAATGAGGAAAGAGGAACTTACTGTATCAGCTCCACCTACAGAGAACGAGAGGAATTACAGAGAGTTGGAATTAATGAATGGTTTACTGACCGGCATATAGAGTCGCTGCAAGCCATTTAATATCGAATTCTTCCTCGGCACTCACTCCACCTTCAAGTCGACTCGAGGTGAAGGAAAGACGAGCGGTTCCAGCTGCCTACACACTGTTGAGATACAGCTAGGTATAAGACAATATTCCACTAACAATTTCCTGCTTTACATAGTTATGTGGCTTTTCCACGAATTCGTTCAGTGCTGAAGCCCACTCTCGAGCGGTCCGTTTGAATCCAGCTCCAGGGAACCAGTCTGGGATGTGGATTACTAGAATATGGAGCTTCTTAGATGCAGAGAGGATGTTGGGAAGCGTCAAAACGTACGGATTGGAATAAGATTGACTAAGAAGCCGCCAGATGTCGTTGCGAGGGACAATTGGTTCACCGTTCGTTCGGCGAGCTCCACGAATGGGTCATCCTTCTCTTGGATCATGTATCCATGCGAGATTTGCAGAATTACGGCTGCAGCAGTCCTTATTACGCTGTCAATTATCAATGGCACTTCCGACGGAGCCAGCATGACTCACTTCTGGATATGTTCAGAAAGGCTTCCAGGTGCAATGACGATCCTGTTCAGACAACGACGCGTCTCCTGTTCCAACATCGGCAGAAATCGCTTCATGGTCGCGTTGCTGCCGAAAAGCTGATGGGCTAACCGACGGTGGTTTCGAAAACGCGCTCCGTATGGCATAAGAGCGAGAGATTCCTTCCATCCGATGAGCTCGCCGCCCATTCCGACGACCGGTCTATCTGAGTAGATAGAACTTTTTCTGTCCAGTATGTTGATAGCCATCTGAGCAGAATTTATGATGACCAGGCGCCGTCCAAGGACGGAAACCGATACTATGTCCCCTGGTGAAGCCGTGTATGAGTAAAGCCGTCGAATTTGCGATGAAGAGCATACCATATTTCTCCCCCCACTTAGCGAAGGAGAGCCATTCCTTTTCAGAGGGCATATCGAGAAGATTTCCGATCAAAGGGAGTCCTCGGGGACCAGGAGGGAACGGTGCATTGTGACGGGTTCTCCGGAAGAGGTCCCAGACAAAAATCAACCCCACAAGTACAATGAAAATCTCAGGGGGGTGGATATAACTAAGCAGTCCGGTGGGTTCCATAGCAGTTAGTGTTATAATACTAGAGTGCACAGGTACAACTACGAGGTATATATACTTTGCCTAGACAGTTTGAATGTAACTAGAGAGAAGAAATAGAAGAACTAAAATAAGACGAAGTGTAAACACTACTAGGTCCACGGATATAAACAGGTGCGTATGGGCGTACTTGTATATAGGCGAGGTCGTACCGTCTTTATTTTAGAAGCAAACCTCAAACTATCTTCTGGCAGTATGAATGCTACTATACCCGTACCAATGTACCGCGGTAAGAACGATAAGTCCACACAATCGGCGTACGGATCTCACCTTGGTGGTTTGAGAGGATGGCTTGAGCGGGGCCATTTGAGGGCAATCCATACATCCACAAGCAGGCTGATGATTTCATTCCATACGTTTTCCCATTGCCATGAAGAGGAAGGGCCAGAAAAATATCGATGTAGATGGCTCTGAGCGGATATGATCGGTACCCGCGCGATATAAACGCACGAAGTTGGAGCAGAGGTGCCGACAAGTAATAACATACGTCACTGGCGAAACTGCTCCAAGGGTCTTGAATGGGGTCCACATCGTTTGAGATGACCAAGGATGCCTTCGGAATGAAATAATCGAATTGAACAGATAGATGCGACGGTCTGAATCAATGATCAGGTCGAACATTGAATGATGAAAGAGGAGCCTACGGTGTCAGCCCCACCTAAAGAAAACGGGAGGAATTATATAGAGTCGCTGCAAGCCATCCTCTGCACTCACTCCACCTTCAAGTTGACTCGAGGTGAAAGAAAGACGAGACGTTCCACCTGCCTGTACATTGCTGAGAGAAAACGATACTCTACTAACCATTTCCTGCTTTACATAGTTGTGACTTTTTCCACGAAATCGCTCAGTGTTGAAGCCCCCCCACTTCTAAGCAGCAGCAGCGCGCTAGAATCCAGCACCCGAGATCCATTCTGGGATATAGCGTACTAAAATATCGTGCATCGAATTGAACCATGAGTCTAAGGACCTAGTAGCACGGATTGAAATAACGTTGACCATGAAGCCACCGGCTGGCTGGGAGCAGTTGAACGATCCGATCCATACACAGCTTCCTCGGTCAACTTCACAAACGGGTCATTTCTTTTCTTGAATCCTATATCCACGCGAAATATACACATCAAACCTCTGTCAATAGACCAGCGAAGGGGGGGGAAAAAAAAAACTCACTTCCTCACTTCCAGATATGCTCAGAAAGGTCAGACTCATTAGGTTCAAAACGGCGATGCGATGCGTCTCCAGCTCCAATATCTGCATGCTTGCTGCCCCCGACTATCTGACGCGCTAGTCGAAATCGAGCACAAGCATAAGACCGGACAAGTTCCGCAAGGCGAGGGAGGTCGGACCATCGTTACCAAAGCCTCAAGCAGTAAGAATGCTACTACTAAGAACGCAAGTCCACGCAGTCGGCGCGCAGATCTTTCCTTGGTGGTTTGAAAGCATGACTTGAGTAGGGCAATTCATATACATCCACAAGCAGGCTGGTTGATTTCCTTCCATGCATTTACCCATTGCCATGAAGAGGAAGGCCCAGAAAAATATCGGTCATAGAAGGCTCTGAGCGATGATCCATGTATTGGGGATACAATGCCCATTTACATACACGGACTTGGCCCAACGACGAACACTACAAAGCCGAGTGACTTACCCCACGACTTCCAAGGAGACATACAGCACTAACAAAAAGTTTGCATTTATTTTACTCTCCACGGTGACTAAAACCCCAAAACTACACAAGACATGATTTGACTTGACTACGTTTGCATGCATCATTGATTGAAAATGGACGGAGAAAAAGGAAGGGAAAGCAATCTATAGGTATTGGAAACCTGCGACTAAACTATAAAAAAAAAAAGACAGCAAAATGCAAGTAAGGACTGAGAGAGAGAAAAAAAAAAGGGGGGGGGGGCGCAAGAAAAAAAGACTCCAGCGACCAACGAACAAAAATTGGTATAGATAGGTGCAATGATTGGTTCCTGTATCCGCAGGGAATAGAGTTGTATAAAGCAAGGGAATGTGGCTGGTGGACCGACCGAGCGCAAATGAATAATAGTCCTCCGAAAGACAAGTGCATAGGATAATGGATGGGTCTCGAGAGATGCATACAAATTCGGTTCAACTTTTTTTTTGCAGAAATAATAGCCCTATGGAAAACGTCGACAAAAATAGATAAAACGAGAAACGATGGAGAACCGCCCGCGGTCTATTATTGGGATTGCGGTTGACGAGGAGACGAGAACAGCGAGAACACCCTCTCTGCGTTTTCCTTGTACTTCTTTAGCTTTTTGGTCTTCTTCTCTGGGCCGTCAGACCTCGTAGCCTCCGACGCACTGTGCGGATCCGGATTACCCGAATCAGCACCATTGACCGATTGGTCCGAGAGGCTCTGGTTACCGACAGACGTCGCTGACTCCTTCGACTTCAAAGAATGCGAGCCAACCATAGAGCTCGACATCGACGGCGACGGCGTCAGCAACCCCGCACTCGACGATGCAGTCAGAGTAGCAGAAGCTGATGGGTTCAACGACTTGCCAGACTTGCTGGAATACGACGAAGGTGGAGACTTGGGTCGCAGGAACTGCCGAGGGTGTTTACGGAACGTCAAACCCTGGTTTCTTCCTCTCCGCTGTGTCGGGCTGGGCGATTCGACAGTGGTACTGGTATCCGTCGAGGCTTTCGATACGCCAGAGAAGGACCTCCCCACGGAACGATGCGACGGCGTTGATGCCTTGCGGAACACCGCCAACCTGTATCGATCCACAACTCCCCGAGCAAAGTAACTCGTGCCCTTCGTCCCATTCCGGTCCTCGCCATCTCCCGCTTCGACAAAGTCCCAATCATCATCCTCATCATCATCGAATCTGTCCGTGGTCGTGTCTTCGTCGCCACCATCGGAAAGGTACCGGTCCAGAGCGGCCACACCTGACTTTTCTCTTCGGGGAGCACGCGAGACGCGACTGTTCGGCTTTGGTGCCGGCTTTGAAGCTGGCGCGAGCTTGACCTTGACGTCCTTCTCGGCGTCCAATTCTTTGCTCTTCCGGGCTTTGGCGTCTGGCGGTTGAGGTGTTGGCTCGGGGGTAGGTTCCACACTTTCTTCTGGACGCGGTGGCGAGGGTCCTACAGGCGATTGAGGTAGAGGAGGAAGCATCGAGACGTCCGTATCATCCGGTGCTAATACCATCGGACGAGCCTCTGGTGTTTTTGGTTCTCCGAGATCCGCCTCTGTCTCATCAAATACCATTTCCGTCTCAGGCTTGGGCGTCTCAGGCTCAAGAGCAGGCTCAAGAACAGGAAGAACCTCTTCTGGCACCAACTCCTCTTCGTCCGTCTCGCTCTCACTGCTAGACACCTCCACTTCATCGCCCTCATCGTCGATGACAACAGAGTGCCGGCCTTTGAACGAATATCCATCAAAGACGTCGACGGAATCATCTTCGGGCTGCGAATGCGGTGCTATCGACGAGCTGCGTGATTGCGATGGAGTAGTAGTGGTCTCCTCTCCATCTGTTCGATCCGTGTCCGTCTGCTCGTGTTCTTGATCATCATCAGTCTGCTCGTTCTCGTTGAATTCATCAAGAACAGGCTCCATGTCAAGGAAGGTGTCATCAAAGTTCTGCGTATCACTAGCATTCAAGGGGTCGATGGGAGGAATGTACGGGGCTGTGAACAAGCAAGTCAGCCGAGAGGTCAACGTCCAAGAGAAACGAACGAACGTATATAGCGCTTGTAATACACATGAGACCAATCTCTGTCATGATGAATTAAGCGCCTCGCCCATTAATAGAAGAAGCAATCAAACCCACATCATCGAGAAGTAAGGATGCCGCTTTATCCGAGGCTCACAGATACGAAGCCCAGGATTGCGTTGCAAGAGCTGTACGTTCTCATGAGCATGAAAAAGAAGCCTCAAATGCATATAACTGACACCGCGAATCAAACTCTTCGTGTCTTGATCGATTGCCCTGTCATCAGGGAAATGAAGGTCATCTTGCAACACTCGCACATACATGTCGGCATGGTTGTTCGCCCAGAAAGGTGTCTACGCATTCACGACTCAGGAACCGTTTCGCACGAGAGGACCAAGAATACTCACAATACCAGTCAACATTTCGTATAACATCGTTCCGAAGCTCCACCAGTCAATCTCATAGCTGTAGGCTAAGCCTTGAATGACCTCAGGAGCAAGATATTCCGCTGTCCCACAGAATGTGGCGGTACTATCGTTCTGTCCTACCGACGGACCAGGCCATCCAGCAGCAAGTTCGCCACCCTTCTCCGTCTTCATCCATGGAGGAGTCGGTGGCTGTGACGGCCCGGAAGAAGCAGAGTAAAATTCGCCACGCGAGCCGGAAGGCGTAGGAGGCGCGGTTGCAGCAGCGGAATGCCTCGGGAACTCTTTCGAGAGGCCAAAGTCAGTGAGGACAATATGCCCATCAGAGCCAATAAGGATATTCTCAGGCTTGAGATCACGGTAGATAATTCCTGCTGCGTGTAGACCTTCAACGCCCTCCACAATTTCGGCAGCGTAGAACCGAGCACGATCTCGACCTAGTCGACCCCATCGCGCTAATTGAGTAGCCAGATCACCACCAGGGTGGAAGTCCTTAGCAGGAGATTTAAAAAGCGATCAAAAACGACAACAGTTAATACTCACCATGACCAAGAAAAGGTTCTCTTTATCATGGAAACTCCACCACAATTTGACCACAAAGGGGTCTTTCGCTTCGGCAGCCATTTTCTTCAAGACGGCCTGTTCTGTAAGCGTATGCTGCAGCTCCTGATGGGCCAGCACGTGGCGTTTCGTGATCGCCTTCAAGGCATATAAGTCCTGCGTCGACTTGTGTCTCACAAGGAGCACCTTCCCAGCACATCCTTTCCCAAGAACCCGCATCATCTCAAAGTCATCAATAATAACCTTCCTCTGTGACTTTTTCTTCAGCGCGGGATCGATAGACATGGATCGCTTCTTTCGCATACGTCGACGACTGTTACTCTCTTCCTTCGCCGACGCGGAAGACTCGTCGTCCCCCGTTTCTGTCTGAGAAAAAGTGCCGTCTTGGTTCGATGTCGACGACGTAAATGTTCGAACAAGGCGTCTCGACTTGTCGGGGTCTGCGGAACGTGAACGGGGTATTCGATTAGTGGAACCCTCTAATACAGGAGTTTTCTGGGCATCTTCCTCAGAGGGACAGGGTGTCTCTATTTCCGTGGTCACCAGTTGCTTCTCATTCGGAGTAGCAGATGGCTCGACGGATGGTACAGCCAATGTCGTAACGTCATTCTCGACGGGTGCATCATCCTTGCGCTCCGGACTTTTCTCTTCAGATGTCACACCACCTTCGTCGCCTACAGTCTCGTGGTCGGCGTCCTGCGTCGGAAGCTTCTCATCGTGTATGCTTCCATTTTCTATAGGGTCCTCCGAGTCACGAATACTTGGCATGGTATTTTCCTTATCCTTCGTCAACCCCACGTGAGCAGCAAGATCAGACCTAACATGCTTGATGGCTCGCTCCACACGCACACTCTCCAGGTCATCCGTGCGAACGCGGACGAAACGCTTCCACACGCGTGCCTGGCGCAGCGAAGGGGTGTTTGAAATGGTCGTGAGGTAAGCTGCGACAGCTGTACTGTTGACTGTAGTAGGAAGAGTGGCGTTGATGGCGCTTGGTGTAAACGACAGAAACGGGTCGTTTTTCTCGTTTGAGGGGGAAGCGACAGGAGAGGCGATAATTGAACTAGCGTTATTGGAACGCCGGATTGAGTTGTTCCGACCACCTTTGCCGGCGGTGGGGGAAGTAAGGCGGGAAAGGGTATTAAGGAATGTTGATTTACGTTTGGGCGCTACTGCAGCAGCAGCGTCGATAGGAAGTATGGGGAGTTTAGCTCCGGGTAACGATTCGCGGAGCTTGCTGTCGAGCTCAACGATCTCCATGGCCGTTCGGGTGAGAGTGATGTTGTGAGTGGGAGCTGCGAGAGAAAAGACCGTCAGTATGCGTGCAGGCGTCCGTCTTTAAGAGGGGAGAGAATCATGCGAATGAAGGCAGGCAGTGTTGGAAACGCTGCAGCAGGCGACAATGAAAGAGACTGACTCACTCTTTATGTAAAGACTGTATGAACGAGCATCGTGCGGCGATTCAGCAACACTGACGCTCCAAGGGCCGTCCTGGGCGTCGATTCGAACTGGAGCTCGTCGATTTGGAGGAAGATCATTCGCGGCCAGCATCGTGTTGGTCGAGACGGGATCGGTGTTGTCTTCAGGGGCGGTGGCTGCTGCCAAGCCGGTCGGCGGATCGAGTGAGTCGGTGGATGTGGCAGGAGGTCGTCCTGCAATGTGGGTTTTGCCAGCGCCGCTGCTCCTGATGCTGTCGACGCTCCGTCGTGTGAAGGTGTGGTGATGGCCGAGCTCGTCAGCTGTGATGGTGTGAACGTTGGCGTCCCTGTATAGCTGGCCGAATCCAAGAACGGTACTGAATTTCCTCTTCGACGCCGGCTCGTCTGCCTTTGAAGGTGCTCTTCGGCGATATATCTGCGGCATACAATGACGCTGTCTAGGCTACCCTTGACTCCAACGACCAATGTCGACAGTAGGGTCACCGTTATCTGTGAAATGGGAATATCGAGTAGGGAATGGGGTATTCAGTCCTGTTGGAGGACGAGGAATAGGATAAGATTGGGGGGGTGGGGGGCGAGCCGCAAGAAAGGTGAACGCCACGAGTTGGCCTCGAGGCTACAGAAGATCACTGCGGCTTCAGTCGAACCTGAGTGCCGTGGTCGTTGAGTATCACGGTGACGACGACGGCGGCTGGTACTGAGCAAGATGATGGCAAGAAATAAAAATGAATGTCGGGGCGCGATGATAAATGAGCAGGGATAAAGTTAGGGAAAGGGCAGGACTGTTGCCTACCTTTTTCGGACATTTTCCTACGCCTCAAAACGTAATTTATGAAAATAACTCGCCAATCCAGAAAAAAAGTTTATTCCTGTGCGCGAAGACCATCATGAAGATGATCAGCACGTCACAATTTTATCTTAGTGCCATCTCTCAGCAGGTTCTTTCACTGGAAGATAAGAGCACGACCGCCCAAAAGGCATCCAACTCGATCCTTTCACCCCCGAAAACGAGATAACGGCACACCGTGACTGCGCAATGTCCCGAGCAAAGTTTACCATGTGTAAAGCAAAGACAAACGAACATGACCAACAACCTCAGCTGATGATTCTAAACAAGAAGCCCGACCTGAATTCACGATTGACGCCCCATCTGAAGAGGACGACCGATGTGGATTCTTGCGGACATGCAGGTAAGCCCTGGCTATGTATATGAGAGCAGTGGAAACCACAGAGAAGCCAAGTCGGATGATGGAGCGTTGGAGTTGCTAGCCTCGTGAAGCACCCTAGCTTAAATTAGCCGACGTCAACAACAGAGCTCTCTACCGCCCTACCGAAGAAACCAACGAGTGTTCCAGCGAGAAGAGATAGAATGCAGAGTGCATATCGTTTTGGGTGAACTGACAGCCCTTCGCTGCACCAAGAAGAGCGGGGCCGACCTTCAATACCAGGCATCGAGACCATGATAGCGCCGCTCTTCGCTTCTGTTGGATGTTGTCTTGGAGATCAAAGTTTGCGTACTGGGAGTTCCGGGCGGCCCCAAATCCTCTCCAAGGTTAGTTATCCCTTGGACCTTAACGGTCAATGAAATTCTAACAAATCTGTCCGAGAGTGCAATGTCATATCAGGCATGTTCATATGACAATGAGCGGCTATGCCATTTCACACGCGCACACGTGGACGTGCTCTTGTTTAGACCTAAACCTAGACCACAGCGTAAGCAGGAGATCATCTACGGCTGACGAGATGGTCTACAAGGATGACCAAGAGAGCGATGAGGGCCGAGGAATCCGACTCGAGTGTGAGTTTTGTGAACATGTCTTTATATAAAGGCTCGAATCGCTATTTAAGGTGGAGGATGGCGACAACTCAGATCTTGACAGCGGGGACGCCGAGTCCGAGAATGATGAAAGACTTCTGAAATAGACTGTAATATAGCCCAATTGACGCGCCCGAGTAGATTTTGCTTCTGTTGAAGCACGTTACTTCCTCCACCCAACGCGTATTGAATGCGACATTTAAAGATCGCCCCAAGAGCATCCGATGAAGATGAAGACTAAGAATACACTGAATGACCTTCCTCTAATCCCAAGAAGAGAAGGACAGATGAAATCAAGGCGGATGAAACAGCCGAAGGGAAAAAACCGAGGGTTTAAGCAAGAAAAGAACTGATGGCCTTGCCGTACACCCCCCCAGTGTTGTTGGAATTTGTTTGAGGTTAATTTCGCCACACATAATGAAACGCCAGCTTGGAAAGGGGGGTCGTTCGTCAAAAGTGGTGGTTACCAGTTCCTTGAAACTGAGTAGTCAGCCCACACAGAAAAAGGAAGGTATGAGCCAACGGAAAACGCCGCCTCCTTATTTTCCCAAGACGGGATTCTTCCCTCCGTCAAAGCCGATATCCGCCCACGTGACTTTAAGCCGTTGAATTCACACCGTGATCCAGCTCCCGCGCCGCGCTTGGGAACCAGACCTAAACAGAAACCACCACCACACCCACGATGTCGGAAAAGCCCACGGTAGAGCCCACCGAGGAGGAGGAGCGTGAAGTCGACGTCGAAAATGACCCCCTAGCCGCTGTTGACGAGGGGGAGGAGAGTGACGAGTACGATGTGGAGGTAATGTCGTCGAAGCTGTCGTGCTGTGCATGGCGCTGACGACCCCGTACAGCAGGACGACGACGACGACGACTATGAAGAAGAGGACGAAGGAGAGGAACAGAACGGCGCCGAGGTAGGATAGTCTCCAAGGCCAATGCAATGGGCTTCATTGACGCGCCCATTCCCAGCAGAAATCCAGCCTGACAGCACTGTTACTGGGAAACGTGCGTTGCCCTCACTTTGTTTGCCATCAGATCCCAATGAGCTGTTCACAGCCAAATGGTGAAGCCGCTCCCGAGGAAGAGGAAGCTGATGAAGCGGAGGAAGACGAAGAATACGCCGAGGTACTTGCGCAGGCTGCTTCCACCAAGAAAAGGGCCATCGACGAAGTCGAGGCACACGAAGGTGATGATGCCGAGACGAAAAAGGTCAAAGCTTGAGCTTGCGCTCGAAGGTGCTAGATGATTTATTTCTAAATACCGTCTGTGTTGTAACTTGTACAATGTATCCTTGTTATCGTTCAAGCATTCCGGGGTCGCTGAAAGTGGATATTTAGTATCAGAAAGATGTCAACCCCAAACAATGTTGGTAGTTACCCCTCGAGATTTCTATTGCGGACACGGGTTGAATGTTGATTGATGAATATTACTGATGAATCCTCTTGGGGCCAAGTAATGAGAGTAGAGCAAAAAGACGTTGTTATGGCCACAGGATTAGAAAACAGACGATTTTTGGTGAGAGTCAGAGGAAGGACGGAAAGAAGGAAGGATAATCGATGGGTTAGGTCTCAGCGAAGGGCCCTCGTAATCATGCTGACACAGAAATGGATAAGAGAAGATAAGATAAAACAAAAGAAATCTCCGCTTTCCCACGCCTGGTGTGTGTATGGGTAGAAACTGTATTAAGCTCCAATAACCCATGTCATCTGAACCCAAGTGTAATGACCAATAGACTCACTTCTAAAGTAAGATGAACAATGCAGTTAGAACTAAGGAAATAATTGAGTAAAGTATGTATGGTATATAAGTTAATAGTGAAATGACTAAGAATGTGGATGTAACTACCAGGTATATATACTGTCAGATTGAAGTATAGGAGGATGGTAAACAAAAGAGTCTGTAAGGAATGGCATACATGTGGAAAAAAGGGTCAGGTTACACATGTCTCATTCCTCCAGACATGGCAGATTGTTGGTGATATTCAGGTTGGCAAGGTAATAGTAATGGTGGTCTTAATGGAGTGGCTTGATAAACAGATCCACAGCATTGACCTTTCCCTAAACAAACTCCACTTTGATGTCACCTGCTCATACAAGCTCATAGATATAGTGCTCTTGAATATCAATATGCTTGACCTTGTGATAGTTATAGATCATATTCATCAATGAAAGAACATCACAGTTGTCACATTTGAGTATCTCCAGCCTCTCTCATTCTAACCTGACCTCTAATAGCCAGAAAAACATCCACTTCAATTGCTGAGCTGCATATGTAAGTGAGACAAATTTGGCTTCAACAATAAATAGGGCAACAGTAGCTTGGTGCTTTAAACTCTATACAACTGAATCACTGGCTATCATGAAAACATACTCTGATATGGATCTCAGGGTATCCTTACACCCTTCATAGTCAGAGTCCACAAATCTCATAGGTTTAAAGCTCTCATCATATGAATACATGATCCCATAATCAATCATTGACTTGATATAGCCAATGATATGCATCAGAGAATTCCAGTGAGTTAATCCAGAGTTATTCTGGAATTGCAATAGGATGCTGACAACATATACAAGATCAGGCCATATTGTGAATTGCCCTTATATAATGGATTCCAATATGTGATAGTATGGCTTCTCTCTCATTTCCTCTTCTTCTTTACTGAAGGATAGTGCCATTGTCAATTCCAATATTATCTCCACAGGCATAGGTGTTGAGCATAGTAGTGCATTCTGCAGGTCAAACCTCTCAATCATGTGTTCTCAGTATGGTCTCTGAAAGAGTTGCACAGTCCTGGTCTGGTCCACACATATGCCTAAGAAATAACTCCTCTCTCTCTCATGTCTTTTATCTCCCAGTATTCAGTGAGCTTAACCTTTCTCCTGTTTTCTTTCTTAGTACTTGTCAAAGCCCCTCATACATTATCAGTATACCTGTCTGTAATAGTAAATGATCTGTCTTCTTTCTATTTCATCTGCACATATGAGTTTGCTCATGAAGTATTATCTGAGCTCATTGTATGTTTCAGCTAGCATCTTGAACTAGTTGTGTGCTTCTTGCATCATACCATAGATAGTATGGACAAGTTTACAGACCTTGTCTTTCTTGCCAGGTATGACATATCCCTGTGGTTGGTGCATGTAGATATCCTCCTTGGTTTCACTATTCAGATATGCTGAAATGAAGTCAACCTGCCAGAGATGAAGATCCATACTTGCTGCAATAGTCATTGTCATGCAGACTGATTTGAGATGAGTCACTGCCATCCAAGTTTCATTATAGTCAATGCCCAGCTGTTGGATGTATTCCTTTCTGACTAGTCTTGCCTTATCTCAAATTCAATTACCATCACCATCCCATTTAATATCAAAGACCCACATTGAATCCATTATGTTCATATCTAGAGTCACAGGCACCAGATTCTAAGTGTGCTTTTAAATATGCATTTCATACTCATCATCTATTGCTGCTCTCCAACACTCTGCATTCAGTTTTATAGCTTTACTGTATGTCTTTGATATGTGGTGAGATGCCTTTGTATCTACAAGGAAAGCAATGTATTCTTCTAGATCTATGCTGAACTTTCTCATCTGCACAACTGCTGCTTGTGAATGCACAGAGTTCATTGCCCAGTTCTCTCCCATAGTCCTGGCATAGCTCTCAGATTGTTAATATTCACAGGATTCAGCAGCTGCTCAAGTCAGTGATAAAATCCTTGTTGATTGATGCAGTGGTGGTGGGTTCTCACTGGTATTTGGATCCTGGATCTCATTGTTATTTAGTTCAATATTGTTTAAGTTGGTATTGGTATCTGTGGTTCATGTGTCAGTCATCTCAACAGTCTTAGACTCCTTTGGAAGATCAGAGAAGAGTCTATTGTTCAGTTCAGTCTCTTTCACAGCTGACAGTATGCAACATGATATATCCTCTTTGAATACAACATTGTGCAAGATGAAGATTTTGCCCAACTCATTGAGCAATTTATAATGGCCTCCAAATGCATATTCCAACAAGTGAGTCCTGGTCAACCAATCATCTAATTTGCTTCCACCAGACACCTGCTGCCCATTCACTGTCAGGATTTTTGCCCAACAGACACTGCCAAAAGCTTATGGGTGAAATATGTGATGTATCCTAGCAAGCTAAGGTTAATATAATGATCAAACTCTTTGCCTCTCAGTGTGACTACCACTTCAGCCTATACACTGGCAGTCATAGTCTATCAACCTCTCTATCTCACCCCTCTTATCATCATCTTTCTGCTTTAGCATCAGTTAGTGTCAGACCCTAGCAGTTGAAGTGTGAAGCATTTGTGATTGTTTGATCATCACCTGACAATCTGGTAGCATTATCATGAGATAACTGAGTGGATTCAGCATGAAATGAGTGAGCACAAAATCATATTCTGGCAGGTTACTGCAGAGCTTGAAGAGATGCATCTATGACCAGATCTAAAATGACCAAATGGATTGAACACTCTACAAAGAGATCAAGACTTTGCAAGAATAGCAATAGAAGAAAAACAATGTGAACCCCTCTCCATCTGCAGATGAGCCACTGTTTTCTTATTTCTTATTTCACTCTCCTCCTTCTCTCTGCTAAACCACAAAACAGAGAGCCACCATAAAAGAAAATCAGCTGCAGACACTCATGTCTATAAGAAGCAGAGACAATTGTAGTTTTTTCAGAGTGTGTTGAGAGAGAGGGGTTTCTGGGAGAATTTCACACTATTGACTTGATAGAAAAGGGAGAAGAGAGAAAGGAAAAGTATTGGCATTGCATAAAATTACAAACTGTGGATAGGATAGGCTCTATAATTGTTAATTACTTTTCCCTCTTCTTTTACAGTGTTATGTTACAGGCCAGCCCTCTCCTCTCTCCTGCCCCCCCTTCAGTTGCAGTGGCCCTACTCCTCCCAGTCCCAGAAGGAGAGAAGAATTAAGAGAAACAGTGAAAAGGTTGTGTGTCACCCCACACAGCCACGAGATCAGTGACCAGCCTCTGCCAAATCAGCGAGCTCGGCAAGGGGGGTATGGATGAGCCACGGCACAAGCGAGATCGGCGACCACGCCAAGCGTGGGCGCGGGACGGCGCATGTCGGAGTCTGAAGTCGGCTCCGGCTCCCCGATCAGCCGGGGGGTTACCCGTGACAGCGCGACCGGTCACCGGGAGTCCAGTCCAGTCCAGTCCAGCTGAGAACCTGATGGGGAAATTACCTAGTGGATCTAAGGCAGGGAGTGATGACATCACTCGCTAACTCTTTGGATGCGATATTGCATCGAGTGTTAACAAAGACACGGTACAGTCTAAGAGTTAACCCAGTTTTCAGTTTTGGGGCTAACTCCTATACTACTATTCCTATCGAGCCCTGGGTCGATCTGAAGTGGTGCTGAGTTCAAACGACATTATGCACTAGGTGCGACAGCTTCAAAAGCAAACAAGGTCTATCCGAAGCTCTGACCGTTTAATATCCACCATCTCTTCTTCTCCCTTTCAGTCTGTTCCAAATACTGGGACGAAGCACCACGAGTTCAAGGCTCGCAAAGACCTGTTTTTATCTATATCCTCACCATGTCCGACATGCCATCGACCTCTGGCCAGGAGGTCGGCCAACAATCAGATCAGGACAAAAAGAAATTGCCTCTCCACCGGAGTACCATTTCTTCAGATGGCGACAGCCTATCGTTTGATTCGGAGGATGACTCATCGCTATCAGAATCGGAGTTATCCGAGGTGGGCCGCATCTACTTTACACGCTGCAAAGTTGTATAACACGCGAATATTCAGGATGCAAATAGCGATGAGGAAGAAGAGGTGTGTATTTCACGTCGCCACCTTTTCCCCGCTGACTATCAAATGGTTTTAGGAAAATCTGACATTGCTGCTGTTGAAGAACGTACGCGTCTTCTTATATCGCTGATGTCCATCTTTCATTCAACATCTCCTACCAGCCGGACAACTATCCAGACGACGGCGACTCAGACGACGACTCGTACGAATTCTCAGATCGGGACACTGTTCCCTCTTCCAGCTCCGACGAGAGTTCCTATTCGTCCTTGTCCGACTCGGATAGCGAAGGAAGCAGTGACGAGTTTGGACGAGTTTGATGTGAGTGGCTGGCTACTCTCCTTGACTGACACGTCTGACGTGAAATAGGATGATTCCGACCACCACAAAGAAGTCCCCAGCTCAACGGAGTTGATGGTTAGAGTAAGTGATGCAGCTTTGGTATTGAGCTTCGACTCATCGCTGCGGTAGGCCCAGAGGGTATTGTCTCTCAACCGTAGCTGAGAGACTGTTTACGAAGTATCTTATACATCAGACTTCCATATAATACAGGAAAACAGCACAAAGTAGATGCCAACAAAAAAGGTATAACCTGTAGACACGTTAGCCATCAAGCGAATAAAAAATAAATGGTGTACATCCACCATCATCGCTGTTTGATGCCCATGGCCGAGAGACGTATCTCCCTCCTAGCTTTCAGAGCAACAGATTCGAGGTAAGCATTGATCCAAGGTAGAGTTAGCGCGGCTAGCAACACGACTGGGACCAAGAAGTAGAGAATGGGGACAACAGACGCCGGAAGGACACCAAAGTACAGCGGTTCGAGGACCACCGTGAAAGGTATAGGAGTAGACCTGTCGACAGATTTACCGGGAGTAAGAACACCGGTATCAACAAGGCGTATTCTGGCATATTTGAGACGCGTCGGCGGGTCGGAAGATTTGGCGCTGGTGATGGAGTCCCCGTCAAGGATGTCAATGAGAAAATCAGCTGGATTCTGTAGACATTCTGTTAGTATCTACAAGCTCAAAGATTCTGCAACGTACATATGCGGCCCAGGATATGCGTAGCGTAAATTTCGTGAATTCCTGCCAGGCATCGCTGGATAGGTCCAGTTTGAGCCAGAGTTCGTGTGAGCAGGGTGACGTTGGGCATACAGCCGATATGGGCGTTCCCAATGGTGCTGGTACAATCTCATATTGCCTTTGGTTGGCGCTGGCGCTGAGGGCTGCCCTGTGTACGACCAAGTGAGTGTATGCGTCGGACTCGCAGTGGTATCAGCTCACCATTCTCTGCTAGCAATTATCGGTGCCTGGACGGCTGAACTGGCGTAGAAGTTGGATATCTCAGTGTTGGCAAAGGCAACAATAGAGAGGTAGAGGAAGAGCGCGCATCGTAACATCGTGGTCGCTGACCAAGAGTGGTAAGCATCGCCCTCGCCACCGTCATTTCCCTTCTACCACGACCACCACCTGTGTGTAACAATTGTACTATGAGTGTACAATAAATCTGTCTCTGTATCCACTGTCTCGCATATCACCCTTTCCCTCAATAATTCTTCGTAGTATGGCTTCAGGTCCTCGGTGGAAGCAGGCCATCGAAAATGCCCTTGCGGCGAATGAGAATTCAACTGGTGCGTCCTCGCATTTTCCTTTCATGAAGAATTCTAATTTCCACCGAAATAGCAGTCACTCAGCTAGCATCCATCGACCCTACGTCCCCAATACCCTACGTCCGTTGCCTGATTTTCCGAGGTTTCATCATTCCCACCACGAACCCAGAACTCCCTATGTTGCTCTTCACAACCGACAGTCGCACGCCCAAGACCTCACAGATAATCTCGAATCCTCACGTCCAGCTCGCGTGGTGGATTGAGGGCACCAAAGAGCAGTACCGCGTCGCAGGTCTGGCGACTATTATCCCTGCCCCAACGAATGACTTGTACAAGCACTTCTTACACTCTACGCACGCTAACGGCACCATGGCGATGCTCTACAAGGAGAGCTTTGACTGGGAAGCGAAGCGACAGGAAGTCTACCGAAGCATGAGCCCGTACATGAAGGCATCGTGGTGCCGACCTACTCCTGGTACCCCTCTTGTAGGCGGGGAAGAAGAGGCGAAGAAATGGCCTGTCAAGCTGGAGGAGCCCAACGCCGATGGAGAATGGAGCAGCGAGGAGAACAAGCATCTTTGGGAGACAGCGTTGAGCCATTTCGCCTTGTTGGTTGTCGACCCAACGGACGTCGACTATGTTGAGCTGGGCCCTGTGCCAAATCGGAGAACGAAGTTTTGGAAGGACGATAAAGATTCTTGGAACGATGAAGCTCTTGTACCATGATTATATGTATTCCATCTTTTTTTTCGTTATCCCTTTAGACATCCCTGATAACTTGTACCTTTGCAGAGTGATGATTGTATAGGCGATACCGTCAACACGTTGAAACATAGATGCCATTGGTTGCCATGATCAACTTAACAGCATATCGTAAACTGTGCTGAAACTCTAAGAATCTCCTTCCCGAGCTAATACCTGTACCAGGTGGAGGTCCTTATACCCGTACATGCTGTACCTCTAACGCTGAACTGGCAGAGAAAATAGACAATCACCACTCGAACTTGGTAAGTAAGGTTTGTAGGATCTGTTCGTTCCGACTCTAGCTTACGAGCCCGATAAGCAGCCAAATTCAGGAACCCTGTAGCTCCATTGAGCATGGACATGATGGAGACGGCGTTCATTGAACTCGTCCTCGTCCGGAATATGTTGCTAAAAGACAACCAAACCAAATGCTATCTGATACTGAGAGAAACATTTTATGGCATTGATCTCTGAACTCGGGATGTCAAATTCGGAGGTACAGAGGATCGCATCGCACGAAGGGAAGAAACCAACCACCCATCAGCCTTTCGAGGGTCCCCTCAACACTGAACATTATCAATGAAGTACTGGTTGTCGTCGCCAACAATGTTACCAGCGGGGTTGTATTCACAAGTGACATACCTATCGAAATGAAGTCAGTTCTCCGCTCCACGTAAAAGCACTTTAACTAACCACCCTGGTGTATCATTAGTTCCATCGCAATCGACCCGCGCACATCCCACAGTGGTGGTACTCTTCCACACCAACTGCGTGAAATGGCCTGTATCGTCCGAGTAGCCTGGGTCACTACAGTTATAGGAATCCCCCTCGTCGCCCCAGGCTTCGACCGACGCCTCCGGAGAGTCGTACCCGGCGGCAAGGTTCTCGCCGTACGATCCGTCCTAATTCAAAACATCAAGACAAGCAGAAAGCCATAATACAGGAATCACGAACGCTATGCTCAAACACGCACGTCTGGGTATGGTTTAGGGCATACGAAGCGAGAGTATCGTCCCAAGTTAACGCGTCAGCACCATGTGCGCTCCTGTACGAGTTGGTGGTATTGAGAATAGCCGACTGGAAAGCATCATCGTCTGTCCAGCTAGAGTCCTAGTCTGTATGATCAGCACCACCGACAACATTCTTGAAAGGGAGGGAGAAAGTACATCACGACGACCTTGGGAGCCGATATGCTAAAATATGTTTGTCAGCCACGAACGAACATACGACCAGCGTAGTCAAAGTCGCTTACACCGCGGACAGTCATAGCGCAGACCAGGAGGAAAACAGAGAGGTGGGCAAATGTCATGTTGAGTAGGCGAGTTCCACAAGGGCAGTTTCCTCCTTTTATACCTTCGTATAATTTGCCAAACGGTGATTTTTCCCGTATGGAAACATTCCATGAGTCCCGTTACCAGATGCTCAGCCCAGCCCATAGTTCAGGCGCGGCTTCGGATAAACACTTAACAAGGCCAGTTCTCTTACGAACGGGTAGTAAGAAATTGGTCACCCTTTGGTGTCAAGGGGTAATGGCAACGTTCGTATCCATGCCAAGCTGTAAGAGACGAGAGCTCCAGCGAGCTGTACTTTCGAAGAAATGAGTTCTTGCGAAGTCCACCAGCGGCGCCGTTCATGTTGGTATACACCAGGTAGAGGCTCATTACCCCCCTCGAACCTTGCAGAAGCTTCCTACGAAGGCTCACAACGCCATGAATATCGGTCTTGATGAAATTCAGTTAGAGTTTTGCCGCGCCGTTACGCCAAGCCCTGTAGTCGAGCCCACGACGACGGCTAAATCTCGGAAATATCCAACTAATTGACGGAATAAGGCTTGAAGAGGGGAGGACGAAGACGCTGAAATTTCGGTGGTATACGATGATAAAATTACGTGACAAATGAAGCTTAGATATTATCACAGCAAGACATTGAAAGAAGGACCAAGTCGCCTTCCTCCCTTCTCTTAACACTGAACATTGTCAATGAAGTACTGGTTGTTGTCACCAATAATATTGCCGGCGGGGCTGTATTCGCAAGTGAGGTACCTATCAAACAAGAGCAGTAAGCTTCCGATATCACAGGTGACATAAAAAAAAACTAACCATCCCGGCGTCCCATTAGAGCCGTTACAATCAACCCTCCCACACCCAACTTTGGTCGTACTCTTCCATACCAACTGCGTGAAGTGACCTGTTGCGCTGGAGAATCCAGGGTTGCTGCAGCTATACTCTGCACCTTCGTCGCCCCACGCAGCAACTGAAGCCGACGCAGAGGCGTATCCTGCAGCGAGGTTCTCCCCATACAGTCCGCCCTAGAGGTGAGCTCGTTACGAAATTCGACAAACACGAAAGGAAACAACTCACGCTATGCTCAAACACACAAGACTGGGTATGTTGTAACGCGTATGAAGCGAGGGTATCGTCCCAGGTCAACGCAGACGCGCCATGGGCGCTTCGGTATGAGTTTGTGGTATCGAGGATAGCCGAGCGGAAGGTGGCATCGTCTGTCCAGCTGGAGTCCTGAATGAAAATTTGATCAGCGAATAGGGACCATATGGCGAGGAAGCGAGAGTACATCGCGAGCAACAATAGTGCTGTCCTGTTAAAAAACCAATATTAAGCTCAGTCATACAGTATAGAAGCAATGGCATACGGCAGGGAAGGCGAGCGCCGCCACTGCACAAGCGTAAAGGAAAGTAGAGAGACGAATGAATGACATATTAGATGTAACAGAAGAGGTGCGCTCAAGTTGGAGCTCTAACAGAGACTTCTGTCCCCCTCTTATACTCTCAACGCAAAATCACCTGAAGGATACATTTATCAAAAGATGATAGACATCTTACCCATATGATGTTCTCCAAGCATCGTTCATGAGGAAAGGGCACTGGAACCCTCTCGCAGAGCTTAGGGGCGGCTTCGGATCAACATCTCAAATGCTATCCATGACAACGACTCCAAGTTCTATACAATTGGCGGGAAATTCTCCGGGGTCGGGAAGGTGTACTCATGGGTGGCGCGTTTGTATCCGAGCCAAGTTATGAAGGACGGCACTTGCCAATATCTGAGGCACTGTCTAAGGAAAAAATCTCGTATTTGAAGTTCAGACACGAGATTTTTTTTACTCTCAGATAAGTCTAGTGTCGTTCCTTGGTATCCAACCTACGGTTTCACGGGTCAGTACGGGGTAATCATAAGAAGATGAGACAAATACTACCTCCACCTAGTTCCTCGGCTGGTCCACACTAAGGAATCCCGACACTAGCGGTATCGTAGTCTACTCTTCGACTGGACGTTAGATGTCGTGATACCCTGATGGGAATCACCATCCGCGCTACTGCCTCATCTCAATAGGCGGATAGCATTTGATGCAGCGACACAGTTCGGAGGCATCTAGCCAAAGATGGAACCTAGTTTTTGTGTGATAAAGCGGACAATATTAGATGATATTATTTGCTTTTGCCAAGTAAGTGTTTGGCACCCAGTACTGTACCGGTGGAAGGGCATTTCCAGCCGCATCGGAGTTCACACCGGCAGATAATAATAAGCTTCTGCCGAGAGATGCCGCGAACCACTTCATACTCCGCTCAACTACCTGATCCCGCTTGATCTCGCTAGGCCGCCTTCTAGGCAAATTTCGTGAGTCCCCTGACAGACCGCATCTGAAGCCGGTATTATCGAGTCTAGAACCTGAACAACAGCCATTCTGAAACTGATAGCCCTGTCTGTATAGAGTACAGATTAGGTACGGCATAGGCGTTCAAGTTTGCGGGTACCGGCCTCTGTCGGAAGAAACAATCTTTACCTTTCCACTAAATAGCTCATGCAAACTGTCGTCTTTCTAAGGAACTTCCATGACAGCCCCCAGTGCAAAGAGTTGAGCATTCAATAATCTTGTAGATGACGACCGTAGTGTTCGGAGATCACAACAGCCATATGAAGTCGCTTCTGCTTTCCTAGATCCGCAGTTAACGGGCACTGTAAAGAATCACAGAGTGAGCCACCTTCTGTCCCTTTACTCTTGATGTCATGAGAGACTGACCTCATTTGGGTACCATCGCCATCCCATTGCTATCTTTCCGGTCTCAGATTGAGTATTGATTAATTTACAGTAGCTTGGTGCACGATGCGGAACAGATACACGCAGCTCAGAACTTGTGAACACCCCCGTTTCGGTTACGGACCTTGGATCTGAGAGCATGGTGCTCGGCTTGCTAGAATGATGTTCGACACCTGGCATACAAAATAATAATTGTCTAGGATTCCGTCCAGATATGATAGCACGTAGTATAAGACACGCGGTATTTCTCCACCCATACCTGGCTAGTCGGAGGGGGTCCCGAAATGCTAAACTTCGTCCCTCTCCTTGCTGTTACCGTCATACTCAGCAGCCTTTTATCTGCCACCTGGTTGTTTTTTCTATTGAACTAGTCGCAGTGCGCCATTTTCTACTGGACCTAAATGGCTTCCTTTAGCGGGGAAAATTCTCGACATGCCCTCAGAGAAGGAATGGCTCACTTTTGCTAAATGGGGCGAAATCTACGGTATAACATTGACCGCGATTTCAATGGCTTTGAGCGCGCTTACGCATTGTTTCTTAAGGCGAATTACTATCTGTTTCGTCCTTGACCGTCGTATAGTTGTCGTCAACTCGATTCAGATGGCTATCGACATGTTCGACAATAAAAGCTCCATTTACTCAGGCAGACCAATCATGGAGATGGCCGGCGAGCTCATGGGCCTAAGAGACTCCCTCGCTTGTCTCTCTTATGGCACCCGCTTCCGCAACCAACGTCGACTCGCGCACCACAATTTAGTAATTCTGCGATGATGACTAAATTACCCTCAATTGTTGAATACGAGACGCGCCGTCTTTTGAGGACACCCTCCGCTAATCTAATCTAATCCTGAACATCTCTGAATATATCCGGATGCAAGTCACTGGGTGTTTTCCCTAGTACACCCTTCCGCACCGATGCTTGGGCTACACACTGACACAGTCGCACCATGGCAGAATCTTGGCAGGTAACTCGACATTCATCTTATGTGCGATGATGTTCTCAGTTTTCAATATCTCAAAGCACTCTGAAAAGGGCGTTGTTCTCGAACCGGACGCAGACATACCGCAGGAATTATAAGGTGAGAAAGTTTTTCAGATGACTCTGCTCAATGCATGATCTGTCTTCTTCAGTCACCCGACACCATTCAAGTGTACGATTAAAGCGGGGAGCGAGAGGGCGCTGGGTTTGATCAGTGGGGAGAGATTTTTGTGAGCAGCCGTTAGGACAAAGACGGTACCCTGGAGCTTAGCTTTGTGTTCGATTTGATTCCCTATGACGTGGCCGTCGTTATCCTCTGCTACGAGAATGGACCAAATTTGTTGTCAATGGTATCAAAGGCAACTAGCATACTTCTCGACAGTTCAAGCTTCAAGCTTCAAGAATGATACGACTCAGAGCCGACACTCCATAATGCAGCATTTCTTTATGCCATCGCCTACCTTACTCCAAAACCAAGTCTGCATCCCAGCTGTTTCCCGGGTCTACCTCCCTCAGAAGCGATAAGTGTAAGATACTGTTCCTATATGCCTTTACACGCACAAACGTTTACTTGAACTATACGCTAACCGGATATCAAATTCTTCGCAAGGAGCTCTTGTTCAAAGTGCACAATCTCCTCATACCATTCATAAAATACGCATGCGCCCTTCAGCGTGGGTGTCCGCGACGTAGCCCTATCACATCAAGACTGAAAAATCTAGAGGAATAGGGACAGCTCACTCTCATTCTGAATATCAAACGATAAATGTTCTAGCGAAGGAACCAAAGCAGGCTTTTCACTCTGCATGACAAGCTTCGGGAGCACGGATCTGGGGTGCTCTTCGCTGACGTCCGACTTAGGCGCTTCAGTCTGTGGAAGTTCTTAAGGATATGCGTTAAAAAGCTTTTGTGGGCATCACGACCATGCAAGTTCAGTTCCTCCAACTGAGGATGAAACAGCGTCTCCGCAACTACGCTGACCTCGGAGCGAAGAGCGACTAAACTTTGAAGCTGAAGGAACGTCCAACACCTCATGACATCGTTACCGACCATATCATCAATGCCGAGGCGCAAAAGGTTGGCTTGAATGCTGGTGCTGACGCCACCACCTTTCTAGACAGCACAATTTCTCCAACGACGCACAGTGAGGAGGATCTCGTTGATAATCTCGGGTGGCAATCAGCGCATGGGGAATGTAAGGCAACGAAGACAACCTATAAAGTTGGAGACCCCTCGGAGTTCTAGAGAATCTTCGGCCGTATATTCGTAAGCGGCCTAGGAGTCGGGAGGACTGTGATTTATATAAACTCGCGGCTGGAGCCTGAGCATGTGGTTCATCTGCTTTTTCCAAAACATCATCCTTATGTCTTGTAGCCATAGGAGGAATGAGAGAGGGTCGGTGACAGATCACATGATGATGATGGGGAAAGTCAAGTAAGGTCAGCAGATTCAATGCCTGCTAGGCTAGAGCTACATGGAATTTGGTACTCGTGGTACAGAAGGCCCCAACAAAAGGGCACATGTTCTTTGTCCTGACCACGGTAGACAGCACCAATGACAATTGCCACTAGTTAATGAACATAAGCTTGAAACGGCAGTTGTGACAAAAAAAAAACAGGGACCATGCCTGGTTATAATTATATGCATCACTGTTCCGACCTGAACGCAGAACAATTGCTCATTTCACAAATCATCATTCCATACCCAAACAAACTTAATGCAAAGGCCAAATACCGCTTTTTGCTTCTCTGGAGGTCGATGAGAAGTATCCACAGTGGAACGTATAATATTTAGGCGCTGGGACCAGCCTGTGGTTTTCCTCGATGTCCAGTGACAGGTCCGTCTCTACTGTAGGGCGGCTAACGCAGCTGTATAAGGACATGCGGAAGTATGCATATCGCACTGTTTATACCTTGAGTGTATGAGTCATGGACTATTGGAAGTCGAAGAGCTGTTGCCAAACCTGGCGTGGCCTAGAATGACAAGATGAAAAAAATGACAGTGGGAAAACAAAGCATATCATTCACTTGCCCATCGTAATCGGGGAATCATAAAATGCGTATGTCTTGAGGAGATGTAGTCGAAGCAGAGAAATGTATTACCATTCATTCATGGGCATGCCCTGAAAGCACGGCGAAAGTAGTAATATTCGCACTATTCCTGTAACTTGTTCCTCCCAGTGACTGAAATTTTAAATTTAGCCGGAATGTAGGTATCCTCAGCAGCAGAGCCATTTATATTTTTAAGTCAATAATGTGGTCCTGCAAAATGAACTGAAGGAAGGACAATGTGGCATCGTTAGTTGGTGACTCCGAGTGAATTCCAAGTTGGGCCGGATATTAGCCATCACAGTGCTCAGGTACCATTCACCCCGTGCCTACTTCATCATTTCAAAGCGGATCCAACGTCGATCGTAATCATAATTTTAGACTCTGAATCATTGAATGACTTGTCGTCGTACGGATTGGCTGTATGTTAGGCCACGAGAATGTGGCGTTTTTGCCTCTAATTATGTACCCACATACAGTGAAATGCTGAACTTCTTTTCCGATAGATTGGTAAGCAAATTCTGTAGAGCTTGCAGTCTCTGCGCACTTAATAGCTCTGCACATGGTCAGGACTCACAGGCACTAGGCACGCCATAATTATCAAAATAACTGATTGTCCAGTCCAAGTCGGTGCAACCTGTCCTGCTGACAATATCCACCACCCTCATCACGTCCCTTGTCAAGATCTTGACATTTTACTACAGTCTGTCAAGGAAGATCAAGATGGATTGTTGTAGGATAAGCAGCACACAAACATCAAAGGTCCGAAGATACCGCCACGATACAACATACCTGCACGCTCCTTTGAGCCCGAGGGTAAGCCCGACCTGTATTTAACTGGACCTTGGTTGAGTATTCAAGCATCGTTCTTTGACCTGTTCATTAGTATGATGTTCAAGCAAGCTCTCGCATTACTTCCTCTCTATTTTATCTTGCCAGTGTGCAATGCTGCACCTGGACCCAAAGTCGCAGAGACAGTTGCTCGAGACACTGCAGCGACATGCACTCCTCCTGCTTACGTCTATTGTTGCAGCGAACTGGATTGGGTATGTTCTATAAACATTTCAGTTCTCAATCGTGAAATTGACTGAATGCTATGATTTGGTTATAGGTACTTTTCGGTTACGTCGGGACTGGCTGCGAGCCCTTCGGCAATTGTGTAAACCCAGTCTGCTGCACTGGAGAGTTCCAGTCTGTAGGTTTTTTCCACGTCTGTTCCTCCCGGCACGTGGTTAACACTGCGATATATATATAGTATGATGCCATGGTTGGAGGCTGCCAGCTTTTGTGACATGGGAATGACGGGACAGAACACTATGGGCACGTACCAGGAAGTTAATTAATGTGCTTGGTGTCCATACTGTCAAGAGAATTCGAAACCTAAGATCGTATCGTGTTCAATGAGCGTATCGCTTCAGAAAGACAATACTCCCATAATTCCTCCCATACACACTAATCAGTTCTTCTCTTGCACTTGGTCAAGGAACGTACAAACCCATGTCGACCGTTTTGGCCCTGTCTGCGGCGTTTGCGCCAGGTCTATCTCTGGGAAAAGCTGTCCGACGTCCGTTTCTCTGCCATCTCTTTGTAAATATTAGATATTCTGACACCCCACGAGCTCCAGAGATGTTAGATGGGGTAGTTTTATCAGAACACTGTCTCCAATCGGATCGATCGAAGCGATCCTTGGGAAAACAAGAAGCAGTGTAGTTGACTCCAAGTTCGCGTACATGTTAGTGATTACGATCTTAGTTGGACTTACCTATCTCTAGGGTTGATTGTTCAGAAACCGACTTGACCAAGAACGTCCAACCTCTCAAAAATAAGTGATCGCCCGCTCAGTTCGACCCTTCAGTCTCCTGATGACACAACTGCAGTGCTGCAGGATCAATACAATGGCAACAAACGCCGCTACAACCCAACACTGGAGGATGCCCTATATTGAAGCGGGTTCTAACACGGTAACCCAGCATCATACTTTGACCTGCCACTAAAGCAAGCGGTCGTCTTACTTCCCCTCTGCGTGCAGAGGTCCATTGCTGCGCCGAACTTGATTTCGTACGTGCATAAACCATCCACAACCCGGTTATAGGTGTTTAACAGCTTGGTCAGGACTGGCTGCTAGCTATTCGGTGTTCCCACAACCCCAGTCTGCTGCAAGGGAGAGTTTGAACCTGTAAGTTTTTTTCACATTCGTTCCTCCTACCGCTCAACATTGCGATATTTGTAGGTCGGATTCTCGGTTGGCGGCTGCGAACTTCTGTAAACGTATTGTTGTCTGTGAAATCCCGAAGTCAAGATCGCATTGGCATGTTATTACGTTAATGAAAAGGAAAAACCCAAATCATCTCTCCTCTTATGTCACCTATTTATTCAATTGCCGCCCTTCTCATGCGCCTAGCCCAAGGAAGCGCAAATCCTGCGTCTACCTCTTTGTCTTGTCTATCAGATTGGCACGAGGGACATCCCTGCCCAAAGACACTCGATGAAGAGGTGTGCAGGTCGTCCGCATCTCTACCATGTCCATCACCATCCTCTCGTCAATCTCCTGACACCACACGAGCTCAAGCGACATTAACTGTGGTAGCTTTACTTGACGCGTCTCCGAGAGGTACCGGATAATCGCTTCCATCGACGCACGGGACGTCTTAGGCCAGTGTATAACGAGCTCGTGAAGCCCTGGAATTTTCTCGAGCACAAGTATCAAATCCTTCGCTTCAATAGGAAGGTACAATATATGAAGCCACCGCAATGAATCTGCACAGGACTGGAGAAGATGCTCTAGGTGTGCAAATTTCAAAAAGCATCGGGTAGAAGCACCTTTCTCGTGAACTAAAGATAGCGATGATAAATTCGGTAGCAATAGAGGTTTGATGATGGCTTGGAGGTTATTGTAGGAGTAATCATGCATGAGAAGGGTCAACGAAGTGAGGTGGGATAGCACTTCGAGGGGACGGTCGACGGAGTAGCGGCACGTAAAGCATCCGACCGTGACGTGGGTCAATTCAGGCATAGAAGCGATGGTCGAAACAAAGTGTCCAATATCGCTGAGGACCATGTCTGCCCTGAACGTGCGGATCTTGTTCGGAGGCATGGGCGCTCCGTCATTATTGGACAAGAGATGCCCTCTGAAAGAGAGCGTTCGAAGATTGGGAGCGAGGAGGATAACCGATGTCATGGCATCGATGCCATTCGATCCCCCGAAATATGTGACATCGAGTAATTCCAGTCCAGGGAACGTGATGACTTTGATGAGCTCTCTGAGGAAATAGAAAGATCGAGAATGCATGAAAGAGATGTGAACCTCTCTCCAGCGTCGTGCCTCCGCAAAAAGAGCAGATAAGACTGCTTGCGACGGCCAGGTATCCAAATCGGCATCATTGTGCCTACTATCTCGGAATACGACTTGAAGAGGTCTGCCTTCGGAGCGGTGGAGGTAAAGAGGGATCCAAGCCCCGTAAATATCACGGGATGACTTGGAAAATGGGCATTGTAAATCTAGGGTGATCGTGGACCACAATGAATAGGTACCGAGGGCGAGACGACGCCAGTAGGAGCATACGAGCGCGATTCGCAATGAAGATGTCGGGTCCTCGACCCTTATCGCTTCCTTGAAAACGGCACAAAGCAATTCTGGCGGGAGACGACGAATAGGCGCTAAGAGAGACTTCTTTTGCTTGATGTACTCCTCAACTTCGGCACGATCACGCCTCAGCCGCTCGATCGTGTCTAAATGATGCTTGATCTCTCGATCATATCGAATGAGGTCGAACTCTGCACGCATGATGAACTGGGGGAAGAGAGGTGCTTCAGCGGATAACAACGCGTCTCCGGATCGTAGCAGCTCGAGATCCTGGTCTAGCGACTTTGTATAGGACGCATCGACGTCGAGACCGGCCCCGCAATTGAAGCAGATAAGAATAGGACGGTTCATCAGATCAGAGCTGGGGTATGATTCCATCAGCATCCTGACTATCCGACAGCTGACTGTAGTTACATACCCGGATTTCGCAATAAAGAGCCTGAAGTGTCTATCATATGAAAAAGGCTCAATACAGGTAGAGAATTTCTTACCTGAGATTAACACGAACAAGTTAGTCTCCTGATGCGAGATAATAACAAATCTACTGTTAATGATCTACAGAGCGTCTGATCAGGCGAGTAATATAGGTCAAAGGAGAGCATACTCACCGTTCCAAAGGCTGGCAACGAAGAAAGCCTGTAGTGATGATGGTTCGAAGTAGTGGTGACGGTGAGAACGGAATATAGGAAAGTGAGAACGGTTAATCATGAGAAAATGAAGAAAAATGGTTGGAATGATCCCGTTCGGCCCAGAAAGCTCCGGTGGTGCGAGCCTGGACTCTCCTGTCTCTCGACATGTGATATCATATCACTATCCGTCTGACTCTGGGGAAAGGTATCGTATTACTTGGGCGGAACCGTGGTTGGTCTAGACACACCGTCTGTACATCGAGGCACGGTCATCAAGTAATTTTGAAGTTAAGCGAACTGGGGGCCTTTGGACTCACCCAAGAGCGAATATATGCGCCATTTACCAGGTGTAGTGCTTGAATGCAACGAGGATGGTCCCACTTCCGACCTCATCCAATTCAGCTTTCCGTTGTGGCAATGGTGCTTTTATTGTCGAATACACGACTTCTGTGATGGAGACGGAAGGGCAGATAGATGCAAATTTAAGGTATGACTCTGGGCGAGAAACTGAGCTTCAGCGTCGTGAAACAAGAGGTGCATGGTGGTGGTGGTGGTGGTGGTGGTGGTGGTAGGAGTACAAGTCGGGATGTTTGGCTGTCGCAACGGGATTAACCCTGAAAGAAGAGTTAACCCTTCCTCGACCCTCTTCACTATTGTCCTGGTTAAAATACTCTGAACGAACGAGGAAACGGCAGGTTCATCCACCTCAACGAAAGCCCTCTCTTGTCAATCGCTCTCACGCTCAGTCTGACTTATGCTGCCGAAATGTCGCAGAATGCACCCGGTCACCACAACGTCGCATCAGCTTCGAGCATCACCGGATTGTAGCTTACAAAGTTACTGGCTCTCACGGACATGTGGCTATGGTACTACCAGGGTCATGTCCAGCGTAGCCTCTAAAGTTTCGGTTGCGAGTCCCACCTGTAACAGGAATAATAGTAAGTATCTCTTTCGCTGTCGAACCGTAGAAGATTCATAAACTTCATTTATGCAGATGCGTTCGTTGCAAGGTCAAAAGAGTTGAAGTGATGAAGTCGCGTCGCATTGCTGTTCAACAAATGTCTTACCTTTGTTCATGTTCCCAATACGCGTTGGTTATCAATCTACGTCTTTTCATCTTACAAGCCTTGTTGTCGGATCAAAGAAAATAGCGCCTCACAACCTTTTGACGAAAGCCTTCGACTTGAGACTATTTCTCCACTATCCACTGTCTTTACGGTTATGGGGTTCTTACCTTTACTAAAACAGCTGCTCATGGCCCTTGAGGCCTGAGGGTCGGAACACTAAAACCCACGATAGGCTTGTTCAACTCGCTGCCGCATTGGCTCGTCCTAATGCGGTCTGCTCACAAACTTTAATCATTATAGATTCCTGACTAGAAAGTGGTACAGGTGCAACGCGGCTCGCGCGCTATACGGTGTGCATGGGAAAAGAAGAACTAAAACTTCACGCAGTTTGATCGTGCCTTGGCCTCGATAGTTGCGTCACCTGGTCGGAAATTGCGTGAGAAGAGTCTCTTTTATTACGAACGCAGTAAACTCGCCCCTCACTGATTCTTCCTCAGGTACTACATGAATCAGGATACTGCGAGAAATATACGACAATCTCACATCAAATGAAACATGCGAGGAAACGGCAACAACTATGCACCAAATAAATCTGGACCTCGATCAGGTTGCTCGTCAGCATCGACGTTATAAAATTCGATACCACAAAGTTGAAGCCTGTCGGCCAGTTTCTTGAAGATAGGTCCAATCATTTTGCAGGGTCCACCATCATATCGACGACTGCGGGTTTTGTCAATCTGCCGTGACGATTAGGCATCGATGGTGGAGATAAGATCAGATTATCACCAACATCTCCAATGACGCCCCAAGCAATAGACTCCTCGCTGACTTCAGTTTGTACTCACCTTCCCGCGATCAACGCCATTTGAATAATCCTTTATAAGCCATCATGCCTCGATGTCGAATTCGGGATGGGCTTGTTGGTTGCCCACGATTATTATGAAGTCCCTACGAAGGTTACGTCTCGATTTGGTAAGACAACGCGACCCCGACGTGTCTTTTTTTTCTTTTTGCTAATTCCGAATCCCAACTTATCCGAGTAGGGCTTCGCGGCAAAACTCCTATGCTCATTCACGGAGACTCACTCGTTCCTATCGTGATGGCGACGACGTTACCCGTGTACTGTTCATGTGTCACCAGGACCGCCTCTGAGCGTCGACGTCCCTTCTCTAACACTATGCGAACAGCCTATGACTATTGCGCTTTGATGGAATCACGCTCTACAAAGGTTCTCTTTCATCAACTGTGAAAATAAAGAGCTTCTCGAACCTACCGCTCGCTTCGTGCATGACATATTTGCAAGAAGCCAGGGTGATTAACAGCCAGTTCTCATAGAAAATAGTCTGGCTATATTATTTTCTGCACTACTTATTTCTTCATTAAGTCGTTCCGATGTTTTCTCCATATTTCTCGTGTCCCCTTCGCCGAGGCTACTTATGATGGGGCTTGACCTGGGTGGTAATAAAGCTGGCTTCCTTTCTTTCTTCAAATGTTTTACAATACAACTGAAACATCCAGCCAAGGGAACACAGGCTGAATCACGTTGCACTGAAACGGCTGTCAGCACCCACTCGATTAATTTGATAAGAGAGAAACAATCAAGTGTGTTTCGGGGTAATATGCTCACAGCTTTCCTTCTCAACACTGCTCCGGTCCTAATACCATACACCGGACTTAAGCCGTAGAAGCTGATTCCGAAACTGATAACTGTACGTTGTGATCCTCTCGCACGTTAACGGCCAGTATCTGTTCTGTTGCACTAATGTCGTTAATGCTTTCTTGAAAGATAGTCGGACAAGACTCTTTGCACAAATGGTAACATGAAGCATATGAACAGCGTGTAGAACTGGGCCATGCATTAAAAGGTCTATCATTGTAAGTGTTATAAAGGGTCTGTACCTGTATTACATTACTGTATACTTTTTCGACTGATTAGGTTGATCTAAAATCGTACAATGCCCCTCCTACAGAGGGTCGGAAAAGCGACCTCGACCTTCGACTTTACCGCCAAGCGATCAAAAGTGGCACTGTTCTGATATTGTATAGCTTCGAGGTGTATGGTGTGTAGGCGGGCAAACATCTGGTCCGCTAGAAGAAAATCGAGAGTGTTCCACCAAGACGCCTCCTCCGAGCCGGATGCCAAAGGAAACCGCATTGGGAACGAAAATGTTACAGTCTCGATGGAATTGCCAGTCTGAACGTTACGAAAGGCGTATCCCCACCACAACACGATTTGATGCACCTTGACCCAATGATCATGCCAAGCACTGATTGTAAGGTGGATCTGACGAAATCGCCCAATGTCCGGGACAGAGATAGCACCGTAATTTCTACTAACTGGAAGTAGACTGTAAGGACAACGTAGCATGCTGAAATTAGATACATAAGAATAACTCACGGGAAAAATGGGCGCCTTCCCAATGACACTGAAACGTATCAATACTAGGAAACCCTCGGTCGATGGAGCGGCAATACGCTTCAAGCTCATCCCAGTGTTCGATGACGACCCGGAAAGTCGCTAGGTGAGGCAGGTCGACGATATAAGTTTTGGGATCCCATTTATTAGCCATTGAGTAGTTGAGAGAGAGGGAAAGAAATGAGATCGATGGTAAGGGGATACCCGGTGGAACAGGACCTTCAACCACACCGGATTCCTCCCAGTCGCGGATGAACAACTTCTTGACAGACGCCCCCTCAAACAAGCACAATGCCGTCCGAGGATGGAGCAGCGAGCCGATAGAGGCAAAAATGACCTCGGTGAGGTTTGGAGCATGAACTGCGGTGCGAAGCATATTCTCCATGTCGTGACTGGGTTCCCATGGTGAGAAATTGAAGTCGATGTAGAGGGTGGTCAGGTTCACAAGCGCTGGAAAGAGCGCTGTGAGGCTGTGTATGGAATACAGCATAAAAGGGTAGTCTGTCTGTCCCAGGGATGTCTCTTCGCTGATTGACAAGTACTGTAAACACCCGGCGATGTGAGGCGCTGAAGTCAGGGATTGGCAAAACGTCGGGACAATGTTGCTAGAGGGCTGGAGATCGATGCTGATGTGACGGAATATATGGCGTTGGCTTGATTGTGTCCAGGCGCGGCATACTGTGGAACATGCGCGAAGCGATTGAGTGTCGTCGTAGAGGTAGTCGATTACTTGGTCTACTAGTTCTTGGGGAAGCATCGACAGAGAAGGCGCGGGCGGGCGACGCAGTGCGCGACTGATTCGGGACGCTAGGACAGAGATGTTAAGCATTTGGTTTGTCTGATGGATATCAGCTTACTATAGCAAGAAGGAATTGTCGTAGATATTGAGTCAAGGTTCTGGGTGAATGGCAGTTACTTTGTTGGTGAAACTTATTAAAGAGGATCGCGGCTGTGGTACAAATCTAAAAGAAAGATGGCGTTGCCGTTGAAATCAATGATGGCGCGAAGATGGGACCGCCTGATTATATCAATACAATGATTGAAAATCTTCGCATACAGGGGCTAGAATTGGCACAGCCATCGCACTGAAAAAGGTTACCTCAGAACAATGTAACCAAAGAAACCCACCAATCCGAGGTCATCGTCCAGGCGTTGCGAAGACGAAAATAATGGCAAGAGAGTGGCGGCATCAAGTCTATTCCACCGCAAGAAGTGATATTCCAGAAGGTATTGATGATCATGTCATTACGCTCGAGGCATTTTACGAAAGCGTCCTTCGGGTCCGCTCGCTGCTTTTTGACTAGTGTAGTGAACATGACAACGAAAGGCGGAGAAGAGCAAGAAGCCGACCAGAAGGGCGTGATAAACGCGAGGACTTGGACAGACCAATCACTAAGGAGTATGGAAAGAAAAAGGCGTTCTGTCACCGTAGAGACGACCGCGACTGCGACCCCAATGACATTCTCGTAGATCGTATCAAAAAAACCGGATAAACCGGTCCCTTATCTCGACAACGTCTGCGCGTTCTTTACCCATTAGTGTTTCAAAATTTATTACCCTGGATATACGCTGCGCAGAATTAGCCTAGCTTGTATTTTTTTGATCTCACCTAGGTTCAGATTAATTTTGCACGAGTGTAATCTGTGCGTGAGTAGTAAAATCCAGCTTCCGGAGATGCGGGCCATCATGGGGGAAAATTGTTACTGTGCACGCGTTTCCGAAGTAGTGGCTATGATCAGGCAAACATAGACCGATTTTCTTCTACAACGTTATTCCAGAAAATCTTTGTTTGTTACATGTAAAAAGATGCTGGCGATGGTACTCACTTCAAATCAATGCTCGCGACCTGCGACTCGCGGTGCACTGAAATGATAAAAATATGAGGAAAAATGGTTTGATGAGCGGCAATGCCAATATTTATATTAAACCGAAAGACAGTCGCCCATGTAGTCGACCTGTCCCGTTACTGTATTTGCTGAAGACGTAGCTGGGTGGTAGTGGAACAAACTCAGAGCTAACTTTGAAACTGAACTCGCTTTGGGACTGTGGGAACGTTTTACCTTTTCTGCATGTTTTGCGGACTAACTGTCATTTTCTACCAGCTTCATTCCTCGCACCGTACGCGTCGAATCGCTTTCAGAAGGATACAATGTCAACAGAATTTTGGCTGCCATCAAACCTGACCCAGCAGAATCGATAACAGGATCATAGTCCAGTTCTTCAACGAGGACATGGCCAAGCATTGCGTCGCGTCGGGAGCCTTGATGAAGATGGATGGTGTTCTCTCACCCCCACTGTCTGCCGTTGATGTCGCCGCGCTCGGAAGACTGGGAATTTTTCGGTCACTGGCATTGACGGATATACCTAAGGAAGTCCAGGAAGAAAACGTTCCTGATATTCTTTTTCGGCATTGTGTGCTACAGTCCTGAATATTTGACCTATCAAACAGAACGGCAACGGCTCGTTATTTGGATATGCACCAGGCGTTCAAGGCGCGCTTTGCTATCTCTATTGATGCTTTGTTGGTTCTGATTTTTTCTTCTGTTACAGGCTTGGGTGGACCTGAGAAATGCTGGCATTAACGTGTCTTTCCTAACTAACCCTGACGGATACATCTTCCCTCAGTGGTTTGCGGCGGAGGCAGCTTACCAGGGGAAGGTTAAATATCGCGTCAAAATTTCCGGCATCAGAGATCCTAGATTCATCCTGTATCTACACTCATGACTAGCAGAATTCGAGAAGAACCGAAGTCCAGTACTATCTGTTTCGTTATCGAAGGGACGAGGTGTATGTCATCTCTCTTTCGTTGCCAATGCGGGTCCCTTACTTTCTCATTGGTCTAGACCGTGATGTTGCAGTTAGCGTCGTCTGAATTAGCACAGAGATTCTCCGACATGTGCCCTTGAGTTGGGCGTCAAGGCGTAAGTGGAGCCGCCTCTTCCATCGGTAATTCATCGGGGTCTTGTCATGGCTATAGCATTGGGCACGTGTCGAATGGTTACGCTCAATTTGGCCGCGGAAAAGAACGATTATCTCCACTTCTTCAAGCGAATTGGCACTATTAGTCCCGTGTCGAAGTGTGCTCTTTCCCTTACTTTTTCTGCAGGCACATACTGACGGCACTTAAGAGATCAATTTGCTTCACCTGTTCGTGAATTATGTATCTCGTATAAAATATATCTTCTCATCATGGCCGGTCTCGATATCACAGGGAGCAAACGTCTGAGGCTGCCTGATTTCGATGGAGCCAGTGTCAAATTTTGGGGCGCCCGTCTGAATCCGATACTAATATCTCCTGATTTATGCCAGTGATACTTCAGAGGGGTTTTCTGCATACGGACCATGTATCTAATCGAAGGGTTCTGTCTTTGTAAGTGACTCGCTTATTTCCCTTTGGTACATCAGATCTCATTTGAACCGTACCGGTCAAGTATGACGGTAGTGCTCCTGTAAGATTAGCTACGTCCTACGAGATCGTCATGTCGATATCTAGGGATATCAATGATAGCTGCATCTAAGCTACGAAGCGGCTACCTTTAGAGGAACTGCAAGGCAAAACACCGTCCTTTCATACTTCGACTTTGTCATTCCTCTTTCCACCACTTCATTGACACTTTCAAGGATGAATGTCGCAAATATCATGCAAATAACATACGAATACGAGATCCAAGAGGGAAACGATCCTTTCGTCCAGCTCGCGGATCAAGCGGCACACGACTTTACTCTATCCACCACTCCAGGTACCTTTTCAGTCAACCTTATTCCAATATGTGAGCCAAGTAACTCGTTGCCTTCACAGCTAACCACGGCTTCCTTTCAGTGCGACACATTCAGATTGGTTCCCTGGAGCAGGACTCAAGCAGACGGCTAAGGAATGGCGGTCGACGTTACATGAGATGGTGAAAAAGCCGTACAACTACGTCAAACAGCGAATCGTTAGCCTGCTTATATTTCATACTATGTCTTCGTCCATAACACTGTGCTTGCGTAGGCTACTGGGGATGCTTGTTATTCCTTCACTTCAAGTCAGCTTAAAGACGGTGACGGGCTGAGTAGCGACGAGGAATTCGATATCAAATGGACCGCCGCGGCCCTTTACATTGGTCAGTTCACCGACAATCATTTCCATATATGTCATGTTGATCATATTCTATGCAACAGGTGGAAGTCATACGGTGAGTTTCTCTCTGCACGGTCAAACATTTAATTTGATCCTTGGTTAGACCGTCGCATCCATCTCCGCGTTCTTCAAAGCTATGCTTCTGTACCCCGACATTCAGGCAACCGCACAAGCAGAGATCGATGCGATTATTGGGACTGATAGGCTTCCGCGATGTGATGACCGAGAGCGTCTTCCGTATATCAATGCCCTGGCACTAGAGGTTAGCCGTTGGCATACCGTCGGACCATTAGGTGAGTACGAGATACGCATCGCCTTTGACTCCCCATACTTACGGCATTCTCATATCCAGGTCTGCCTCATTCTGTCAGCGAGGATGACGTCCATTCTGGCTATTTCATCCCAAAAGGATCTGTTGTACTAGCGAATATCTGGTATGATTTATCCTTCGTCATTCAGATGCTCAATCAAACCGAGAAGCGAGAAGGCGTTGGGACTTATCCACGCCGAGAGTTTTGAGTGAGCGACGAGTCAGCGATTCGTATTCCCAGCATTTACGTCGACCGATGCTATATGACCACTGAATATCAAATCCTTCATCCTTCAACGCAATAAATTCCTGTTCAAAATCCTCAAAATCCTCATACCGTTCATACAGTATGTGAGCGCTCTTCGGCGCCGGTGGTTCCATCATTTCCTCATTGCGTCGAGATTGTAAAACCTCCAGAAGTGCGGCAACTGATTTTCATGCTCAACATCAAAATATAGATGTTCTAGCAAAGGAACCAGAGTAGGCTTGTTTCGTCGGATGAGAAGCCTCCGAAGCACGCAATTGCGGTAGTCTCCATTGAAGTTCAGCCTAAGGCGCCGTAGCCCGGGTTGGGCTTTCAGAATCCGCCATCCGCAGCCTCCTTTATCATAACCTCCCAGGCCCAGTTCCTCCAGTGTACATTGGGAGCAGCATAACATGTCGGCGACTATGCTGAAATTGTAGCGAAGGAGGACGATGACTAGAGTTCGAAGATGAGAGAATGTCCAGCATTTCATGATGTCAATAGAGAGCATGTTCCGAGGGGCGGGTTGTTGGACGACATGAGGTCGCTGTAGGTGTCAGAGAAACTGGTGAGATCAATGGCAGATAGCATGATGGCAGCAGCAGTGGGCTGGATCCACGGACCGATACCGATAGGGGTGGACCCACGTGTATAGTTGTCATCAAAGTTGAAGAATGTGGGGTGCATAATCCTCGTCGTGGCGGAATTCACGGTCTTTGTTCAAGTTTGATATGTTATATATGTATAGAGCGGCTTCAATATTGACGTTGAGGCCTGAAGACCTGACCACTGAGGATCTCGCCGAAGGCGTCGTCCTTTTCCTTTGGTAACATTCTTCAGCTATCAATGTCAGGTAGCAAGGTCTTCACGGTGACGTAACAAAAGAAATGCTTGCTCGACACTGTGTATCTTAGTAATACTGTGACCAAATACCGTGAGGAGGAATCGCACCCAGAATCTATGTTGGGATTTTGCTGGAAAGTTCTAGAAAGGGCAATCCGGCATCATGCCGAGAGTTGATGAGTAAGCCCGAGAGAAAGAGAAAGTTGTAGTAAATTCTAGATACAAGCCTGGAGAGTATAAATACGAGCTCTGTAGGAGCTGCAGAATAATAAGTTCATACCATCTGGCCTTACCAGCCTGGAGTCTACCCTGCGCAACACCGAGGATTTCCAACAATCTATGTCTCTCTATGAATCACATCCACTTCATGATATCCTCATCGTTTGGTCCATCTGGCGTGTCCGACGCAGCAAGATTGCACTGGTGGAAGACGCGTACTTGATCTTGTCCAAAGACACCTACCACAGAATGCATAACACCGCGATTATGGAAGAGCATCAAATCTTTTTCTTGCCTATAAAGTTAGTCAGCATTTGGTCTGTTAGGGTTGCGAGAAGCTTACCAGGCATGTGGATAGACCAGCTTCGAAAGGTCAGCGTCTCTTGGCACCTATATCTTTTATAAGTGCTCACTTTTGGTGCAATACCAGGCCGCTGCATCTCATGACACAGTTTTCTCACTTCCTTCAAATCTGTTATATGAGCGCCGTTTGGGTACAACACACCCTCTCGTCTTGCATTTTCAGGTACTGGATCAAGATAGATCTCCATGATCGCACAGGGATGAACCTCGAGGTGTAGATCTCCCGTCATCGGATTTTTCCAGAGCTATTTATGAACAGTCGGTCGCTTTTTCTGTAATCATACTCATCTGAACTCACAAACGGATAGATCTTTATCTTTTCTTTGTCCCAGTCCAATTCCTCCATGCTCTTCTCATACCCTTCCGACTCCAATCCGAGCCCCGTCTCTACCGCGCGCGCTTCCTTCATCCACTCAAAAGGCTTGGGCGCATATTTAGCCTTCGCTCTCACCGCAACGCTCTTCATCTCCGGCGGGAGAATATCGAACATCACCTTCCCCGACACGAAGGCCGTAGTTCCTAACGGAACCACCAGCTCATCCCCACTCCTATCGTCATACCTCACAACTTGGTTCGGGCCCTTGGGCACTCGAATCCCATATAGCGCCGTCACCTTTGGCGGATCGAGATCGTACAAAGCCGCGTCCATATGCCAACGAAAGAACCTAGTGACCCCTCGCGCCTCGTCCTCATCGGACACACGTGTCTTGTGAAAGCTCGAATGGTGCGCATGTTTGAGCACCGCTTCGGGGATACCTTCGTGGTCCCGGACAATCCCGTTCCCGATGAGCTGCACCTGTGGGACACGCGGAATCGTTTTGAGGTACGAGTGGAGGATGGAGGTTTTGGTTTGGTCGACCTTGCTGTTGCCATGTCCGTAGGCAGTGGAGTCGGGGTCGAAGGCCTGTGCGTACGTTAGGCCCGTGAGGGAGAGAAAGAACGACGAGTTTGTTACCTTGACCAGATCGCGTATCTCCTCTGGGGTTAGGTCAACGTTGCGAAACAGGAGCGCCCCGTGCTGTGTTTACGTCTTCGATAAGACCGATGTCGCACGAGTGTTGAGACGAACCGTGTAGAGCGCCTCTTTGACTTGTCCGTATGAGGTTGCAAGATGGGCTGGGTGGAGACCTTTGACTTCTCGTCCAAAGTCATTCAGTTTGGCTGTATCTGCAGACGCAGGGAGGGATAGAGGAACTAGATTGATGGTCATGATACAGATGTGAAAGCCGAAGACTTTATATAGTCAGGGTACCTAGCTCTTCCATAGCCTGAGAACGGATCGTAAGTGATGCACATGACCATGTCTAATGCAACCTCAAAAACAGGTGCAGAAGATAACATGCCAGATATCATATATAGCAAAGAAACATTGTCCGCCTACAATGCCAGTAGCTTCACGACGAAAAGCAAAGTCAGATATCTGTACTTGATCCCGCTTTCCAAAGCTATTGCTGTCACTAACACTGCTTGCTGTCGAAGAAAAGCTCAGACGCCGCGTCACTTACGCTGAAAGACGAACTCAGCGGACCCAACGAAGAAGTAGGTCCAAGCGGTGGGGAGCCCGAATCCAGCGCTCTCAGTCAAGGTACTGTCAAAGTTGATTATCGCAGTCAATGTATTAACAAGTTGTGCGACAGTCGAGAAACCCGAAGAGGAGCACAGCGTATCTAAAATGTCCATCCATTAAGCCGAAAACTAATAAGGAGGGGAGAAAGCATAAAAACCTACCTATGAGGTGGAGAATCTTCTGAGGTTGCAGGTGATCGGTAGACGCTCAATACCATTGACAATTTGACGGGCTGCGCTTCAGTTGCACCGGTACCATTGAGATTGATGCCCAGAGCAATCGAAACCTTGGCAAGTCATCCAAGTGCATGAAACGGTCCCATTGCTGCTGAAAGTAAAGACAAGGTGTTCAGTGTCGACAAGCAAACCAGCCCGATCTCTTTCATGACCACTTCTTCACATCCTCGGTAGTTGGTCCCGAAGGATTATCAGACGCGACAAGATTACATTGATGGAGTGTGCGGATCTGATCCTTGTTGAACGCGCCCACGACACTATGCAAGACCCCTCGATTATGAAAGAGAACGACATCTCTTTCATTCCAGTCGTGCGGATAAACGAGCTAGAGAAAGCGCGTCATTAATACCTACAGACTCCCAGAGAAATACGGCTCACCTTTGGGGCAATGCCCGGTCGCTGCATCTCGTACAGCAACTCCCTGATCGCCTTCAAATCCGTGAGATGGACCCCATCCGGGTATAACACGCCTTCCTTCCCGCCACCTTCCGGTATCGGGTCAACCAACAGCTCCACCACACCGCATGGATGAACCTGCAGATGGAGCTCGCCCGTAACTGGGTTCTTCCATAGAACGGGAAGTACCATCCGCTTAGCCTCCTCCCACGGCGGGAGCTGATCGTATGGGATCTCCAGATCTTCTGATTCCAATCCCAAACCTGTCGACACTGCATGCGCCGGGGCCATCCACACGTACGGAAGAGGCGCGTACTTGGCTTTGGAGCGCACGGCGAGACTCTTGAGCTCGGAAGGGAGGATGTCGAACATAGTTTTGCCGGACACAAAGGCGGTGGTACCCAGAGGCACAGGTAGCTCGTCACCCGTTCCGTCGTCATACCGACACGTCTGCTTAGGGCCTTTTGGCACGTTGATAGCGTATAGAGTGGTGACCTTGGGGGTGCGTCGGTCGTAGAGGGCGGCATCGATGTGCCATCTGAAGAAACGGGTCGTTCCTTTAGCTTCGTCTACCGGAGATACACGAGTCTTGTGAAACGTTGTGTGGGAAGGATGCTTGAGCGTAGCGTGGGTGATGCCTTCGTGGTTGTATATGGTCCCGTTACCGAGAAGCTGTATTTGTGGTACACGAGGGATGGTCTTGAGGTCAGGATGTAAGATTGAATTCTTGTTCTTGTCTATCTCGTTGTTACCGTGCCCAAAGTCGTCGCACGCTGGGTCGTCTGATTCAAAAGCCTAAGGAATGTCAGCAATTGAGAGATTTTGAGGTGTAAATGCTTGCCCTGTTGAGCATGTACTGCTTCTCTGGTGAAAGATCAACATTGCGAAAAAGCAAGAGGTCGTGCTAGGCAATATAAGTTGATGAACATTGCAAGTGATCAGATACGCACCTTGTAAAGGGCATCCTCAATCGTCGCGAATTCCTCAGCGGTAAAGTTGGTCGGGTCAAAGCCCGTCACTTGACGCCCAAACGAGAGGAAATTGGACGCTTCTGCAGAGTCGGGCAGCGGCAAAGGAGTGAATTCGATGGTCATGCCTTCCTATATGCGCAGGCGAGGAGTTGAAGGCAAATAGAAAGGAGATAACGAAAGATAACGAAAGACAATATGACTGCTACAGATCAAGGGAACAATGACTGCCGGGTACCAGTACAGAACCAAAACGGCACAAATAAAATTTGACGAAGAGGCCGACTGCTGCAAGGGTGTGGAGTCGTCATGACGGAAAGAAGGAAAGAAAATATTGCAGAAATTAGGAAAAAATGATCGGACCGGTCGTCCCCCGCCGGCTTTCTTCCCTACCATGACCATCACAGATCTGTCGTTTTCCCATTGGGCATCTGCAGTCCTTAATTTAACGCCGATTTTCTCTTTCGCTCGTCAATTCTCTATGTGGGAGCCAGACAGGCAAACACTCAAAATCAGCCCAGTGATTCTACTGTCAGTGTAGAGTCTTTTCGCTCCCTTGGTTGAATCACAATTCCAATGGCAATTCTGCGGAAAGAGAGGGCTGTCGGGACGATGAAAAACGCGTTTGTCTGCTCGCATTCCTCTACAAGATGGATCTCATGGGAGGAAATGGATGATCCGCCGTCGTTGCTACCGAACTTGCGATGTACGGAGCACGCATTTATCTCGTGTTACCAGCATGGACGTTAAAGATTTAATTTGCACGCCCGAACCATATAGCAAGCGTCGAAAGGATTAACGTTATTCTGGAATCATAGGAGCGCTCTGGCCAACTAGTTCGAATGTGAAGGACCCATACCACGATCAGGTCACTATCAGCCTCGCATATACCAGCCTCTCATTGTCAATAACCCTGGGATTGCATCACGGACGCCGGACAATGATGCTCTCTCACGGTCTTTGTCTTGCTGTAACCACACAGTGGAACGCCAACTTGCCTGATGGATGCTCAAAGGATGTGCCCTTGAGAAGCCTCACCAAACGTACTATTCGCCATGAAAGCGGCTCCCAAGCAAGCGAGTTAACAAAACATCACGTCTGCCATTGCATGGTGGCAAAAGCCAGATCCCTGGCAACAAGACATCTCACCTATATTTGCGTAATGCAGGTGGCAGGACTCGAGCATACCTTGCATGGATTCGGCTTAAATTATTGATCTGCCATGTCCAAAAGTGAGCGACAATGCCGCGCATATAACCGATCTCGGTATAAAAAGATTGAATTTTGTCTTAGTGTCTTCACTGACCGTCAACCCACAGCGATGTCGAATGGAAGAGATACTGGGACTCATGGAGCGCCGATACATAACTACTATTACCAGCCGCCTTCTAGGGACATGGAAATAGGAACCCGTCGCAGCATTCATGGGGGTGGCAGTACGTTGAAGGACCTCCAGCAGTATAAACATACAAACGCGCGCTCTGTGACGAAGTGCCACGAACTCGCTATGCCGTCCAAACCGGTCCTCCATGACGCCTATCAACAAGCACTACAGTGGGCTCAAAGTCTCCCCGAAGTTTGGGTACACTTCCTCTACTCATTTTCTTATACCCGGGGCCACTGACAGCCATGGCAGAAACGCCCCTGCTCAAGCGACGCTATTCGTTTCTTTCCCTTTACCAACAAGCTCAAGATCAGACTGTGGGATTCAAACGTATCTCGTCGTCCGGACTCGTCAATGCGCGTCTTTGGCCTCGATTTCGTCGATACACATGGGAAACCGCAGTACGTGGGACCAAGAGTCGTAGTTATCGCTGGGAGGAAAGTGCCATTTGATGGTCCTGAAGTGGAGGGAGATGCTCTGGTGCCAATAGATGGTGTTGGTGAGTCAAAGGCCACGGTCCCGGAAAGATATGGAGTTGTGGCGGATTGCGAATACCTCTTCCTTATTGATGGAAAGGTGGCCGTTGCCTATACGTTTGCGCAGAATTCATTGGACTCATAGAGAGTTAATGCCATTATTCTTGTCTGATCTTGCTTGCCAGAAAATCGATGAAACTAGTTCAACGCGCAGCCGGGACTTCGGTCCGGGTGTCCGCCGACAGAATGGCGTGGGAGCATTTCTTCACTCGCTGTTGTCTTCATCTCCTCATTCATTCTTCATTGTTGCGGATTTCGCGCCTTTCCTCTCATCACGCTAATAATTTATGAGGATATGGTATCATCCAGTTCAATTTAACCTCTGCAACCCGCTTTCTCGACGGACCGTCTCTCGAATCTGGAACGTTCAACAGATGCCTCAGATGGCAAGGCAACAAGGGGTCCATCTTTGAATATCCTATGGCGCTGGATGGCAGAAAGTTATTAGTTGATGTGTAGGACTTGTAGTTTTCATCGTTACCAATGTGTGTGTTCTCGGGAGTCGAGACTGCTGAGGTACATTTTTTTCTTGTCGCGAACGAACTGATCATTGATCATAAGGCATCTGGTATCAGGACTACGCGAGGAGGTTCCCATCGGCCTTTGTCAAGAGAAAGAGGCTCGGCTATTGGGGATCATTATGCAACGCGATTGAATGGGATATATCCCGCTGAAGGAGATATCTATGATGGATCAGAACCACTAGGCGCCGTTCGTTAGACGCAGAATACACTCAATGCGGGACAATCAGAAAGCCTCGTTGAGCTCGGGCTATCGTCGATGCTTTGTGGAGGACTCGGCGTTTACCCTTGAATGCGAACCGTAGGAGGGGCTTGACGACGAGTGCCGGACATACGTTCCTTCATTTTACTCAACACGCGATCAGAACAAGACTGCACATCGTGATGATATAACTGAGGTCCTTCTATCCATTCCCCCATCTTCTCGCTTCTCCGATGTGGCCCTTCTCATCGTCGTACCCAACGGTCAAGCCTTCCGGATGCCGGGATCAAACTGGGAGACGTATCTCGCTCTTCTGCACCTACACTCAACTACATTATCGTTGGAGGTATACTTGTCATTCATTGCATCGATATCCATCTCTAACCTCCTCGATTAGGTGGTACAGCAGGATGCTGCCTTGCCTCTCGCCTCAGCGAAGACCCTAATGTCACTGTACTCCTCATTGAACGCGGGTGCGTGGCCGATACGTGGGTCAATGCTGTATCCCTCATTTCTTCCGACATCTTCAAGAAAGATTCCATAGCCCGGCCCTTGAATTCTCTCCCACAGGCGCATGCGGACCACCGCGTTATTCCTCTGATGCGCGGCCAGGCGTCAGGGAGGATATCGCGCGTAAACGCCATGATTTACACGCGTGGTGTTCCGGCTGATTTCAATCGTTGGGCAGACATGAGCCATTCGGATTGGAGTTATGAGAAGGTGCTACCGTTTTTCGTCAAGTCGGAAACAACTCTGAGCCACCCTGGGTCGACATTTCGGGGCAAGAATGGTATGTGTTTCTGCTCTTTAAGAACCCCTGTGCTGAGCTGTCTTCAGGTCCGTGGGTGAACCAGGTCTTTTCTCATGAAAGTTGGCCTATTCTTCCACAGTATGTTTGCTTCCTTGATTTTTCTCCCTTTTTATTGAGAGCCCGTTTTATAGCGTCAAGGAAGCCGCGCAGAGCATGAGAATTCCATATTATCCCGACTGCAATGATCCCTCTGCCGTCTATCAGCTGTGCGCAAATCGACATAGCTATAGACCGAAACATGAAGCGCCGCTCGACGTACTCAGTTTTTCTGCCACCGTCTGTAGTTCGCTCTCGCCAGGATCGTCTCAAGATTTGCCCGGACACCATTTCAGAGCGGATAGTTTTTACTACGAATACTAGCATGCGACCACGTTCTTCTGGCGTTGAATTTGGACATCGTGACGGAACAGGGGCGTCCTACTTCGCCAAGGCTAACAGGAAGATTGTTGTATGTTGTGGCGCCATCGAGTCCCCACAGCTTCTCCTGAGGTGCGCGGTTTATCTGCACAAGAATTCCTATTTCTGAATAGTATCATAGTGGCATCGGACCAAGTGATCATCTCAAAGCTCATGGAATCAAAGTCATTGTAGATAACCCCGGCGTGGGTAGTCATCTGGTAAGACCCTTGGCACCATGCTTTGCATATTAATCTGATGTTTGACTAACAGAAAGACTATGTCGACGTGCCTGTGATGTGGAACATCCCTCTTAATGAATCCATTCACGTCGTTTTAGAGAAACCCCTGCAAGCAGTCTTTGAACTTGCCAAATACCTCATTTCAGGGAAGGGTATATTTAGCGATCTCTTCGTGCATCTGGCCATCTTCCTACCATCAAGGCTCCTGAACGAAAACACGAAAATTGTTGCTCCCGATATCACCGACCTTGATTCGACGTTGCCACAGAACGGGTCAGACCTCGAGATTAAGCCTATGCCTATCCATGGCTTGGACCCTCCTCCCGACGCCACGATAATTCGTATCAAAGAAGGCTTCATGAACTTCATGATATGCCTTCTCCGACTGAGATCCACTGGTGCCGTTCACCTAAACTCTCCCGATCCATACGAGAGAGTGAGCTGCGATCTCAGGATGCTGTCTGATCCCGAGGACCTTGCAGCCTTGACCAAAGGCGTGCGGCTCTCCATTAACTTGGCCGAACGCGTTCGTGCACAGGGGTATCCCATGAAGATGTTCCATCGTCCAGCATCAAAGTACGATGCCGAAATGCTCCTATCTCGTTGCGGGCAATACACGCGCTAGGAGTCTATGCTAAGCAAGTCCAATATTTTACTACAAAGGTGCTCATAGAGCTTACGTCTTGTCACAGCATATCCCGTGTCCGTCTGCAGCTGTACATACGAACAAGGGCGACGTTCTTTTCCCATTTCATCTATACCTGAAGACGAGACGTGATCTCGACAAATATTGATATTTCGGTGAGGAAGATGGCTCACTGACTGAAGGATTTTATCGTTACGGATACCTAGCCAGACCAATGGGGAGATACTATCGCTCTCTTGGGTAACATATCGTCCATGTCCTCGTTCGCATTCAATTATCACTTCGATCCTCATCTACGCGTGCACACCCGGGCGTCCAAATGCTCCATCGATCTTGCTCTGAATACCGCGAGTCCAAGTGCTCTCATCTGCTGTTTCCACCATCACGACAGCTGCAAATATGGCTCTCGAAGCAGAAATCAGCATCCGAACCTCGTGTCTGTACGTCTGAGTGATTGACGGTGATATTACTGCTTGTATGAACACAACTGCGCAGAACCGAAAAATTCGAACCGGGCTCAAACTCATAGGAAAGATAGACGGACCCGTAAAGCCCGGCTGAACCAGTTGATCATCGTCTGCCAATACAGCCATTAATATTATCAGCGGTGCTGGCAAGCCAATGTGGCCTCGTCTTAGGCAGCTCTCGATCACCAAGTTTTCGATAACTCAAGGAGACACGTCGTGGCAGAAGGGAAGCTGTGTGAAAGGAGAGACGTGCAGATCCGACCATGCTCCCAACGTGGTTTGTTTTCTTGTTCTTATTCGCACACTTGTATCCAACTACTGGCGATTTCAGGATTCGATACGGATCTGTTAGAGAAGAGAATTAGACGCTGGAAGAGGAACGTTCCCTACCCTTGTCTACAATTGCGCCTCTTCAGAAATTAACAATAGTCGGTGCCGTGCGTTGAAGGGAACTCGCAGTAGATGGAGAAATGCCAAATCCTTATTACTCAAAACACTTAAGTGCTGGAACGTGTTCAATTTTTATGGGTTGTCAAGACCGAGCCACAGCCCACATCAATATCTATCCGGAGACACATAACTGCACTTCGATCTCGTACTGATCAAGTTATTTTGGCGTCATAGCTAAAAGTCGAGGACGGGTTCGTTGGTACAACAACCAGCTTTACGTCCCCTCACGGGTTTCTAAAAGATAGTCTACGATTCTGGGAGTGGTTGAAAGTGAGTTGAATGATATTTAGCATTGAGATATGTCCTAAGTTATGAGTAAAAACTTTTGGTAAAAACAAAATTGAGTAGGGTTACTAGTGCGTGAGTTCAAAGCTGCTATAAGCGTGTACAAACAACTTGAATGTCAGTCGGTATGGATCATTTGTGGCTCAATTGGCGTCCTGCTGTTTGTCGTTTTTCTCGCCTTCATTCTCCTTGGGCTTAGGCCTGTTGCTGAATGTTAGATGCTCCTTCTCGTAAAGTGAAATCCTCTACTCACTTGGACTGTGTGGCGACATGGGTCGTATAGGGTGGGGCCACTGATTCCACCGTCGTATATCCCGGTGCAATAGAGCTTGTCGTACTGGGAGAGCGCTGCATACTACCGTTGGAAGTATCGATATGGTGACGATTCCTGGTAGAACTGGCCCCGGCTCGTGAAGTCTCGGCTTTAGGTGTACGTGGAGCTGAGTGGTGGCCGTGATGTCCATGTTGCGACCAGGTGTCTGAAGTTCCGCTGTCACCTGAATGACGATTTTTGACGTGGAAATTTGGCTTCGAGGGTTTCGAGGTCCCTAGATAAGGCGAAGCTGCAGGCGCCTTTGTGTTTCCGCCAGGGTATGCTTGAGTAGGGTACCCTTGCTGCGTGTTATGGTACGATTGTTGAGTCTGTTGGGTAGTGTATGATGCCTGTTGGGGAGGGTAGGCTTGCGAAGGGAATGCTTGATTAGGGTACCCTGATTTTGGAGGGTATGCCTGTTGGGCCTGTTGAGTAGGGTACGCCTTTTGAGTGGAGTACGACACTTGTTGCGGAGCATACGCTTGCGAAGGATAGGTCTGGTGAGGTGATACCATGGCGGAGTAGCCTTGGTTAGTGGGGTACCCAAGTTGTTGAGTCAGAGGTCCTCCTTGCGTGAGCTTGTCATAAGCAGGCGGCCGGCCGGCGTACGCCGATGAACCAGCCCCTCCTCCAGGCTGTCCACCAGAATGAGGATAAGGTTTCTTATTGGCGCTTGACGAACTTGAGGGTAATAAATCATAAGTTAGAATACAAAGCAGCATATTAGGCGCAACATACTTAACATTTGTGGATGGGAGACCGCCGAATGTGGGTACGTTCGACCCATCTCCTTGCGCGGGGAGGCTCTGTGTAGGTCTTTGAAAATATAATGGTCGGTTAAGCCGAAGCAACACAAGGCGCATAGCAACTCACATTATGGGTGACGGCGCTCCGAGGAGCGGTATCGTGATACCGTGTTTCGTCTCCTTGTCTCTCTGGTGATGAAAGAGATATCAGATATTCGAATGAAATTTTGGTAGTAGAGAGTACCCTTGACTTGTACTGTTCACTGTTCAAGTCAAAGAATCAGTACTAATAGGGTAATGCGACGAAGACATGACTTACTCCACTGAACGTCTAAAGAACCATGAATCGGCATGTTAGTGATCGACAATGACTGATAGTACTGTCAGTGCACTGACTTATCTTTAGCTGTATGAGTATCCGGCACATTAGCTTAGAAGATCTCAATACTCGTAGATGAAGTACGCACCCTGTTTAGCTATAAATGTAGCACCCTCGGAGGCAGCCGATAGACCCTTGGAGGAATATTACAATGATGCAGATGCAGTTTAGAACCTCACCGACCTTAGCGCTCGTAGCGACATTATAGGCTTTAGTGGCGTATTTTCGGCTATTCCTAAAAACCTTTGGTTTGAGGTTAGCGATGATGGGATTGCTTATAACTTCTTCGCTGAGCTCGTCGCCAAGTTCAGATGCACTTGAAAGTCCAAATATCAATGAAGAGTACGTGAGGAAGGGAGGAACATTACGCCTTGCATCACCCACTTTTTATATTTAGTCACAAAACCCTCCACCGCTCTGGGAGGCCATTTGGCACCGTTCTCCGTCATCTCCGCCAAAGCGATATTTTCGAGGAGTTCGTTGCCTGCTTGTATGTTCTTGGTTGGCGAAATCGAGACTATCGGTGGATCAACCAGGGGCTCTGAGTCGGGCTTTTTGTTCCAGCTCATGCTGACAAACGGTGTGGTGTAAGGGGGACGTTCTTGTTAGGATTGTGACGACGAGAGGACGAGGAAATCTTATATAGATTCATGTCTCGCTGATTATAGAAAATTAAAGAAAGAACCATTCCGGGAAAGAGCAGCAGGATGGGGATTGCAGGGCATAAAACAGCAATGACTCATACCAAATCGAACCCTGAGATCCTGAGAGTAGGACCGATGAGAGTTGGATGAGAATGGATACTCTGGATCCGGCGGAAAACACTCAGAAGGGGAAGCAAACAACTGAATCAACCCTGAGAAATTAGGAAGGGCGAGGAAAGGTGCTCGAGCCGAACAACTTCAACAAGCGCTGAGATCGAGGACCCGCGCTGTTACGAGTCATCGATACCGCACGGCCGCCTGAGCACCATATGTTCCTGAATTTGAAAAGAATCTTATAGATGCAGCGGTTTGGTCCGACTTGCTATCTGCATGCCAATAGCCTGAGCTTAGTGTGAGGCACACATTGTCGTGCGGGGCTTATCGCATTTACATAAAATACAGTACTTTAAGGGCCCCTTCCAAGTCCAAATACATGTACAGCTAGCGTAGCTATGGGCAGGGAGACATCTCGGTCACCCCGCTAACGTGTCCAGGTGTGAGGGTATAGAAGGATCGAAATCGTGAATTAGTGACAGTGTCAGGCTCCAAGAACTTCTTCACAGGCAAAGGAGCCACGCCAGTCACAGTATATTTCAGCCGTCGACAGCGGTGACCAAGCCCAGCAGCATCGATGCCCGGAAAGGCACGCAGCTGTGATGTAGACAGTGAATTACACAGTCTTACGAAACGCGCAGAAGCCTCGCTCATCGTTGGCCGCAACGAAGGCTCATCCTGAGTCATATCTTCGACAAGAGGAAGAAGAAATTCCAGAGCCGGACAAAATTCCTGAGGAGAAGTCAGTTATCATAATCATGGACGTAGGGGTGCTACAAAACTCACTATACCATAATCTTTACGCATTATGTTTGCCACACAGTACACATCGAAAGGGAAGGGATTCAATCTAGTGGACGGGTCGGCACGGATTCTCTCCATTTCTGGCGCTGATCTGTCGCCTGCGGCCACGATATGATCAAATGGGAGTTCGCTCGGATCGTAACGACAAGAATACCCGAAATCAATGATATGATAGCGAGGCCAGCACTGAGTACGTGTAATATGCGTTGCAAAGCCAATGTTGTCATTGTCTAAAAAATGATAAACGGGATGAAATCCTTTGGGATACAGCTTGCTCGCATCGACCATCACGTTCAATATATTGATATCTCTGGAAGCGAATGGTCAATAGGTTCAGCGCGAAATAAGTGAAGACTGACTTGTGCGCCACAAAGTTTTCGTGCATAAACTCAACGCCCTTCTCAGAAGTTTAATCGGACCGCACTCATAAAGAGCGGGAGCACACACCTCAAATATTTGTCGAAACGCCTCAACGAATTCACCTACAGTGTCAAATGAAGGTGTCTTCATTTCTCGCAGCCGCGGCATAACAATCATCTGATCGTCAGGATCGTACGGAGACTGAAGAACCTCATAGACAGGAACACAGTGGTTCCTCGGGTTATCAGACAAGGGAGAGGAAGAAAAGAATGTTCCCAATTCGACTTCGAAAGGAAATTCTGTCTTCACGATGCGCTTCAAAACAACGAGCTTGCCATCTTGAATGCGCGTTGCGTCAATAATGTCAGGATTCTGCAATGCAATATCAGTTATCTGACAAGAATAATCTTTTACTAATACCCCATGCCCAAGAATCTCTTCGCTAAATATCATCTCCCTTTCCGATTTCCACGTCGGCTTCCAGTCTGGGTGAAATTTGGGACGGAGCTGGAAGCCAGATTCGAGCAGAAAGGAATGGTGATGCACCCATAACATTTCCAATCGTCGCCATGAGAGGTCGGGCTGCCACGGCACTCGAGGCTTACTACGGCGGAATAAAGTCATGGTCAAAAGAAAGAAAGAATTCGGTTGCCTTCTTGCCAAAAACTTTGGAACCAAACAAGCCACAATCAGTCGCTTTTGCGTTGTTTACTAGGTAGCACGATAAACCTAGTCCATGGGCTTGGCTTAATAATAACCATTATTCGTAGCAAGTCAGAGTGTGCCTCCGTAGTAGGCCCAGTTGAAGTAGTTCAATTCCCTAGTTGCAAGGTCTTCGCTCATGTCCATTCTTCCAGACAGTTCCATCCCGTCCTTCTCTCTCTTAGAGTAGGCACTCCTTCACTATGTGCTCACTGCCACTACGTGGACAATATGTTTGCCATCCGCTCGGGAACATAGCCATACACTGGAGAATTTCGCACGGTGCAGTAAATTATGGCCAAAATGTTTTGAAAAGATTCGCCGCTGCGAATAGCCACGAATGCTGACACACGTCGTGCACGGAAATGACAACGTCCAATTCACGGCAGCCGCAGCTAGCCTGAACCAGGACCTCGATGTCATTGGTCGATGAATATTTTGCACCAAGAACGCACATGTATCCCCGATGCCACGCTCAAAATTTCAGGGCTATGTCGGCGTCCAGAACCAATTGGATATGATTATGGCGTTCTGACATATGTATGAGATGCATATCACAACTCGGCGATGCAAATGCAGGCCACGAATCTTTCCATGCTGCAGTCGCTTCCGAAACCCTTCACAGAAAGGGACTCACTGAGACGCGACTCTGCGTATGAAGGCCAGTGTGTGCAATCATTACGACAGGTGTGTTCTTCTTAAGGTGAGGCAATGATATTTTCTATTGACTGGTAGGCAGTTAGCCTTCAATTTTAGTTACCGGTCTCCGGGAATGGATCGATTCTCACGTCCGGCATCCCCTCGTGTTTGCCTTCGGATCCTCCTTACAAAGAAGGTCATATGCGCAGGAGAGTCAGAGAGTGTCCTCTCGGAGATACCCAGTATACGGCCTAGCTCGCTGAGAGCCCTGAAGATAACATACACTTGATATCTGAGATCCTACCGATTCCTACATAGAGACTTCAAGCCTTCAGTCTTATATCTAAACACGCGTTTCAAGGGTCTGCCCCATGACTCAACTCTGGTGCAGCAAGAGCAATGGTTCCTGAAAATAGAACCATTCCTCTGCGATAATACTGCGACAAATCAGATACTCCATTAGTGCTCCGAGTCGGTCCCTATGAATGAACGAGGTGCATTGACTTCAATATTAATCATATCATATAACATGATACGGCACGACTATCCGAAATGATTCACTTACATGATGATGATAGGTCCGCACCTGTTTAGTTTCAGTAACTCATCAGATCGAACCCTGAGATCTAGAGTAGGTACCTGCCTTTGGCTAAAATACACTGAGAAGGGAAGCAGGGAATTATTGCAAAAAGCCAATGACTCGACCATTGTTAGCCCTTGAGAAATCATAGGCGAGGACAATGAGGAATCCTGTTCTGGCCCAGCCGAGCAAGCGTTGAGATGAAATGTAAATCGTGGCTAAGAAAAGATATCACAATTCATAGACCGGTCCTGAATTTGACAGAACGTTATGGATATATCGTTACAGTGTAAGCTGTCACTTGCCCGAGGTGATTAACTCGTGTATACCATGCCACTTCGATCATACGAATTGATCCCATCAACAGCGCTGAGATAATGTGAAGAAGAGTACGGCTGGGATAATCACGTACCCTGTTTAGTACAAGATCCATGACGCCTACGTCGCAAAGGATCATCAAAAATTCCATGGAAAACCACCGAGTCCAATGATCACTCACAGATAAGATGTACAACTGCAGTGCTGCCACATTTCCAGACCTCCCTCCCTCCATAACGTACAAATGGAGTACAAAACCTTAATTAACCACACCCTTTCTAATTGCATGTAAAGCACAGCCAGCGTAACTATGAGTAATGTGTCTCTTTAATCTCACCGACATGTCCAGGAGTAAGCGTATAGAAGGACCGAAGGCATGAATCAATGACAGTGACAGGCTCCGAGAACTCCCTCGCAGGTAGAGGAGGTACACCAGTCACAGTATACATAAGCCGTCGACAGCGGTGACTAAACCCAGCAGAGCCGCCTCTCGGAGAGGCGCGCAGCTGAGATGTAGTCAGTGAATTGCAGAGCCTTGCGAAACGCGCGACAGCCTCGCTGATCGTAGGTCGCAACGAAGGCTCGTCCTGAGTCATATCATTCACAAGGGGAAGAAGAAATTGCAGAGGCGGATGGAACTCCTGCCAAGGAAACGTCAGTTATCACTGATTATCGATGTAGTGTGCCGTAAAACTTGCTATACGGCAATCTTTACGCATTATGTTCGCTATGCAGTAAACATCGAAAGAGAACGGATTCAATCTGGCGGACGGGTCGGCATGGAGTCTGTTAAGCTCTGGCGCAGACCTGTCGCTTGCGGCCAGGATGACATCGGATGGAAGTTCATTCGGATCGTAGCGACGGGAGTACCCAAAATCAATGATATAATAGCGGGGCCAACACAAGGTACGTGTGGTATGTGCTGCGAAACCAGTGTATTTGGCATTTAGGGTTTGATGGATGGGATGAAAGCCTTTGTTCTAAGTATGGGATGCTCCCATAAAAGCCAGGATGGACGTTTCTTTGTCACAACAGGCCGATTTGATTAATGTCTCTTCGCGTTTGTCCATTAGGGCCATGTGCTTCAATACAGCAGGGTAGCCGGCTCCTAGTGCACACAGCTCGACTAACGGACCGCTTTTGTTAATGCTGCTGCGCCTTTGTTATCCCATTTGATTTGCATTTCCGAGATATTTCGCTATCACAAACCTCGGGTACCAGTAAATTAGCCTCCTAACGTTCAGTGACTCGGTTCTTGCCCCTTCAAGCTGAGACAAACAAGGCATCTGTCCCTTGACAGGTCTAATTGATTATGTTTCGTTTATTCTAGTCATGATTTGGAGTAGGGCGAAGAGATGATTTTAACCAAACAAGCCCCGCAAGAAATCCAGGCAAAGGTCGGTGTTGAATATCATAATTTGGTCACAACAATAACAGTGCAAGTCCACGAGGAAACGGTACCTACTATCAGGGCAAACACGGGAGATGCCAGGCGGTGAGAACCAATACCTTCCCGCAGATTTACCTTTCGATACCGGCAATTAAATTTCAACGCTGATATGCCGTTGTATCGCCGGCCAGTCAGTAGAAAATGTACATTGCCTCGCTTTAAAGAGAACGCACCTGTCGTAGTGATTGCACACCCTTACCTTAAGACTCGGAGTCTCTTTCTTTGAAGGGTTTCCGAAGTGATTGCAGCAATCAGCAAGGAGAGATCATGGTCGTGTTTCTGCATCGCCGAGTTGCGATATGCATTTCATATATACGTCAGAACGCCACAATCATATCGAGGTTCCAGCTGGTTCTGGACGCCGACGTAGCGTTCTTGGTGCAAGATATTCATCGAGGTCCTGAAATCCTTTGGCTTGCGGCCACCGCAGATTGACGGTACAGTATCATTGCATGCACGTGCATCACAGCATTCGTTTTCAAGACGATTTACTGCGCCATGCGAACGGATCTTTGGAACAAATTACTTTAGCTCTCCCGGCGCATGGCTACATTTCCGAGCTGATGCCAAATTCCTTTTCAATGTAGCAGTGATCACCGTATTGGCAGATGATACTGTGGTCAACGAATCCTTAGTCTAGAAGCATAGGCGCAGGCGAAGAACTTGAAACCAAGAGGTTGTTTGAAAGTTACTTCAAGGCACCTCGGTCTGACTGATTGTAGATTGTTTGGTTCCAAAGCCTTTGGCAGGATGGTAACCGATTTTATTTCTTACCTTTCGATGATGACTTTATTCCGCCGAAGGCGTCGAGTGCTGTGGCAGCCCGACCTCTCATGGCGACAAACAGAAATGTTCTGGGTGCAACACCAACCATTTCTACATGAATCTGGGTACCAGCTACATCCCAAATTTCACCCAGACTGGCAGCCAAAATGGAAGTCGAAAACGGAGATGCTGTTTAGCGAAGAGGCTCGCTTACATTTGGTAGTTCCATTACCCTTTTCGTTATCTAGAGGGTTGATATGCTATTGTAGTCTCCTGATATCATTGACGTAACGCGAGCCAGAGACGGAAAGCTTGTCGCGTTGAAGAGAGTCTCAAGAGTGAATTATCCTTTTGAAGTCGAATTGGCCACATTCTTTTCATCCTCTCCGTTGTCAGATGATCCCAAAAATCATTGCATTCCTATATATGAGGTTCCTCAGTCACTGTACGACCATGACATCCAATTCATTGTTATGCCACGGTTGCGGAAAAGTAGCACACCCGCATTCGACACCGTAGGTGAATTCATTGAAGCATTTTGACAGATGTTTGAGGTAAGGACTGATGCTACTGCTACTACGGCTCAATCTAATGTTTCAGTAGGGCCTTGAATTTATGCATGAAAACTTTGTCGCGCATAAGTCAGTGTTCGCCAGCCCTTTGGTACTTCACTGTGTTGACCATTCCATTTCACTAGCAGAGATATCAGCACCTCAAACATTATGCTTGATGCGACCAAGCTGTATCCCAAAGGCTTTCATCCCATCCATCAAACCCTAAATGCCAAATACACTGGTTTCGCAGCACATACCACACGTACCTTGTGTTGGCCTCGCCATTATATCATTGATTTTGGGTACTCCCGTCGCTACGATCCGAATGAACTTCCATCCGATGTCATCCTGGCCGCAAGCGACAGGTCTGCGCCAGAGCTTAACAGACTCCATGCCGACCCGTCCGCCAGATTGAATCCGTTCTCTTTCGATGTTTACTGCATAGCGAACATAATGCGTAAAGATTGCCGTATAGCAAGTTTTACGGCACACTACATCGATAATCAGTGATAACTGACGTTTCCTTGGCAGGAGTTCCATCCGCCTCTGCAATTTCTTCTTCCCCTTGTGAATGATATGACTCAGGACGAGCCTTCGTTGCGACCTACGATCAGCGAGGCTGTCGCGCGTTTCGCAAGGCTCTGCAATTCACTGACTACATCTCAGCTGCGCGCCTCTCCGAGAGGCGGCTCTGCTGGGTTTAGTCACCGCTGTCGACGGCTTATGTATACTGTGACTGGTGTACCTCCTCTACCTGCGAGGGAGTTCTCGGAGCCTGTCACTGTCATTGATTCATGCCTTCGGTCCTTCTATACGCTTACTCCTGGACATGTCGGTGAGATTAAAGAGACACATTACTCATAGTTACGCTGGCTGTGCTTTACATGCAATTAGAAAGGGTGTGGTTAATTAAGGTTTTGTACTCCATTTGTACGTTACGGAGGGAGGGAGGTCTGAAATGTGGCCGCACTGCAGTTGTACATCTTATCTGTGAGTGATCATTGGACTCGGTGGTTTTCCATGGAATTTTTGATGATCCTTTGCGACGTAGGCGTCATGGATCTCGTACTAAACAGGGTACGTGACTATCCCAGCCGTACTCTTCTTCACATTATCTCAGCGCTGTTGATGGGATCAACTCGTATGATCGAAGTGGCATGGTATACACGAGTTAATCACCTCGGGCAAGTGACAGCTTACACTGTAACGATATATCCATAACGTTCTATCAAATTCAGGACCGGTCTATGAATTGTGATATCTTTTCTTAGCCACGATTTACATTTCATCTCAACGCTTGCTCGGCTGGGCCAGAACAGGATTCCTCATTGTCCTCGCCTATGATTTCTCAAGGGCTAACAATGGTCGAGTCATTGGCTTTTTGCAATAATTCCCTGCTTCCCTTCTCAGTGTATTTTAGCCAAAGGCAGGTACCTACTCTAGATCTCAGGGTTCGATCTGATGAGTTACTGAAACTAAACAGGTGCGGACCTATCATCATCATGTAAGTGAATCATTTCGGATAGTCGTGCCGTATCATGTTATATGATATGATTAATATTGAAGTCAATGCACCTCGTTCATTCATAGGGACCGACTCGGAGCACTAATGGAGTATCCGCCTTGTCGCAGTATTATCGCAGAGGAATGGTTCTATTTTCAGGAACCATTGCTCTTGCTGCACCAGAGTTGAGTCATGGGGCAGACCCTTGAAACGCGTGTTTAGATATAAGACTGAAGGCTTGAAGTCTCTATGTAGGAATCGGTAGGATCTCAGATATCAAGTGTATGTTATCTTCAGGGCTCTCAGCGAGCTAGGCCGTATACTGGGTATCTCCGAGAGGACACTCTCTGACTCTCCTGCGCATATGACCTTCTTTGTAAGGAGGATCCGAAGGCAAACACGAGGGGATGCCGGACGTGAGAATCGATACATTCCCGGAGACCGGTAACTAAAATTGAAGGCTAACTGCCTACCAGTCAATAGAAAATATCATTGCCTCACCTTAAGAAGAACACACCTGTCGTAATGATTGCACACACTGGCCTTCATACGCAGAGTCGCGTCTCAGTGAGTCCCTTTCTGTGAAGGGTTTCGGAAGCGACTGCAGCATGGAGAGATCGTGGCCTGCATTTGCATCGCCGAGTTGTGATATGCATCTCATACATATGCCACAATCATATCCAATTGGTCCTGGACGCCGACATAGCCCTGAAATTTTGAGCGTGGCATCGGGGATACATGTGCGTTCTTGGTGCAAAATATTCATCGACCAATGACATCGAGGTCCTGGTTCAGGCTAGCTGCGGCTGCCGTGAATTGGACGTTGTCATTGCCGTGCACGACGTATGTCAGCATTCGTGGCTATTCGCAGCGGCGAATCTTTTCAAAACATTTTGGCCATAATTTACTGCACCGTGCGAAATTCTCCAGTGTATGGTTATGTTCCCGAGCTGATGGCAAATATATTTTCCACGTAGTGGCAGTGAGCACATAGTGAAGGAGTACCTACTCTCAGAGAGAGAAGGACGGGATGGAACTGTCTGGAAGAATGGACACGGGCGAAGACCGTGAAACGAGGAAATTGAACTACTTCCTACGGAGGCACACTGACTTGCTACGAATAATGGTTATTATTAAGCCAAGCCCATGGACTAGGTTTATCGCGCTACCTAGTAAACAACGCAAAAGCGACTGATTGTGGCTTGTTTGGTTCCAAAGTTTTTGGCAAGAAGGCAACCGAATTCTTTCTTTCTTTTGACCATGACTTTATTCCGCCGTAGTAAGCCTCGAGTGCCGTGGCAGCCCGACCTCTCATGGCGACGATTGGAAATGTTATGGGTGCATCACCATTCCTTTCTGCTCGAATCTGGCTTCCAGCTCCGTCCCAAATTTCACCCAGACTGGAAGCCGACGTGGAAATCGAAAAGCGAGATGATATTTAGCGAAGAGATTCTTGGGCATATGGTATTAGTAAAAGATTATTCTTGTCAGAAAACTGATATTGCATTGCAGAATCCTGACATTATTGACGCAACACGCATTCAAGATGGCAAGCTCGTTACTTTGAAGCGCATCGTGAAGACAGAATTTCCTTTCGAAGTCGAATTGGGAACATTCTTTTCTTCCTCTCCCTTGTCTGATAACCCGAGGAACCACTGTGTTCCTGTCTATGAGGTTCTTCAGTCTCCGTACGATCCTGACGATCAGATGATTGTTATGCCGCGGCTGCGAGAAATGAAGACACCTTCATTTGACACTGTAGGTGAATTCGTTGAGGCGTTTCGACAAATATTTGAGGTGTGTACTCCAGCTCTCTACGAGTGCAGTCCGATTAAACCTCTGAGAAGGGCGTTGAGTTTATGCACGAAAACTTTGTGGCGCACAAGTCAGTCTTCACTTATTTCGCGCTAAACCTATTGACCATTCGCTTCCAGAGATATCAATATATTGAACGTGATGGTCGATGCGAGCAAGCTGTATCCCAAAGGATTTCATCCCGTTTATCATTCTTTAAACAATAACTACACTGGCTTTGCAACGCATATTACACGTACTCAGTGCTGGCCTCGCTATCATATCATTGATTTCGGGTATTCTTGTCGTTACGATCCGAGCGAACTCCCATTTGATCATATCGTGGCCGCAGGCGACAGGTCAGCACCAGAAATGGAGAGAATCCGTGCCGACCCGTCCACTAGATTGAATCCCTTCCCTTTCGATGTGTACTGTGTAGCAAACATAATGCGTAAAGATTATGGTATAGTGAGTTTTGTAGCACCCCCACATCCATGGTTATGATAACTGACTTCTCCTCAGGAATTTTGTCCGGCTCTGAAATTTCTTCTTCCTCTTGTCGAAGATATGACTCAGGATGAGCCTTCGTTGCGGCCAACGATGAGCGAGGCTTCTGCGCGTTTCGTAAGACTGTGTAATTCACTGTCTACATCACAGCTGCGCGCCTTTCCGGGCATCGATGCTGCTGGGCTTGGTCACCGCTGTCGACGGCTGAAATATACTGTGACTGGCGTGGCTCCTTTGCCTGTGAAGAAGTTCTTGGAGCCTGACACTGACACTAATTCACGATTTCGATCCTTCTATACCCTCTCACCTGGACACGTTAGCGGGGTGACCGAGATGTCTCCTTGCACTTAATTATACTGGTTGTACTTTGGCTTGCAATTCAACAGGATGCAGATAGTTTCAAATGCTATATATTTATTCCTTCTTATGCGTCTATTTTCCTGTCAGAACAGGCTACCGAGGCCACTTGATTTATACTAATTTACCTGCGCTGTACATTAAACTATCGGAACAGAGGTGGCTAATCAATATCGGTTTCCCTCGTCGATCTTGCACCGTACCCTCATTTCGCCTTTGATATACAGACAGAAATAGTCCAACTCTCTCCAGTCTTTCTGCTTAAGTTCAACTCTGTTTTTCTTTGATCTGCGTGCTGATCTAAAATATTCTTGGAATGTCAGATCGTCATGACTCAAATCAGCGTGAATTCCCACCGGAGATTCCAGACGCCGTTGTCGATGAGCTGAAGGGCAAAAACATGCTCTGACGCAGATATCTCTGTCTTGCAGCGATCTTTACCGTAGAACTAGGAAATATCTGTTCCATTCCAATTCCTTGTCCAACAAAGCTGACTGCGATCGCCTCTGTGCACTAATCACCCTATTCCCAAAGCTCGCCATCCATTTCAAGCATCTCCATTTTTCTTACCACAACTTTGGGGGTTCAAGTGAATCCCTGTATGTTCATACTTTTTATAATGTGTCTTGATCTAACATTCAATAGGACCTTGAATTTAAGCATAAAAGTTTGTGTCGGATGAGTCAGTGTTTTCCCAGCCGTTTAGTACTTCGTATTTGCCACTCCGTTCTAGTACGGACAGAGATATCAGCATCTCGAACGTGGTGCTAGACGCGACCAAGCTGTATCCTGCAGGCTTCCATCCCATTCATCAATCCCTAGATGATAAATATACTGGTCTCGCGACACACATTACGCATACTCAACACTGGTCTTGCTACTATATCATTCATTTTGTGTGTTCTCGCTGCTACGATCTGAACGAACTTCCAAGCGATAGGTCTGTGCCAGAGACCTTAAGAGGCTCCGTGCGGACCCATCTGCCAGATTCACTCCGTTCTCTTTCGATATTTACTGTATAGTGAACACAATACGTCATGATTATGATATAGTGAATTTTAGGACACTACTATATGAATAAAGACATGGTCTGAGGAAGGAAGCATCGACTCGGTCATCTTGCCAAAGACTTCGGAACTAAACAGGCCACAATAGATCAATCCCTGTAATATTTTAATGGCACATTTATTAAATCACCTGATAATTTCTTTGCTCAAGCCCTTCCCAGATCCATTTTCATGAAATAATTGATTGCAACATTCCAATCTGATGTCAATATAGCTGCTGCACAAATAGCCAAAATGTTCTGCTTGCTGTTAGGATGGAAACAGAGGACCACAATGAGTCAATGACACTGATATAGTCAAATCTGCAGCAGCCACAGCCATGACTCAGACCCTGATGAATAGTTTGAAATAAGAATGCACATGCACCTGAAAGATAAGTATCTGCCAGGCTGTGCACTTGAGTGAGCATGATAATTATTTGGGGCAATCACTCAAATATCCACTGGGCATCAAGGATGTGTATATGATATGACAGTGTTCTGCATATGATGCATATCATAACTCTGTGATACTGGAAAATATAATGGACCACCTTGGACAAATCAATTGATCTTTTCAAAGGAGAGTTCTGCTTCTAAGATCTCTGTACACTCAGTCATGTATGATTGTGGCAAAGAGTGCATCAGTCATTTTGAAAACCCTTGATGAAAGAAGGCTACTGTCATGTTGAGATGAGTCTTGAGGTATGCTAATCAAGAAAGTAATCACAAACTCACCAACAATGGTTCTGATTCTATGCTCCATATATCATTCTCATTTGCCTTGCAGACAATTTGGTTATTTATTCAGCAGGGATTGGATCAGTAGTACTGGAGCCAGAAATTCAGGAAAAGGAAGGTTCAGTAGTGGAGTTTTTTGACACACTGCATTGAAGAGGTTTGGTTCATGCACAATGTGGAAACTGATACAGCAGAGGACTATCCACTGATCACACTCACACCAACACACACATGCACACACACACACACACAATGCTCTTAGTTCATTAGGGGATTGTAATGCAATAAGAGTAGTAAATGGCAAATACAATTGTCTCTTCAATAATCCACTGCATGCAGTCAGTAATACCACACATATATTTATCTAAGATCTCTCTAAGTCTTAAAGCTTTTGTTTAAAAACAGGAGAAGTGACAAGTGTCACTGGGCCTTAAGGCAAGAGTACTGTAGCTCAATATAATACTCTGAAACACTCTCACAAAACTCTCAAAAAGTCCCAAGTACTGCTCATATCAACTCAAAATCTCTAAAACACACAATGCATGACTTAAAACTTCACACTCTAAGCAGAAAACTTTCACAATTCTGTCTACAAGTACAAAAGAGTTTAAACCTCTGTGCACAAGTTTTCTAACTGATCATAGATCCACAGGATTCAAACCTATGTGATCTAGAGATAAAAACACATAAAAACTCTATCCACAGGCTCAAAAGGTTTGAACCTCTGCCACCTATAGTGTCTCATATCACAAATACCTTAAAAACTTAGAAGAGTGCCCTTCAGACATTGCTCTTTTATTCTCAGTCAAGAGCACAATTCAAAATTTTCTATCAAGTCAGATTAGAGTTTCTCACAAGTTTTTATGCCTCATATTATACTCAAATCACTTGTAATAATCTCAATATCAGGTTTATTCTCTTGTCTGAAGTTACAAAATTGAACCCAGAGCTGGAGCACAAGGTCTTTGTGCTCAATACACTGCAACTGTGAGAAGTCAGAAACTTGTCTACTACTTTTACAATGTGGTATTTAAATAGGTTACTACTGTACTTACTAAGAGAAACCTAGCATAGTAGTTTCAATACATGAGACTCTGCTCCAGAGTCTCTCACAGGTTATCTCCATACATATCACTGTTTGATGTGCATATTCTGCTTTGGGTTGGAACTGTGTCCTCTGTTTCTATGCAACCTGATATCAGTTAGCTTTGTTAGTGAGCCTAGCCACAGGTCTCTTCACTTTTTTATCTTCTCAAGATTATTCTGTCATAATTGTTATATTCTCTAGTTGAATGTCTGAATATTCTGTCTTACTTACAATGTGTGTCACTTCTGGCCTAGAGTATATCAATTAATCTATCTCATGATTATGCATTATACATCAGTACTGTGTAAAGTCCCATGCAAGATCATGTATGGAGTTTCTCTCATATAAGATCATATCTGTAATTCCATGTGATTTTTATTCTTAGTGTGCAAGCTCTGTACTATTGTCAGTACATTTAGTGTCAAGTACTGAGACTTTCTGCACAGTGTGATCCTTCAGTATCATCTTGAAGCTAAATCATGTACTCCATCAATTATCACTCAAGCCTATCATAGCTAGCCTTTTTTTTATTGTGCTTTAGCTCTATTTTGCTTCACATGCCTAGTAGTACTTTTGTACTTAGCATATAGTACTGTATTTTGCAAAATTACATGCATGATATGTTCAGAGCATGTCAGCATATACCAGCATTGAAAAGTAATCTCTTATCATTCTATCATCTCACTTGGAAAAAAGAGTTTATGATTTCAATCACCAGATCAGATGTCACTTTTAGCCAGAATAGAAAGACTCAATTCACTGCAATTATAAATAAAAGCAATATTAGTTATATCAATGTCAACACACATTTATTCTCAAAATCAATCACTATCACTGCAAACTTAAGCTCTGCAAGTACCTGCTGGATGGATAATACACTTTGGTATAGATAGTGCTATCATCAAAATATAGATGCTATACAGTACATGCATATGAAGCAGCTAGTAACTGGTATGAAGTGAGAGTCAGACTCTCCAACTAATCTCATCAGCACACCATACCTCACTGATAAACAGCATCCTCACAATATTCTTCATAGCTTCTCAGAGTGAAATAAACATCTTCTTGAGCAGTTATGCAGTGATATCAAAGGTCCAATGCCTGTTGCAACTAAAGTAATAAGAATAATATTATGAAAACTATTAAGATAAGTAAGTAATAGTATATAGGTATATGAGTTAGTGAGTATATCTCAGTTGGTACAGTAAAAGATGAAATGACTGAGGATGTAGTAGTAACTATGAGGTATATATATAGGCAGTATAAAGTATAGATGATCAGAAAATGAAATATAGGTAAGTAGACAGAAAAGAATCAGATGCATGTGTTTCATTCAACACTCTCAGACATAGCAGATTAATTGGTGATGTTCAGATTGGTGATATAGCAATAATAGTAGTCATGGTGAAGTGGCTTGGTGAATAGACCTGCAGCACTGACCTTTCTTCAAATGAGTTTGATCTTGATATCATTTGCTCATATGAGTTTCTGTATAAAGTGTTCATGAATATCAATATATTTGACCTTATAGTGGTTTTGAGTCATGTTTGTAAGTGAGATGGTGCTGCAGTTGCCACACTTTAGTATCCTCAGTCTTTTTTGCTCCAGCTGAATCTTCTTTAACCACAAGAACATCCACTTCAACTGTTATGCTACTCTGGTGAGTGATACAAACTCTACTTTGGTAGGGAATAGTGCTATAGTAGCTTGACATTTGGAACTCCATGACACTGGACTCTCAACTATCATAAATACATATCTAGAGATAGATTTCATTATGTCTTTGCATCTTTCATAGTCAGCATTGATGAAATCTATAGATTTGATAGGTTCACTCTGAGTATAGGTGACTCTGTAGTTTATGGTAGTTTTGATGTATCCAATTACATGCATGAGAGAGTTTCAATGAGCTAGTTCAGAGTTGTTTTGGAAATGAGAAAGCAGGCTGACCACATATGCAAAGTCAGGCCTAATAGCTAATTGTTTTCACATCACAGAATCTAAGACCTGGCAGTAGGGCTTCCCTTCTATTTATTCATCCTTCTTTAAAGATGGCACTATCATTAAGTTCAGAATTGTTCCAATAGGCATCTGCATTGAGCGGAGTGGAACACTCTGCAACTTAAACATTTTGATAACATGTTCTCAATATAGCCATTGTAATAATCAAACTATTCTAGCTTTTATATTTTAGTCAATATGCATACCTAGGAAGTAGCTGTTCTCTCTCACATCCTTGATTTCCCATTGTTGTATCAGTTCATTATTTCTTTTGTCTGCTTCTTCAAAACTTGTTATTGCATCTCAGACATTATCTATATATGTGTCTGTAATCATCATCATTCCACTTTGTCTGAACACAGAAATATGCTGAAGAGATGAAGTACTCCAGCTCATCATATGTCTTTACTAAGATCTTGAACCAATCATGCACATCTTGTATTATCCCATAAATTGTATGAACTAACTTGCATATTTTGTCTTCTTTGCTAGAAACAATATTTTTAGGGTTGATATATATAGATGTTCTTCTTGGTTTCACTATCTAAGTAAGCTGAGATGAAGTCCACCTGCTATAAGTGAAGGTCTATACTCACTGCCAATACTACTGTCATTCTGATCAATTTAAGTTGTGTAACTGCTATCTAAGTTTTATTATAGTCAATTTTGAGCTGCTGAATGTATCCTTTTCCAATAAGCCTTGCTTTATCTCTAACATGGTTTCTGTTGCCATTCTATTTAATGTTATATAATCATATAGATTTTATCACATTCATCTCAGGAGTTGCAAATACTAGGTCTCAGATATGCTTTTAGATATATATATTATATTTGATATCCATCACTAAATACCATCATTTTAGATTGAGTCACATAGTTTTATGGTAATTTTTGGAGATTTGGTGTAATGCTTTGGTATCTGCTAAGAAAGCAATATACTTGTCAAGGTCTATCTCAAACTTCTTCATCTGGATGACTGCTGCTCTTGAATGAATGGAGTTGATTGCTCAATCCTTCTTCATACTCTTAGCTTAATCTTCAGATTCTTGATATTTTCAGGATTTGGTAGCTGCTCTTGTTGAGATAGTAGTCCTTGCTGAATAATATAGTGGAGGTGGTTGACTTGTTTGGCTCATGTTCTGAGTGTCTAGCATGACAGAAATCTTGTTCACATTAGTATTGATCATTGATGTATCAGATGTCTTGGACAGCCCTTTTTGGTCTTCAGGCTCTAGAAAAAGATCATTGTTTCACTGCTCAGTCTCCCCCACAACTGACAGTGTGTGATATGGTATGCTTTCTTCAAATATTACATCATAAAAAATAAATATCTTGTCAGTTTCATCAAGAAATTTATAATGCTCTCCAGATGCATTAATATGCTGAGTATATGTTCAGCCCTATAATTTGCAAATTCTGCAATATACACTAAAACATGGTAGTAGCTGAGGATTATTATCCAGTAGAAGACTATGGCTGAGGCTCCAAGCTAATAGTCATGCTAGTCACTAATACTAAGTCTAAAAGAGACTTTGTAAAATAATGCAGCATAAGAATATAAATCCTAAGTTGAGTTTGAACTTAAAAGGTTCTGCATCATACTGTGAAAAATACTAAGTCCAAGTTAGACTTAGAAATGGTACCTCAAATGGGGCCAATTCTATATGCCACTAAGACAAGTATATTCTAAAACAGCTAGAGGTATAATACCATAGCAAGTTGTGAAGTATTAAGTAAAGACAGCATCTCTATCTAAGAGCAGTAGAAAATGAGATCCAATGATCTGTAGCTAGCATCTGAGTTTTGACTCAAATATCTAAGTTAGAATTCTCTAGGTATCAGGTAATTTAAAGGACTTAGAATTGAGAGGAATAGAGTAGATAGGACTGATTGATTGAGTCTGATCATACCTGATTGATCAAGCTACCAAGAATAACTCTGAATAACAGAAAGGAGTTAGATACCCACAGGCACTGTGAGCTTAAAATAAAGCTGTTCAGTGGCCAGATGGGTCTGGGCAGCTCTAGGGGAGTCCAGGATCATTGTCAATCTAGAATAAAAGCCTGATTCCACTTCAAACAGAAGAAATATTATTTTAGACACTTTATTTATAGATTCTATACCTGTTTTTGATATATAAAAGTAGAGAAGAGGGGAGCATAGGAAGCAAGCAACCCATCTCCATGTTCAAGCCTTCTAGCTCACTGTAGTTAGTCTCTGGGACAACAATTTTTGAGTTCTGCTTTGACTTAGTGATTTATTTAAGTTGCTTTATCACTTAGAGAGGATTAGAATTGGAATATTAACTGTATTTTGGATTTCAGATTAATTTGGGTTCCAAATTATAAGGGTTTCAGCATCAGAATACAAGTTCTTCAGTTTTAAGGACTGATAGCCAGCCAAGAGTGTAGCTAGTCAAGCCTAAGTGCTTGATAGATTTAATATTTGGATTTTAGAGTTTATTGGGTGTTGGAATATTCTAAGTTGATTTAGAGCACAATTGTGCATCAATGCTAGATCCTAATTATACTTAAAATCATAATAAACTATTCTCATGAGTATTGCATCTTAGAAGACAAGATAAGACTGAATAATTATTTTTATTGACTGTTTCTTTGATTTTATTCAAAGCTGCAGAGTGCTTCTACTGTACTCAAAATAACTGATATCAACTGTATTCAGTGATAGTGTTTTAAGTGGTTAGGTGTTGGTGTTTGAGAGCTCATTCCTCATTTGCTTTTCTTAGTCACTTAGCCATTACCAAGCATATCAGTATACTTCAGAAATCTGTTAGACCTAAGCATCACATGAACAGAAACACATGATAAACAGAAGCTGCCTTGTACTTTGGGCAGTCGACTGAGTTCACTGATGCACTTCTTGATTGATGTGTTACAAGGCCAAGTGAATTGGCTTGAAAGTAGAATGGTATGAAGATAAACTTTAGCTTGAAGCTGGGTTTTACCAGCGAGAGTGAGCTATCTTAAATACTATACAGGTCCTGCTAATAATACTACTGCCTATTGTATGTTTCTGAGTCCATTGTGCTTGTAGTCCTAGAGCATTGCTATCTTACACAAAAGGATGATTGAGCATCATCAGGCAACACTGTTGCATCAAAAGACAATGACAGACTCAGCCAGTTGTGATGACTAAGCCTGTCCCACAGTCTTAAATGCTCTTGTCTTTAGTGCTCTGACTAAGCATAAATAGGGGTTCATCATTTAAGAAAAGAAAAAAGGAAAAATCATAACATTACTCCCTTCTTAAGACCATTATCCCAATAGCTTAATTTAGAGATAGTTTATAGTCATGTATTGTGTCATTGGTGTTCATGAGTTTTTTGTTGATTCACTGATTAGATTTCAGGCTATAACCCTTCCAGCTAACCAGATAGTCAACAGTTATCATCATGCCCCCTTCTTTTGCCTTGATTTTTCATAATTTATAGTTTAAGACATATTCAATTTTGTAGTGTTCTTCATCATCAATCAAGTCAGGAGGAGGAGGCAGTGGTCATTGTTGATTTGGGAATGCTGGTTCAATGTAGGGGGTTAATAGTCCTTCATTAAAGACATTGTGGATCTTCCATGTCACTAGAAGACAGAGTTTATAGGTGAACTGTCTGATCTTGAAGAGGATCTGGAATAGGCCAGTGCATTTGTCAGCTAATTTTCACTTTGGCCATGGCAGATGGAGGTTGGTAGTATTTAGCCAAACTTCATCATTGACTGAATACTCATATGCAGGTTGATAGTGTTTGTCATATTGGTTCTTCATTGTTGTTGCAGCTCTTTCATGGGCTGTCTTGGTTTCATTATGTATCTTTGTCATAGTGGCAGCAAAATTGATGGAGGCAAGTGTAGTTGTTTGGTGTTGCTTAGTTTGAGTGATGTTTGGGTGTTGGCCATGATTTAGAAAGAAAGAGGTTTTACTGATAGTTGAGTGGACTTGGTTATTGTGTTGGAAGGCAGTGAGGGCTAACTATTCAGTCCAGTCATCCTGCTGGTAGTTAATGAAGAGATAAAGGTGCTTCTCCACTTCTTGATTGGCCTGTTCTGTTTGACTATCTGTCTGTGGATGATATGCAGTGAATGCATTTCACTTGATGTTAAGGAGTCAATACAAGTTGTTCAGGAATTTAGAGACAAATTGCAGTCCACTGTCTGAAATTATGACTTGGGGCATGCCATATTTGGTGTAGACTTCATCTCACAAGATCTTCACCCACCCTTTGGAGGTTAGTTCTATTGAACAGGCAATTGGGATGATTGCCTTAGAGAACTGATCAATGATGATGATGATAGTATTATAGCCATTACAATCTGATAGTCTGATGATCATATCCACTAAGATGTGGGTCCATAGTGATGAAGAGACCTCATTAGGGTGGAGTGGTGCTGCCTGAGACTGTGTTGAGCTTTTGCCTTGTTGACAAACCTCACATGCTTTGACATATTGTGTGATATTGTAGTCTATTTTAGGCTATCAGTACTCTCATAGTATAAGTTCTTTGGTCTTTGAAATCCCAGGGTGACTGGCTGTCATGTGATTATAGCAAGTGGCAATGATGTCCCCTCTAAGTGTTTGTTCCCAGAGAATGTAGATCCACCTATCATAGTAGATCAGTCCTTCTTCTTTTACTATTCTCTGCTCATAGTTGAGTGATGGGGCTACTTGCTGATCCCATTTGTGGTTATCATGAGTTGCACTCTTGATGTGCTCATGGATCTCCTTTTCAGTCAGCATTATCATGGCCCAAAAGTGCTCAGACCTTAATAATGTCACTCCTTCATTATCATGTCCCCTCTGATCATGATCAGCATATCTACTAAGTAGATTGGCCTTTTTGTTTGCCATCCCAGCCTTGTGATAAAGGGTATATTGATATTGGCTGAGCTCTGTTACCCATCAAGCCTATCATCAGTTTAGCTTTTGGAGTTATCAGAAGTATTGTAAGTTTTGATGATCCATTTATATTTCAAATACTTTCATGACTCTAATCAGATAAAGCCTCCATTCTTCTAGGGCAAGTATTATGGCAAGCAACTCTTTGTTGTAAATTTCATAGTTTTGTTCCATGGTGAAGAGAGCCTTGGAGAGGAAGGCCATTGATCACCATTTGCCATCCTGTTTCTGAGATAGTACAGCTCTGATAGCTCTCTTGCTGGAGTCAGCCTCTATTCAGAACTTCTCTTCCTGCATTGAGATGGTGAGGACTATGTCTTTAGCTAATCACCACTTGAGGTCATTGAAGGTATGCTGTTGGGAAGGGTCTCACACCCAAGGGGCATTTCCTGTGAGCTGAGTCATTGGTCAGACTATTTTACTATAGTTCTGAATAAATCATTGGTAGAAGTTCATGAACCTCAGAAGGGATTGGAGCTCCTTCTTTCTGGTGGGTTCCAGCCACTTGGTGACATCTATTACTTTGATTGGGTTCATGCAAATGCTTTCTTTGCTAATAATTATACCAAGGTATTTGGTCTCAAGGACTTCAAATTCGCATTTTTCCACTTTAAGGAATAGCTTGTGCCTTCACATTAAAGCCAGCACTTGTTATACCAGCTTCTGGTGTTCCTCCCTTGTTTTTGACATGATCAGAATGTTGATGAGATAAATAGTGACTTTTCCTATGGAGATGAGGTCTTTGAATATGTTGTTCATCATCCACTGGAATGTGGCAGGCAAATTGGTCAGCCTAAGAATATTACTGTTGGTTTGAACAGTCTACAATTTGTTCAGAAAGTGGCTTTCTATTTGTTGCTCTCCTTGATCTGCATGTTATTATACCTCCAGCAGATGTCAAGTTTGATGTAATATTTTGCTCCTCTGAGTTTGTTCATTAGCTCTGAGATCAATGAAAGAGAGTAGTGATTCTTGATCATTATTTCATTGAGTTTGCAGTAATCCTGGACCAGTCAGAGCTTGCCATCCTTTTTCTTGATGAAGAAGAATGGTGATGCTATGGGAGATTTTGATGGTCAAATTCTTCCACTGGATTGGTTTTCATCAAGAAACTTGTCAAGTTTCTGTTGTTCATTATTCCTGAGAGGATAGATCTTGCAATCAAGGTTTGCATTGGCATTTGGGATTAACTTGATCATGTGGTCCTATAGTTTGGATTTGGGGAGCTCATCAAAGTTTTTCTTCTTGAATAGATTCCTAAAATCTCATGCCCATTCTGGCACTATCTCTTCAAATGTCTTTTCCTCTTTCTGTTTATTGGTCTTGGCTGCCAGATTGTTAGCATAGTGTACTGCTTGGATATGAAGTTCTTGCTGAATGTTGATGGTGAGAATAGTTTTTTCATCCTCCATTTTCTCATCCCACTGATCTTTGGAGTCCTCATCTGAGAGTTCAAATAGTAGTTTTTGGCACTTGCACTAGGCAAATGTTATTTTTCTGGTTTTCCAGTTGATTAGTGGATTGTGCCTAATCAACCAGTCATAACTGAGGAAGACCTCCTTGGTTTCCAAGTTGGTCATGGTCAGATTAATCCATTCAGAATGGTCACTGATTGTGAGCCTGAGCTTAATGAACTTGGTAATCAAACTGGCTTGGTTCTTAGTGCCATCAGCATTATAGATAGATATTGGAGCTGCTGTTGCTTGGGTGGAGTGTTGGTGCTTGTTGACAAAAGTGCAGTTGATTGAGCTTCTAGTACAACTGCTGTCAATCAGAGTGGTGACTGCATAGGTTGACCAGGATGTGAGCATCTCAATTTGTGCTTTAGCTAGTAGGTCTCATTCTAGTGTTTTGGTTCAATGAATAAACTTGTGCAGTCTGTGGAGTTCATTGAGCCATTTCAAGGCTTGACAGTGTTCAGCTTTCCTCATTCCTTTGATTATCTCATTGATCACTTTCTCTGCTCAGATCTTGTGAACCCAGTTCCTGAGCATGGCTTTTGCTGCTGCCTTGGTTTTGGCATCTTTGATAGCTCGCCAGATCCATTCTGTATCAAATGGTTTGAGCCAGTTGGTGGAGCCCTCTGCCCCTATTTGGCCTATAGGCATTTGAGTTTCTTTAGGTGATTCTTGGGTGTGTATAGTGATAGCAGGTATATTTGAATGCATGGATAAATTAGACATATTTGTAGCTACAGAGATATCATTAGTCTGGCTAGTGGCTACTGTTTGCACACCATAGGGTTCTTTAGCTGGTTCAGTGGAATCGCTCACTAGCCAGTCCCATCTTTTACTTCCTCTAGTTTTGTCTCTGTGCTGAGTTCTTCATCTTCCCTTTGTAGCTTGGTGATCTGAGTGTGGATATCTTCTCAGATCTGCTTCTTCTTTGGGCAGTCTTTGGCCATGTGGCCTTTCTGCTTGCAGTTGAAGCACTTCTCTTCCTTCTTCATTTGATCAATATCCATTGGCTTTCCTGCCCCTGTGTATGTTGTTTCTGTCTCTGTTTTCTGGGTGCTGTAGGCTGGGGCCATCGAGGATCCCAATGATTTTCCAGCAGTTGTCTTTAATGATTTGGAGTTATTTGAGGTTGGTGGGGTTAACTTTTTTGAGTAATCTTACAGGGTTGATTATTCCACTTTCTGCTTTTGTCGCTCCTTATACATCTTGATGATCTGTTGATGTGCTTGGTAACAGCTAAGTGACTAAGAGAAGTGAATGAGGAATGAACTCTCAAACACCAACACCTAACCACTCAATACACAATCACCAAATACAGTTGAGGTTGGTTGTTTCGAGTACAATAGAAGCACTCTTGCAGTCTTAAGTAAAATCAAAGGAACAGTCAATAAAGACAGTTATTTAACTCTATCTTGCTTT
>NW_025064881.1:508529-533228 GCF_019112545.1 Guyanagaster necrorhizus
TTATGCAGAATTTGCAAATTATAGGGCTGGACATGTAGCCTGCATATCACTGTTCCTTTCATTCATCATATCCCACCAGCATTAAAGCTTTAATGCCAATGGCTGAGATCATCATGACATAGAAAGAGAGGACTTCTCTCTTGAGGGCCTTGATCATCCATCATTTGTTGTGTCATCACAGATGCTGGCGAGTTTGGTGAGCCTCTTTAGCTTATCAAAGTAATCTGTTGCTGCTTTATCATCCATTCTATAGTTTCTTGATCTTTTGCTTGTGCACTTCTTGCACTGCCAGATCAATAAATTTATCATGTAACATTTGTTTGAAGACTGGCCATGAGAGGTATCGGTAATGCCTCCAGGTGGAAGATCAGAAATTTAGGGAGATCAAAATCCATCAGGTCTTGGTCTTTTCTTCAAGATATGAGATGGCGAATACAACTCTATTTATATCTGTTTTGAAGTATCTGATGTACATCTTGAAGTATTGTTTGCAGTCTATCAGGAAGTGATTGATATCATCAGATGCCCCTTTAAAGAGATGAGGCTTCTGTAATAGATCTGGGTGACACTGTAACATGGCTGCATTTTCTGGAAGGGAGCCCATAGGGTTGGGCTATTTAGAGAAGAGAGATCAATGCCATTCATCTGGTGGCTCTGAGAAGGAATATAGAGAGTTGTCATCCACTACAGGGCTCCTCTGAGGGGCAGTCTCTTTGTGGATGATAACATCATCCCTGACAGTGAACCTGAGCCATACTACTTTAGAGTTATCTCAGATTGGTTTCTTTCCACTGCCAGTCCTGAATGCTTCATTGGATGGGGGCTGGACCCCTAAAACTTGACTCTCTTTGCCAGTCTAGAGATTTCAGTATGAGCTTGGCAGTTCCCTTGGCTGAGGATAGGATCATGACAGCCAAGTTGCCATGGATCAGGAGAAGGGTGCAGAGTATGAAAACATGCTTCAGACTGATGGTGCCATGTAGACAGCTTGTTTCAGGGTGATAGATGGTGACTATGGCATCAGTTGGATCAAGGGCTGCAGCTGGTATTCTGGTGGCCTGCCAACCAGATCCTTAGGATGATTCTTGTGGTATTGTTGGGCAGCATGCTCCATTGCTGCATATCTCAAAACTTCTGTTTGTTTGTTAGATTTGGATTTCAAGTATAATTGTCCTATTTGCAATGTCAACCAGTTGGCATCATGCCATAAAAAGTTTACCCCTCTCTCATACAGTTCCTGATACTCTTATACCCTTGTGCATTGAATCTCTTCTTCCAATGCTTCTTCATCTATATCCTCATTTAGTCTATAGGCTAGTTTCCCCCTGGCACAAAGTAGGTCACTGCTCTCAGTTTTCTTGTCTTCTTCAGGCTCATCATCCTTCTCTTTCTTGAGAAGAAAAGTGGTGAGCAGGTTGTAGAAACTCTTCTCACTCTCTTGCAGTCATACTGTTCTTATTGACTCACTGCTTTAGCTGGGTACTGGGTCCAGTGATGGGGCCTGAAAAGTCCAAGGTGTTGAGGTAGATGAAAGCAGACTGACTTCTGATATCAGAGTCATACTGATTACTCTCTACCACTCATGCTGCTGCCACTTGCTCATGATAGAGCTAGACATTTCTTTGGTACCCATCATTGAGGAGCTGCCTGATCACTTGACTCCTAAGGAATCCTCAGAGGGTGCAAGTGGGGATGTAAACTATGTTTGAGACTCATAATCCATAGTGTCCAAGGATGGACTTGTCATTCTTGAATGCAGTGTCTGCACTAGAGGTTCATTGGAGAGGGGGATACTGTGAGATTGAAAGGCATAGAGGGTTTCTTGGGACATCATCCTGAGCTGAAGGAGAGATTCCATTATCTCTCCTTCAGGCTTCACTGGCTGTGAGGACTTTTGCACTGGTCTAGAGCTCAAGGGCCCAGAGATTGGACTCAGTAGTGCTGAGTTCTCTGAGTACTGGGGTTGAGAGGGAACAGTCAGCCCATACTGGCACAAGTACTGAGGTGACCTCCAGATGGAGCCCATACCAGTTGGAGACATCTGCTCTCTCCCATTGGGCTCTCTTGATCTCTTGCTGCTGCTCCTGATGCTGCCAATTATACTTGGTGGCTGCTCTTACTTCTCATCCTGCATTGATAATATGCTTCTCGAGCTTGCTATAGGCTGGCTGGAGAGTGTTTTGTTGTCTCTGTTTCTCCTGTCAGAGGGCTTTTTCATAGTTGAATGAGATGTTAAAGTCTCAGGCAGAGAATAGTCAGTGGATGATTTCATTTCTGTTCTCTCAGGCTTGTTGCTCATCATTGAGCCAGTCTGATGACATCTGCTCCAGCCCAGTGCTGGTTCTGGCAGAGTGCTAGATCAATGTGGAGGAGCTGTAAGATTGGTTTCCAGATGATGCCTGGCAGGATCTTAGAGCTATCTGAGTGACATTGAGAGAATCTTAGGTATGGTTCCCATAGGTTCAAGAGGTGCTGAAATGGTCAGAGAAGGGAGACTGCTGAAAGAAGTCCTCTGAGAGGTTTTTGTCTTTATAATTGAGAATGAGGGTTCACTGCCAAAGATTCCTGAATCCTGAAAGGCCAGTATTACTGTTTCTGCTGTTAGGTCAAGAGGGGTATTGGTGTCCCTCTTCTTCTTGAATGTTCTCTTGATGTGAGCCACTAGGCCTGGCTTCAGGTATAAGACTTGTTGGGGGCTGATAGATTATTCATCAGGATTTAGGGATATCATAGAGGAGAAGATTGGGGGTTATATTGTGTAGAATATATTGAATATGCTGGAACTCATTATAGTGTCTGATGGCCTAGACAGTAATTGAATGGCATCCTCAGCACAGCTGGATGATCACCAACAATCCCAATAATATTCTGATGATTGATGTGAGGAGTTCAAAGAACTCTTGGTCAAAGTTTGAGTCTAATGTGTTGATAGAGGGCATTCAGTTTCCTCTACACTATAGTGTATGAGGAAAGAGAAAAGGAAGATTTGAGCTAATTGTTAGACCCAAGTGTCATGTGAACAGAAACACATGATAAACAGAAGCTGCCTCACACTTCAGGCAGTCAACTGAGTTCACTGATGCACTTCTTGACTAATATATCACAAGGCCAAGTGAATTGGCTTGAGAGTAGAATGATATGAAGATAAACTTTAGCTTGAAGCTGAGTTTTATCAATGAGAGTGAGCCATCTTAAATATTATACAGGTTCTGCTAATAATACTACTGCCTATTGTATGTTTTTGAGTCCATTGTGCTCATAGTTCTGGAACATCACTATCTTACACAAAAGAATGATTGTGCATTGTTGGGCAACACTGTTGCATTGAAAGACAATGACAGACTTGGCCAGTTGTGATGATTAAGCCTGTCCCATGGTCTTAAATGCTCTTGTCTTTAGCATCCTGACTAAGCATGAATAGGAGTTCATTGTTTAAGAAAAGAAAAAAGAAAAAATTATAACAAAATCTTACTCTGATTGACTATTCATTCAGTTTACTTCTGCCAGAGACTTGCTGACTATTTATGATAGGTGTATTTGCTCAGCAGATGCTCCTAAAAATGTATAAGTGAGACACATCTTGCTATTTTGGATCTATAACTCTGTGAGTATTATATTAGGATAGTGCTATAGTGGAATCTAATTTCTGATATATATTAAAACTGCTACTGCTTCCATCTAGTATTTGTGAGCTAGTCTCAAGTCTCACAATAATACTCATATATCCTGAATGGTAATACAGATTGCTTATTCTGCTAGTCTGTTTTCAGCAGAAGAGTACAGCACTGTCAATTCAAGGAGTATTCTATGCTGCTTGCAGTAGTCAATCCACTTCAGCCCTACAAACACGTTATCTGCATACAGATATTTGATATGACAATCTGTTTGATTCTCAGCCATCATATAATAATTGTTAAAGGTCTAGACTATAGCTTCATTAGACTTATTGGCAAGAAACACTCTATATTTGTACAATGTGCTGCTATTCACAATTGATATGAAGTAAGACTTTCTTCTATTTGACATTATATAGTGAGAACTCCATAAGTATGTTTCTACAAGGTCAAGGGGATCTACATTTGAGTCAGTTGGTTTATTAAATGGTTGATATGTTTTTTTCATCATCAAGCAGTCTTTGTATTGCCCTTCAATCTTTCTGTTTATAATTCTCTCATTAAGGCCATTTATAAGATTTTTCAAGGCCATCAACTCTATCATTTTAATGTTTGCACAGACTAAATATTGATGCCATTGACACAGCAAGATAGAGTTACTTTTTGATAATATAGCAAAGTGACCCTCAGATATCTGTCTCATCATCCACACACTCAAGTAGGTATATTCTACTTTCACCTTGTTCTCTGAAAACCTTAGTCTTATTCTTGTCTTTGACAACAGCCTGTTAACCTCTAAATATTGTATAAAACCCAGCTGCATTGAGAGCACTGACAGAGATTAGGTTGGCTGCTAGTGAAAGTGTGTACAAAGCATTCTTGAATGTCAGTTTTACTAACTTAGTATCTTCAGACTTGTGATGAAATAGCTTGCTGGCAGTTCCAACAAACACTCAGTTTGAATATCAACTTAGATAGCCAATACTCTTTATGCTCACTTCTGAGTTCTCTCTCTCATCTGATAGATTCTGCTCCAAAAGATATCTCTTCTCACCTCTCTGATGGACTCCATTCTATCAATCTAATTTCTTGGACTTTGACTTAAGAGTGATATTACTAATAGCTTTGTTGATGCTTATACACTCTGCTGGTTTCTGCACATGCACTTAAGCTCAATTAATTGACATGTTTCTAATAGTATATTCAAACTCAATCTCTTAAGTTGAAATTTTTTTATATCATGTCCACCATATTCACCCAATCCACAAAGGCAGATTCTGAACAAACTCTGTTTACCCATTCCAACATGTTTTCCATGGAAGACATTCTAGCTTTCATCTCAAAGAAACAGCCAGACTTTTTTTAGATCAGCTTCCAGTGGAGGACAATCCTCCTGTAGGAAAACCTAACTATAACAGCTCATCTAATCCTTTCAATGTCATCAGCATTCCATCCAATAGAGTCTGACAGACCAACTCAATGTATAGTATCCAAAATGACACTATTACAGACTCCTTGTCTCTAGGCAATATATATGAAAATTTAGACAACTCAGACTCCAAAGAAAAAGATGACAATGACACTTTTACTTATATTCTCATCTGTTATAGACCAGACAGCAACCCATCAAACCCTTCTCTGAGAGGCTCCAGTGGTCTCAGAGATAATAACAACTCAAACCAGCAGAATATGTTACAGGAATTCATAAACCTGCTATGAGGAGTTTCCACTTTTCTCAATAATCTCAAGCCCACTGCTATTTGCACTAAGATGAAAGAATCAGAATCCTTTGATAGCCTTCTTTCAGTTAAACTTCAACAACAGACCTGCTGCATTTATGACAAATGCCAATAAAATCAATTACACTATCTCTTTTCTGTATAGCATCATACTCAACTGGTTTGAATCAGACATTCTTAACTTTAACCCACAGAATCTGCTGATCTGGCAGTTCTTCTATGCAGCCTTTCTAGATGAGCTTCATAGCAACTTTGGTCCTTTCAATACCATTGGGGATATTAAAGATGCATTGAAACATCTTCAGATATGTGATAGAGACTGGATCATGAAGTATATGGTCTAATTCAATCAGTATACTTTGCAGATCAGATATAGAAATAGCTTCTTTTACCATGTCTTTTACTATGGCCTTTGTGCTTACATCAAGAACAACATGACTCACCACAGAAAGCCTAACAACCTTTGTGACATATGCTTTCTTGCCCAAGAGCTCAATGCTTGATACTGGATCTGAAAGACCAAAATTGCCTATAAAAATCAAAATAATAAGGCTTCTAACCTATTCTCCAACTCTAAATTCAAGGGGTTTAACACTACTTTCTTGGCCTCCAGCTTCATTCTGAAAACCATGGACTCTACTGCCACTCCTAAGCTTTATGCTGATAAGCTAAGCAAAGATGGCTATCTTACTGAAGAAGAAAAAGACTGCTGCTGCTAGAACAACCTCTGTATATTCTGCAAAGCCAAGCATAAGATCAAGAACTGCAACAAATAGAAGATAGTGGCCTCTATTAAGGATCATGCAGCTGAAGTAGACACTGCTGATATGCTCTCTGCATGTCCAGAAATGTAATTTTGCAAATTATAACTACATTGACTATATCAGTCTACTATGTGTGCAATAAAGAATATGATTAGAGCACAGTGAAATAGGACTTGTATGACAACTGGCTTGAGTGATGATTGGTGGAGGGCATGGCCTAGTAGTAGGATAATACCAGAGAGGATCATACTGTGCATGAGATCTTAACATTTGACACTAATTATGCTAATACAAGTACAGAAAGACCCACCAAAAATAAAGAGCACATAACCAAAATATAATCAAGGCTTTGCATATGACTTCACATCAGATTGATCAATGATATATAAATATTGATGAGCCAAGAAACATGTTGTAGAACAGAGCATTGGTGCACAATGAGATAAACCTGAATATCAGAAGGATTGGCCAAGAAATGAGAAGATTTAGTGAAAGTAATGACCAAAAATGATCTCAGAAGTCTGAAATGACTCCTATGCATAGATTAATTGCCTAAAGAAAATAAGAAAGTGAAGAGACCAGTGGCTAGACAAGCTAACCAATGTCAGGTTGCATAGAAACAGAAGACATGTTTCTGATCCAGAGTAGAATATGCATGTCAGACAGTGATATGCATGTAAATGAAATGCAAGAGACTCCAGAACAGAGTCTGGCTCATTGAAACTACTATATTAGATATCTCTTAGTAAGTATAGTAGTAGACTATTTAAATACTGCACCCTCCACAGTTGCAGTGTATTGGGCATGAAGGCTTTGCACTCCAGCTCTGAGTTTGTGTTTGTAACTTCAGATGAGAGAATAATCCAATTCTTGACATCATTCAGAGAGATCTGAGGACTGTGTGAGGCATAAAAGCTTGCACAGGACTCTAATTCAATATAATAAGAGATTTTGAATTGTACTCTAGCCTGAGATTAAGAAAGCAATGTCTGAAGAGCACTCTTTTGAGTTTTTAAGGTATTTGTGACATGAGATGCTACAAGTGGCAGAGGTTCAAACCCTCTGACTTGATTAGTGCTTGCTTTTGGTTATTTCCACAGGTTGGCAGAAGTTCAAATCCTTTGGGTCTGCCAGACAGGATTTTATCATGTTTTGTGTCTCTAGATCACATAGATTTGAATTCTGTGAGTCTATAATCAGTTTGGAAGCTTGTGTGCAGAGATTTGAACCATTTGGCACTTGTGAATATATTTGTAAAGTGTTTCTGCTTAGAGTGTGAAGCTTTGAGTCATATATTATATGTGTTGGGGATTTTGAATTGATCTGAGCAGTGCTTAGAACTATTGAGAGCTTTGTAGGAGTGTTTCAACATATTGTATTAAGCTACAGTATCTTTTCCTTGAGGTCTGGCAACATTCATTGCCATCTCTTATTTTAAATAAAAAGCTTTGAGACTTAAAGAGATCTAAGACCATTATACTCATGCTATTGCTATTCACATGCAGTGGAACATTGAGAAGACAATTGTATCTGCTATAACTACTCTTATCACATTATAATCCTCCAACAAACTAAGAGTATTATATGTATGTTAGTGTAGGTGTGATCAGTGGATAGCACTCTGCTGTATCAGTTTTCACCTTGTATACACACAAAACCTCTTCAGCATAGATGGACTGAGGTGAAGCCAAGATATCCTACATGTATTTATATATAAATATAGTCTTCTGAAGACAATAGAGAAAATAAGACAAAGAGAACAAGGACAGGTGATAAGAGCAAAGACATAGTGGTGACAGAGTAAATAAAAACAAAGTCCATTCTTGGCATCAATCAAATACTAACACTCCTCCTCAATAAACATCTCATTATGAAAATGGAATTATGACTTCTTCTGAATGTAAAGGCAATTTACTGTATGCCCATGAATCCTCATAGTCTGGTGAATAAGGCTGGCTCTAATGCTTTTGTAAAGCAGTTGGCTATGTTATTCTTGGTGTTCACATAGTACAGAGCTATTTTCTTGCTTTCAATATGCTCTCAGATGAAGTAGTACTTTATATTGATGTGCTTGACTCTGATATGCAATAAAGGATCCTCTGACAGATTTATCATGCTATTGTTATCACAGAATAGAGGAGTAGCTGCAGTTTGAATGAAGTTTAGGCCTTATAGAAGTGCTCAGATTCAGACTTCTTCTTTGGTTGCTTCACATACTGCAATGTATTCAGACTCATATGATAATACTATAACAGTTTATTGTTTGTGCATATTTTATAAAATCATATCAGATTCCAGTGAAAAACAGTATCCTCCAATGCTATGTCTTATATCAAGACAGTTAGCTCAGTCTGAGTTTATGAATCTGGTGAGCTTTATGTCTGAAAATCCTCTGAGATGAAGCTTGAGGTTGCATATATCTTTTAGGTATCAAACAACACAGACAGCAGCATTCCAGTGGATGAACAAGTAGTTGTCAAGGAAGTATGACAGTTGTTGCACAGCATAAGAGATGTCTGAGTGAGTCTGACAGCAAGATATATGAGAAATCCAACTAAGAATTGATAAAGGAGTTTCTGTAGCTTGGCTTAATCTGCTGGTGATAGAGTAGATAGGTCAGGTCAGTGAAGTTTAAGGCCAGAATCCATTGGTGTGAAGACTAGATATGTGTTCACTTGTTCAAACTGGAAGATTATCTTATTTACAAGTGCTGTTTGAGATAAGATTATAGCTCTTTGCTTCTGATTTCATGATATTGCAATTCTTACACAGAATTTTGCTTCACCAAGATCTGATATAATCTACTTTTTTCTCATTGGTTCTTTGAACCATTTATTCTCCTTCTTTGAGCTGGCTATAGAAAAGAAGTCATCAATGTGCACTGCTGCCATGATAGTTTCAGTGATGTACTTAGTAATAACTAAGTGACTAAGAAAAGTGAATGAGAAATGAGCTCTCAAACACCAAACATCTAACTACTAAAAACACTATCACCAAATACAATTGAGGTCAGTTGTTTTGAGTACAATAGAAGCACTCTGCAGTCTTGAATAAATCAAAGAAACAGTCAATAAAAATAATTATTCAGTCTTATCTTGTCTTCTAAGATGCAATACTCATGAGAATAGTTTATTATGATTTTAAGTATAATTAGGATCTAGCATTGATGCACAATTGTGCTCTAAATCAACTTAGAATATTCCAACACCCAATAAACTCTAAAATCCAAATATTAAATCTATCAAGCACTTAGGCTTGACTAGCTACACTCTTGGCTGGCTATCAGTCCTTAAAACTGAAGAACTTGTATTCTGATGCTGAAACCCTTATAATTTGGAACCCAAATTAATCTGAAACCCAAAATACAGTTAATATTCCAATTCTAATCCTCTCTAAGTGATAAAGCAACTTAAATAAATCACTAAGTCAAAGCAGAACTCAAAAATTGTTGTCCCAGAGACTAACTACAGTGAGCTAGAAGGCTTGAACATGGAGATGGGTTGCTTGCTTCCTATGCTCCCCTCTTCTCTACTTTTATATATCAAAAACAGGTATAGAATCTATAAATAAAGTGTCTAAAATAATATTTCTTCTGTTTGAAGTGGAATCAGGCTATTATTCTAGATTGACAATGATCCTGGACTCCCCTAGAGCTGCCCAGATCCATCTGGCCACTGAACAGCTTTATTTTAAGCTCACAGTGCCTGTGGGTATCTAACTCCTTTCTGTTACTCAGAGTTTTTAACCCCCTGAGTTATTCTTGGTAACTTGATCAATTAGGCATGATCAGGTCCAACCAACTGATCCTATCCACTCTATTCCTCTCAATTCTGTGTCTTAGGTCACTTGATACCTAGAGAATTCTGACTTAGGCATTTGAGTCAAAACTCAGATGTTATGATTTTTTCACTTGCATCTTTTGTTTTATCTTATCAGAATATCTATCTAATCACAGGCACTTACTGGAAAGTGTGAGACAATTACCTAACCACAATAGATAACTTATGCCATTGTCCTGCAGACAGTAATGAACATCTTGCTAGCAGATAATACTCTATTGTATCATTCCCAATGACCAGAGGTGACAAGGACTATAATACAGAAACATACAATCAGTAACACTATATTTATCTTACAACAGAATAGTATATCAGTAGCATGAATCTCACTGTAAATACCCAGCTTTGAGCTAAAGTTTATTCTATATCATCTCTTCTCAAGCTAACTTGTCTTTGATTTTAAAGCACTTCATCTAGATAATATATATAGTGAACTCAGATGCGACCGTATGAATATGATACAGCACTTGTTTATTATGTATTAAAGGTCATATGTATATTGAGTCTAACAATTAGCTTGAAGCTTTCTGCTTCTCTTTCTTTGTGTACACTAGCAGTGAAGAAAACTGAATGCTATCAACCACCAATATCACTACTGACTTTTTCAAGCTCTTGAGCACTATTATTGGCATCCTGCTCAGGCTTTTTGTAATTGTCTATCTCTGTCAAGAAAACCAGTCTGTTACTGTGTGGGTAGTCTGATACTACCAATCCCTCAGAACCATCTACTGAGTCTATTGCAATGTCTCTTCAGTCCTTTCCTTTAACAACCTCTTTTTCAAACTTGACTAAAACCCTGATGAGCCTCTGCAAGAGCCTGTATCAGAGGATGTCCCAATTCTGGAACCTGTTCAGGAAATTGAAACCATTTTCTGATACTCATCAGAGGCAGCCCTCTGAAACAGCCTCTCAGTAAAGCAAGACCAGCACTACTTCAATCATATCCTGGCATACTTTTCTCTAGTCTTGGCTAGACTGACTGATGACCTCTCTGACAATTTCTTTAGTGCCACACTCTCCTCCAATGCTCCCACTCTCCTCTCTGGGTCCAGAACTGGAAGCTATAATAGAAACCCCATTAACCCTTTTCTCAAACTGGCTTTAGCCTCCAACACAGATTATCAGTCCAATGAAACTGCTGAAGAGGATCTGTGTGCATGCAAGGTGAAAATGAATACAGCAGAATGCTATCCACTGATCACACTCACACTAACACACACACAAAACTCTTAGTTTGTGAGGAGATTATAATGCAATAAAAGTAGTAACAGCAAATATAATTGTCTTCTTCAATGAATCCACTGTGTGTGAACAGCAATAGTATATGTACAACAGTCCTAGGTCTCTCTAAGTCACAAAGCTTTTTATTTTATCAAAACAAGAGGTGGCAATAGATGTTGCTGAGCCTTAAGACAAAGGTACTGTAGCTTAATACAATATGTTGAAATAATTCCACAACTCTCAAAAAGATTTCAAGCACAGCTCAGATCAAATCAAAATCTCTAACACATATAATACATGACTCAAAGCTTAGTGCTCTAAGCAGAAACCAATCACAAATATGTCCACAAGTGCCAAAGAGCTCAGATCTCTGTATACAAGCTTTCAAACTAATCATAGACCTACAGGATTCAAACCTATGCAATCCAGAGATACAAAACACAATAAATGTGATCTAACAGATTCAAAGGGTTTGAACCTCTGCCAATCTGCAGAAATATCACAAATAATCCTGTTGTTAGACTTCTACTAACACTTATAAATCTCTAGCACTGCTTCCACCAGAGTCCAATTCTAGATGCTAAGTCTGAGTCTGGTTTCAATATAGAAGTATGATGAGATATGCTATAAGGATTTTGTGAAGAGGGATGGAGAGTTGTAGCTGGTAGATATAGTCTGCTGTTATAGCAAGAGTATTCACACCAAGTAGTCAGAGAGTGTAGTAGGTGTGTTAAACCTTAGCTCAAGACTAGGGTATATCAGTATGTATTACTGCCTTATATACTATCCAAAAAACCCTATATCCTACAGGTGACTATTGTCTGCTTTTCATGTCCTCTTTTCATGCTCTCTGCTTATTGTCTGAGATAACAATGACTGTGCTCTTGCTTTTGTTTATTATTGTCACTTTGCTGTATTATCACTATAGTGAGTTTCCCATATGCCACAGTTCCCATTGTGTTCAAGATGTGAAATAGTGATAGTTACCATATTGTTTCTTGTCATCTTATTGTGCATTGATGAATAAGGTGTAGCTATAGTGTCATCATATCTTCATCATCAAGCATTGGCAGGTCATGATTTAAAGGCAAAAATTGTGACATTACCTCCTTCTCAAGACAATTATCTTTGATTGCTCAGAGCAGCCTAGGAAAGAGAGATCATACTTCATCCTTGTCATCAATTTCAGTGAAAACATCATTGGTGTGGTTGAGAAAATAGAGTTGGTTGACAAAGGTTCCAGCAGCTAAATCATCTTTCTCTTACTATATAAATAGCTTTTTGCATTCAAAGGAGGTTTGGTCTTTTCTGAAGGGCAATTGTTGCATATGGATGTAGTCTGACTTGTCAAACATTGGTCAACCCAATAGGGCAAAGTTGACAGCTGCCAGAGAATTTTAGCATGCCTGACATTTGGCAATGAGGGTTTTTGCATGTAGAAGGTCTTTTTCTGCATACCATCAGTTTTCCTCATTGCTATACCCCTTGAAATAGACTAAAAACCACTGTTTCCTGTATCAAATCTTATTATTGACAATGGTATCAATTTCATATTCATCTTCATCATCAACCACCATAGATTGAGGTGGTGGTGGTTTCTGCTGATTAGAGAATTCAGCCTGTTGGAATAGTTTGAGCAAGGCTTTGTTGAAGACCAGATGGATTTTCTAAGTCTTCAGAATAGATAATTCATATGCCTCATTGCCTACTTTCTTTGTGATCTTAAAGGGCCCTTTATATTTGTCATTCAGCTTTTTCATGGTCCTGTCTGTCTTTAGGTTTTTCATATCTAATATGACTTGATCTCCTGATTGATACTCTTTTTCTGGTGCTCTTTTCTTGTCATATTGTTTTTTTATTGAGTCTACTACTTTTAAGAGTGCTTGTTCTGTTTCATCATGGATCTTCTTCATTTCAGTAGCAAAATCTTTTGCTCAGGGTACTTGACTGTCCCTTTATAAGGGGTTCATTCCAGTGTTAGAGTGTACACCAGTGTTCACAAAGAATAGGCTAAAGCCTGTGGTGAAGTTTTCTTGGTTGTTATGAGCAAATTCTGCTAAGAGAAGCCATTCTGCTCAGTCATTCTGCCAGTGATTGATGAATATTCATAAATATTTTTCAATCTCTTGATTGACTCTCTCTGTCTGTCCATCTGTTTGAGGATGGTATGCTGTTGATGGATTTTCAGTGATTCCAAGTAGCTTATACAGCTTTTTTATGAACTGTAAGATGAACTGTGGGTCTTGGCCTGAGGTAATTTTGTCTGGAAGGCCATGGTGAGCATATACATAGTCTTGAAAAAGTCATGCCCACTCTTCTGCATTCAAACTTGTGTTAGTGGCAATAGGAATAAGTTCTTTAGAAAATCGATCTACAACAGCTAGAATGGCATCATATCCTTTGGACTTAGAAAGAGGGCCTATCATATCTATCAAAATCACCTTCCATTTGTCTGAAGGGATCTCATTGGGGTGAAATGGCACTGCCCACTTCTGAGTGCTGGCTTTAGTTCTTTGGCATATTTCACACTCTTTGACATAGGCTTCTACCAATTTTTGAAGGTTAGGCTATCAGTAGTTTCAGATGATCAGCTCCTATGTTTTTGTAATCTCTGGATGTCCTGCTGTTGGGTGATCATAGCAGGTGGCTATGATTTCCCCTCATAGCTTCTTACTTGCTGGGATATATAATCAGTTGTAGAAATAAGATACCCTCTCTTCAAGGGTCCACTCTTTCTCTTCATTGTCAATGGCCAACTGTACTGAGTCCTCTGTGAATTTCTTTTCTCTCTGCACCTTCTTCAAGATTTCAGAGGCAGTTAGGAAGATCATGGCATTCATATAGAATATTTCTAGCTTGAGTACTACTATTTCTTCATTATTCTTTTTTTTTTGGTTTTGGTCTGCCCTTTGGCTGAGTAGGTCTGTCTTTCTGTGAGCAGCATCCAGTTTATAATAGAGACTAAAGTAGTATTCAGCCAATTCAGTTACCTATTATGCTTGTTGTCAATTTAGTTTTTATGGTTTTTTGAAATACTGAAGGTTTTGGTGATCAGTTCATATTTTGAAATCATACTTGACTCCCATCAAATAATGATGCCATTCATCCAAGGCTGTCATTATTGCACACAACTCTTTGTTATAGATTTTATAATTTCATTCTGTGACAGAGAGTGCTTTTGACAGGTGCACAATCAGTTTCCACTGTCTCTCCTGTTCTTAGCTAAGAATGGCTTCTAGAGCTCCTTCAGATGCATCTGCTTCAACTTTAAACCTTTTATCATCAATAGAAATGGTCAGGATGAGATCTGAATAAATCTGATGCTTGATTTCTTGAAACACCTGTTTCTGGGCTTCTTTTCACTTCCACTCTACCTTTCCAGTGAGCTTGGTTAGTGGCAAGGCCACTTGGCTATATCCTTCTATGAATCATCAATAGAAGTTGGCAAATCCTAGAAAAGATTGCAGTTCCTTCTTCTTAGCTGATATGGGCCACTCTTGTACTCCTGCTGTCTTTATAGGATTCATTCATAGTCTTTCTTCAGCAATAATAAGTCTTAGATATTCTGTTTCCAGGGTTCCAAACTCACATTTTTCTGGTTTTAGATATAATTTGTTTTCTCAAAGAATTTGTAGCACCTGCCATACCACAGCTTGGTGCTCTTTAAGAGTCTTTGAGAAAATCATTATATCATCCAGATAAATGATGACCTTCCCTTGCATGATAAGGTCTCAGAAAATGTCATTCATCATGGTCTGAAAAGTTGCTGGAGAGTTGGTGAGTCCAAAGAACATCACCAGTGGCTCAAACAGTCCTTGGTTGGTTCAGAATGCAGCTTTCCATTCATCTTCTTTGATTCAGATATTATTCTATCCTCACTGGACATCCAGTTTGGTGAAGTACCTGGCTCCTGATAGTTTGTCTATGAGCTCAGAAGTTAGTGAAAGTGGATATCAATTTTTGATAGTAAAGTTATTAAGTTTTCAATAATTCTGAACTGATAGCAACTTCCTGTCCTTCTTTTTTATGAAAAAGAAGGGGGAGGTCATAGGAGACTTGGATACTTGGATTCTTCTGCTAGTTAGATTTTCATCCAGGAATTTGTCTAACTCTTTCTGTTTAGCTCTTTCTAGTGGGTAGGCCTTGCAGTCCAGATTGGTGTTTGCTTCTTGTATCAGTTCAATGGCATAATTCTATAGTTTCTTTGGTGGTAGTTCATCAAAGTTTTTCTTGCTGAATATATTGATGAAGTCTCTGTACTGTCTGAGAACTATCTCTTTAAAGAACTTCTTAGGCTTTTCTGTATATGCTTTGGCAGCTAACTCATTTGAAGTAGTGCCAGCCACTTGGATCTCTATAGCTGGTTGAGGGTCTACCATTAAGAGTCAATCTCTCTTTTTCATTTCCTGCTATATGTTAGGCCTAAATTCCACATGACTATCAACACATGATAAACTGTTCAGAACCTCACACTTTGGATTAGACTGACAGAGTTCACTGATGTGTCAATAGCATTGTGTAGTCAAGGCATTTGCAAGTAGCTTGAGATAAGATGATGAAGAATAAACTTTAGCTTAACACTGGAGCTACTACAGTGAAAACTGTGCTACTTAAGTACTGTTCTGTTATCTAGCTATAAATAAACATTCACAAAAGATATTGTCTGTCATAGAGCTGTTACCTCTGCTGTTGCCAGGCTCTCCACAAAAGCTGTTGTCTTGCTGTTGTGCTGTTACTGCTGCACTGCAGTCCTATGACAAAAAGAGTATTGTCTCTCCCTTCACAGCATACAGCAGTGCAATAAGATGAGGATCAACTGGGTTGCTGACCAAGCTTTCCCACAGTTCTAAGCACTGGCCTAAGTGCTCTGATTAAGCAGAGATAGGAGTCATTTCTAAAGGAAAAAGAAAAGAAAATAGGAAAAATCATAACATTACCCTCTCCTTAAGACCATTGTCCCAATGGTATAATTAGGGATAAGTATGCTGGTCCTCATGTGATCACTGCACCATTTGTGGCTTGTCCATCATAGCATCAGTATCTCCATCCTCTATAACTCATGTTGTGTTGACAGATATTGATGGAAGCTCCTCCTTGGTGTTGACATTGCTCTTTGCTGTATGTCTTCTGCTGACTGCAGATGGACATATTTGCTCAGAGTTAATGTTGAACATGACCCCCTCTATGTCCACCTTGTTGATCTGTTGTTCATAGTCATGGATCACCTCCTCCACATTCATGTATTTTTTATTGATCCATTAGTTTGATTCTGGTCTATACCTCTTCCAGCTAACTAGATAGTCAACAGTTGTTGTCATTCTACCATCATGTGCTTTAACCTTTCATAGTTTATGGTTTAGCACTTCATCAATTTCATAATATTCCTTATTGTCAATGAGATCTGGTGGTAGTGGATGTGGTCATTCCTGATTTGAAAAGGCTGATGCAATGTATGGTGTTAATAATATTTCGTTAAAAACATTATGAACCTTCCAAGTTGTTGGTAATTGCAGCTTGTACACAGAGTTGCTAATCTTGGTGATGACTTTGAATGATTCTATTCATTTGTCTGCCAACTTCTGTTTGAGATGAGGAAGATAGAGGTTTGTGGTGTTGAGCCAAACCTTATCATTGACTGAATATTTATGGGCTGGTCTGTGGTGTTTGTTATACTGTTTCTTCATGGTTGAAGCAGCCTTTTTGAAGGCTGTCTTCATTTTTTCATGGATTTTTGCCATTGTGGTTGCAAAATCCAATGATGCCGGTGTCATTGTATGTTGTTATGATTTTTCCCTTTTATTTCCCTTTTACCCCTATTTGATGCTTAGTCAGAAGGCACAAGACCATGGGGAGCTTAGTCAGCACAACTAACCTGCCCCAAAGTCACTACAATGGTCGAGCCCAACGACAACACAATCGTCCTTTTATGTACGGTAACGACGCTCAAGGACAATGGGCACTATGGATACAGACACACATAATAAGTAAGTAGTATAATTAGGAAGCCTCTGTACAGTATTTAAGGACCAACGCTCTTGCTGGAAACCCCAGCTTCAAGCTAAAGTTTATACACACCATTCTACCTCGAGTCTTTGATTGACCTTGTGTCGCATCAGATGGGTACATACTAAAGTGGACTCAGGTGATTCCTCAAAGTGCAAAGGAACACCTGTTTATCATGTGTATCTGTTCATGTGACACTTGAGCCTAACAATTAGCTCGAAGCTTCTACCTTCTCTTTCTCAAGCCCAATTGTGCTGAGAAACTGAATGCCTCCAGTGACAACCGCCGACTTAAATCATGACTTCTTCGAGCTTATCGCTTCCATTATCGGAACTTTACTCGGACTTCTAGCCATCATCACTCTTTGCCGAGGATGACAATCAGTAGCAGCTTGGATAGTCAGGCACTATCAAGCGTTCCAGCACATTCAACAAATTTTACGCAACGTAACCCCTGATCTCCCTTTCCATGACATCCCCCCCTCCGCCAGAACGTCCTTCTTCCCACAAGGGGGACCCATACCAGAAACTGGGAATAACGACTCAGATCCGGGGAGCCTTCACGAGGAAGAAGGACCCCAACACCCCCCTCGACAACACAGCAGAAACCGCCACCCTGCTCTCACAGGGTTCTGGAACCTGTGGACGACGAACGTCGCTCAGGAGCCCACAGAGGTCTCCAACTACGTCACTCTGGCAGGCTCCCCTGAGCATCCTGCCTCCCCAATTCCCTCAGGGATTGGAAACCGTGCTCAGGACTCCCTTGATGCCGCTCGGATGGCTGCGGGATCCCGCGAAAGTCCTGACTCCCCCCAGAACCCCCCTGAGACCCCCACCGAGCCTGACTCCAGCTCCAGCCAGTCCGTCAGCAGGCTGGGGATCGACGATTCACATGGAAGGACCATCCATCCCGACTACGCAAACGCAGAGATCACAATCTCTGCAGCGGGGGACCCATACCGACACCTCCATGTGGGTAGCGAACCCAAGGTCGGAACCGCCAGTGAAAGGGGAAGAGCCACGCGAGATAGAATCATACACCAAATATTCCCTGACTGGAATCTTACCATTCCCTTCAACTATGATGAGGTGGTACAGCAGCAGCAGCAGAACCAGAACAGAGAAGAGGAAATCAGGAGAACCCAGGAAGAGCTCGCCGATTACATACGAGAGGAGGCCCAAGAGCAGTATGAGGCCACAGAGTACGACAGGCAAGGAAGAGAACGAAGGAGGAGGAAGGAGATCGAAAGGATGGGGTCAGCCTCCCCCAGAGAGTACGAGCTCCACACCGATGCAGGGTTCCCTTTTAGGGAACCCGACTCAGAAGATGACCCATGGACAGGGCCTGCCAGCATTGTCAGCTGGAACGAGGCCATCAGACATGGAAGGACAGCGGAACCCTGACCTGTCATCCTCGAATATCCCACCCACACCGACACCATCTCCTTGGATGCCGACTCCGTCCTCGGGGCCTACGGGCTCCAAGTACCCGACAATGCCCACGTCTCCGACAGGGCTCTCCAGCGATTCCTGGGCAGTAGGGTCGCCTGACAGTTCCTCAATCCCGAGTTTCAGCAAAACTTCAGCAGCTATAGCCGAGAACTGGAGGAGACGAGAGCGTGAGGAGGGACATGCTACAGTCAGCTCCGGAGCCCCCCTATCACCTGAACCAGTGACTGAGAAGAAGCCGGGCCCAGCACTCGGGTCGATGGAAGGGTCACCGACGACCCTTCGTCCAGTCGTACTGTCCATCTACGACCCGCCCGTCAGTTCCCTCCTCGAGGAAGGGGACAGCAGAGACGAGGGCGACGAGGAGGACAATGAGGACAGTGACGATCCATACCACCAACGAATGGAATGAGCAGGGGAGGATACTGACGAAGAAGCCTTGAAGGAGGAAATGGAAAGAGCAAGGAACAAGGAGTACCAGGAACTGTATGAGCAGGGGAGGAACTTTTTATGGCAAGACGTTCGCTGGCAAGCGACGTCGCTAGGACTGGAGTATCGGTATGCAGAAGAAACTGAAAAGAAAAGGATTTTACAGTACGCCGTGACAGAATACGCATGGAGAGAGTATGGCTGACGGCATCCAGAAGACCTGCTCGTGCCAATACCCCCATATCAACCTCCCAGTAAACCAAGGACACCGGCACCAATGCCGCGCACCCCTCCCGTACTGCCGAAACGAGCCGTTTACACTGCCCCCTCGACCCGAAGCCGGGCCGACATCAACCCGTCGATCCGAAGCACAGCTTCACGGCTTGCCCGAACCAGGAATCCACCAGCACAGCAGCCTGTTAAGATTCAAAATCCATGGACCGGCAAGGGAAGCTGACTCCTTGGAGGACAGCCACCCCCGGACCAGGCGGAATCAAGTGGAAAGGATCCCATCTGAGATGACCCCGAGGCAGTCCGCCTCGGGTTTACAGTACGGGATGGCATAATCGTCTGCATAATCGACCCAAAAGGAAGTCTGGTCGCCGACGACCACTCATTACATTCCTTCCCGGAACCACCCGCGGAATGGAATCAACCACCGTTCGATGGTTGGCCCAACCCGATGGGCCCACTCCCGCATAATGTGAATGTCTTACAATGCCATTCTGACCTCCTCCAGAAGCCTCGTCCCTTTAAAGGAGCCTCTGACGACATTGATCGGTTCCTGGTAGACTGCGAACAATATTTCGAAGTCTACATAGGATACATTGGGACTGACATGAACAAGGTTGCATTCGCTACCTCGTATTTGGAAGACAAAGCCAAAACGTGGTGGATCTTAATCTCCCCGAACTTCCGATCCACCACTAGGGAACACTACCGCTATCCCTCGTGGCCGGTGTTCAAGCGAATGCTAAACGATAAATTCATCGATCCAGCGGTCCAGGAGGTACACAAACAGAAGATCAAAGAATACAAGATGGGAGATAAAGCGGCGACTGATTACTTCGATGAGTTGGAACGGCTCGCCAAACTCGCAGGGATTCGGGACGATACTGCGAATGATGGAAGGATGGTGGAGGCGCTCAAGCGAGGGGTCCCCTTCTCGTACCTCACGATGATCTCAGCCATGGGCATCAAAATGTTGATGCCCATAGGATATGATGAATGGAAGGAGCGGATCGTCGAGATGTACAAGGAGCGACAAAGGCAGAAAGCGGAGGCAATGACACTACAGGAATACACCAAGAAGTCGACCCCGCCAACCCCGAACAAGCCAGGGCAAACTGCCAGGAAATCATCGGGATCCTCTCCAACGCTCAACTACGGGAGTCAGAAGACAGGCACCGGAACGACATACACCGGGGCCGGGAAGCCTATGGACATCGACCGCTTAAAGAAAGAGGGAAAATGCTTCACCTGTGGTCAAAAGAGACACATGGCCAAGGACTGTCTGAAGAAGAAGAGAACCCAAGAAGACATACGAGCGCAGATAGCCGAATTACAGAAAGAAGATGAAGAACTCGGAAAGGAGACGAAGATCGAGGAGGTAAAAGACGGGGCCAACCAGTGAATGACTCCACTGGGTTGGCCGAAGAATCTCATGGTGTGCCTGTCTCAACCGCTGGACAGACTTACAATACTTCTGTAGTTACGTATGCGCATTCGAATATACCAGTTGACCACATGCACACAAAAGAGTCAAAAAAACAAGCTCAACCACCTACAGGCTGAATAGGGGCAGAGGGCCCCAAGCAATGGCTCAAACCATTCGAAACCGAATGGACTTGGAGGGCCATCAAGGAAGCAGTGGATGGTAGCGCAGCAAAAGCTGTCCTATGTGGGTGGATACATCGAGCCAGGATAGAAGAAGCCACTACAGAGGCCGTGGACGGATTACGAAAAGCCAAACAAAGCAGGGCCCTGGAATGGTTGGACGAGTTGAAAGGCCTGCCAAAGTTCGTCAGGTGAACTAAAACTCCTGGGAGGGACCTGATGACCAGGGCCCAAATCAAAACCCTAACTAATCGAACAACCCATTCGGTCAGCGCCCTGATCGATAGTGGCTGTACTGGCAGCTCCATTAACCGAACCTTTGTTCGTCATCACAACCTTCCCACCAGGACTACTGCCGCCCCTGTACCAGTATACAATGCCGATGGGACAAAAAATCAAGCTGGGTCAATTACAGAATTCGTTGAACTCAGGTTAACCATCGGGGATCACTCCGAGAGGATCGACTTAGCCGTAACTGATCTCAGGACTAAAGAATTGTTCCTGGGGCACGACTGGCTCATCCGGCATAACCCGCTTATCAACTGGAAGACCGGGAGACTCACATTCGCATGATGTCGATGTCGGAAGATCCCATATGAATTACCCGATGAGGATCCAGAAGACAAGTGGGACAAGGAGATGGAGGATGGCGAAACCATTCTAGCCGTTGACCTGCAGAAGAAAATTCACATTCGGGCAGTACATCATGCCAATAATCTAGCTGCCAAGGCCAACGAAGGAAAGAAGGAGAAGACCTTCGAGGAGATGGTGCTGGAGTGGGCACGCGACTATTGAGACCTCTTCGAGAAAGAAAGTTTCGACGAACTCCCTCCCCCAAAACCCTGGGATCATGCAATCGAACTAATCCCCAATGCCAATGCAAACCTTGACTGTAAAACCTATCCCCTCGGCAGTCAGGAGCAACTGGAGCTTGACAAGTTCTTAGATGAGAACTTATCCTCCGGGCGAATCTGACCATCGAAGTCCCCTATGGCCTCCCCTTTCTTCTTCGTCAAAAAGAAGGACGGCAAGCTTTGGCCCGTACAGGACTATCGTAAATTGAACGAGATGACCATCAAAAACCACTACCCACTACCGTTAATTTCGGAATTAATGGACAAACTTCGAGGAGCCAAATATTACACTAAGCTTGACGTTTGTTGGGGGTACAATAATGTCCAAATCAAAGAGGGAGACGAGTGGAAGGCCGCATTCAGAACTAACCAGGGGTTGTTCGAACCCACCATAATGTTCTTCGGCTTGACCAATTCCCCGGCTACTTTTCAATGGATGATGAACGACATATTCAAGGACCTCATCACCACCAGAAAAGTGACCATTTATCTTGACGACATCCTCATAATGTCCAAGATGAAGGGGGAGCACCGTGACCTAGTCCGACAAGTACTCGCCCTCATGAGGAAGCACAAACTGTTTCTCAAAGCGGAAAAATGTGAGTTCGAGGTATTGGAAACCGAATACCTTGGAGTAATCATTAGCAAGGGGAGTATCCACATGGACCCAGTAAAGGTCGTGGGAATAGCAGAATGGCCGACCCCCACCAAGAAAAAGGAGTTACAATCCTTTCTCGGTTTCACCAACTTTTACAGACGGTTCATACGAGACTACAGCAAGATTGTCCAGCCCATGACACAGCTCACGGGCAATGCCCCATGGGGGTGGGGAACTCCCCAACAGCTCGCCTTTCAAGACCTAAAATGACGACTAGCGGAAGATGTAATCCTCGCCATACCATCCCAGGAAGGGAGGTTCCGGGTAGAAGCCGATTCCAGTGAAGGGGCCATAGGCGCCGTATTATCCCAGGAACAGGATGGAAAGTGGTGCCCTGTCGCTTTCCTCTCCAAGGCTCTAACAGTGACCGAGAGGAACTATGAGATTTATGACAAAGAGCTACTCGCGATCATGCTCGCTCTCGAAGAGTGGCAACATTATCTGATTGGGGCAGCCGACGCTTTTGAGATCTGGATGGACCACCAAAACCTTAGGTACTTCTATCAGCCTCAAAAGCTAAACCATCGCCAAGCTCGATGGGTCACCGAGCTCGCCCAATACCAGTATACACTCCATCATAAGGCCGGGGTCGCTAACAAAAAGGCCGACCTCCTCTCCTGCCATGTGGATCACAATCAGGAAAGAAATGACAATGAGAGAATCACCCTCCTCCACTCTGAACACTTCCAAGCACTCATAATACCGACGGAGGAGGAGATCCACGAGCGCATCAGAAGCGCAACACAGGATCCACATCAGTGGGACCAGAAAATTGCTGTCTCGCTCAATCACGAATGAGGAATGACAAAGGAGGACAGAATGATCCATTACAATGGAAGAATCTATATTCCACATGTTCAGCGTCTGCGCAGGGAAATCATTGCGACTTGCCACGATCATGCCACGGCAGGACATCCCGGTATTGCAAAAACAAAAGAACTCATTCTGCGGAATTATTGGTGGCCTAAACTGGGCAATGACATCACCTCGTATGTCAAGGCTTGTGAAACGTGCCAAAGGGGAAAGACGTCGACACAGTCACGACCGGCGCCCTTACATCCGAATGAGGTACCGTCACAACCATGGACCCATATCTCTATAGATATGATCATGGGACTGCCGGACTGCAATGGCTATGACGCAATCCTTGTCATAATTGATCACTTCTCAAAGACCATTATCCCAGTCGCATGCTCCACTGAATTAACCTCGGAAGGCTGAGCAAAGATCCTATGCGATGAAGTCTATGCCAAGTATGGCATGCCGCAAGTGATCATCTCTGACCGAGGACCACAATTCGTTTCAAGATTCCTCGATGACCTATACAAATTGTTGCAAATAAAACAGAATGCATCCACGGCATATCATCTACAAACTGATGGACAAATAGAACGGGCAAACCAAGAAGTTGAAAAATACCTGTGCCTATTTATCAACTATTGACAGGATGACTGGGTTGAATGGCTAGCACTCGCAGCCTTTCAACACAATAACAGGATACACTCCGCCACAGGTCTGACACCTTTCTTCGTCAACCATGGCTGACACCCGCACATCGCACAGACAAGCCATCACAAAACAACAACCCCCGCATCCACAGCCTTTGCCACAACATTGGAGAAAATTCACGCCGAGACAAAAGCAGCCCTAGAAAAAACAGCACAAACCATGAAACGTCAATACGATAAACACCGACACGCAGCTCATACCTACCAGATCCACGACAAAGTATGGTTAGATACAACCAACCTCCATCTTCCCCAACCGAAACGTAAACTGGCCGACAAACACACAGGCCCCTTTACCATCCTATCGAAGATTGGGGGATCTGCCTACAAACTGAAACTGCCGCCAGGGTGGAAAATCCACGATGTCTTCAACGAATCACTGTTAACTCCTTATGTCGTGCCCACCTTCCCTAATCAAGAATGACCGCCACCACTGCCCCCCGAATTGATTGATGACGAAGAACACTACGAAATTGATCAAGTCCTAAATCACAAACTGCGAAAAATCAAAGCGCATGGGGGCGGTATGACAACAACGGTGGACTATCTCATCAGTTGGAAGGGATATGGCCCGGAATCAAACCAATGGATAAACGAAAAATACATGAACGCCGATGACACTATCCATGATTATGAATTATCCTTTAACTAAGCCATCGGGACGATGGTCTTAAGCGGGGGGTAATGTTACGATTTTTCCCTTTTATTTCCCTTTTACCCCTATTTGATGCTTAGTCAGAAGGCACAAGACCATGGGGAGCTTAGTCAGCACAACTAACCTGCCCC
>NW_025064881.1:533353-632579 GCF_019112545.1 Guyanagaster necrorhizus
TATGGATACAGACACACATAATAAGTAAGTAGTATAATTAGGAAGCCTCTGTACAGTATTTAAGGACCAACGCTCTTGCTGGAAACCCCAGCTTCGAGCTAAAGTTTATACATGCCATTCTACCTCGAGTCTTTGATTGACCTTGTGTCGCATCAGATGGGTACATACTAAAGTGGACTCAGGTGATTCCTCGAAGTGTGAAGGAACACCTGTTTATCACGTGTATCTGTTCACGTGACGCTTGAGCCTAACATATGTATTCATTCACTTTGTGCAACTGGTGGGTTTTATCTGTAGTTGACAAAGAACGGTGTTTTGCCTATTGCTAAGTGAACCCTGTTGTTATATTAGAAGGTGGCTAATGCTAGCCATTCAGTCCAATCATCTTGTTGGTAGTTGATAAAAAGTCACAGATACTTTTCAATTTCTTGATTGACTTGTTCTGTCTGTCCATCTGTTTGAGGGTGGTATGCTGTTGAGGTATTCCACTTGATGTTGAGGAGTCAATACAAATCATCTATGAATTTGGAGATGAATTATGGTCTTCTGTCTGAAATCACTACTTGAGACATGCTATACTTTGCATAAATCTCATCCTATAGGATTTTTGCCCATTCTTCTGATGTTAATTCTGTTGAGCAGGCAATTGCAATGATTGCCTTCAAGAAGTGATTGACTATGACAATGATTGCATCATAGCCATTGAAGAGATTCTGTGCACATGCAATGTGAAAACAGATATGACAGAGTGTTATCCACTGTCCACACTCACACCAACACACACATACAAAACTCTTAGTTCATGGAGGGATTATAATGCGATAAAAGTAGCAATCAACAAATATAATTGTCTTCTTCAATGAGATCACAGTGCATAAACTGTAATAGCATGCTTACAACAGTCTGAAGCCTTTCTAAGTCTCAAAGCTTTTTGTTTTAGTAAAACAAGAGGTGGCAACTGATGTTGCTGGGCCTCAAGGCAAAGGGTACTGCAGTTCAATACATCAAAACACTCCTTCAAAACTCTCAAATGATTCCAAGCACAGCTCAGATCAACTCAAATCCTTAACACACACAATACACAACTCAAAGCTTCATGCTCTAAGCAACAACCAATTACAAACACATCTGCAAGTGACCAAAAGCACAGATCTCTGTTCACAAGTTTCTAAACTGATCATAGATCCACAGGATTCAAACCTATGTGATCCAGAGACACAAACACAATAAAATCCCATCTGACAGACCAAAGGGTTTGAACCTCTGCCACCTGTAGTGCCGTGCATCACAAATACCTCAAAAACTCAAGATGATGCTCTTCAGACATCACTCTCTTATTCTTAGGTTAGAGTGCAATCCAAAAACTTCTTATCAAACTAGGCTTAAGTCCTTCATGAGCTTTGATGCCTCGCTTAGTCCTCACAGCTCTCTCAAGGGTATTCAATAATAAGTTTATTCTCTCGCCTGAAGTTACAAACACAAATCCAGAGCTAGAGTGCAAGGCTTTCTGTGCCCAATACACTGCAACTGTGGGGGTCAGAAAACTTCCTTTTTCCAGTCATACAATACTGTATTTAAATATCCTACTAGGATATTTACTAATACAATCCTACTATAGTATTCTCAAAGCACAGGACTCCATGCCAGATTCCATAGATATTATTCATGTGCATATCGCAGTTACCATGCTTATTCTCTTCTGGGTGATGACTGCCTGCTGTTTCTTCACTAGCTGACATTGGCTAGCTGGCTTCACCAGGTCTGCTTGCTTTCTTATTTCCCTGGTGACATCTCTGACAGTGGTAAACTGTCCCAGATCCTTGGAGTTATTTCTCATGCCAGGAGTCAGCCACAATGGCTATATTCTGCTTCCCTGTGTCCAATCAGTCATTCCATCTGACTCACCAAAGGTGTCATTTCTCAGTATGATATGGCATCTCTTGCTGTGTTATGCATGCTAAGGCACTATATGTATGCATGCAAGACTCAGGGCAGTATCTGCGCTATTCATTTCTGGAATAATATTTCTCTACTTGTTAGCTTCTTGTCATCAGTCTATTTCTCTGTTCAATACCCATTTACTCAGATATCTTTCTTTGGATCTCAGTTCTCTGTTCTAAAGCATGTTCCATCAGTGTATCAATGGCTGTGCATCTTTGATCAATATGATCAGACTTGCTGATCATATTTCGATCATAGTCTTTTTATTTTTAGCATGTCCTCTTGTAATAGTATTAGTGTATTTAGGGCCAAGTGCTGGAATCTCACATGCAGCCTAACCCCCCTGGTATTAGTCTGTTACTAGGCCATGCACTCTGCTTATTGTTACTTCAGTTTATCATTATGATGGCTAGGTTTCTGTGCACTCTAGTCCTATTTTCTGTTACATGCTTACTGGCCTAGAATGCAGTCCATGTATTCACAATTTTCGCAATTTTACATGCCTGAACATGGAGAGGGTGTGTCACCATCACTTTCAGAAAGTCTCATTATCATATCCACCAAAATGTGAGTCTATAGTGATGAAGGGACCTCATTCGGATGGAGTGGTGCCACTCGGGATTGAGTCAAGGCTTTGCCTCATTTGCAAACCTCACAAGCTTTGACATATCAGATGATATCATGGTCTATTTTGGGCCATCAATATTCTCATAGTACTAGCTCCTTTGTTTTAGCAATCTCTAGGTGTCCAGCTATCATGTGATCATGATATGTGGTGATGATATCACCATGAAGTCCCTGATCTCTTGGGATATAGATTCTTCTATCATAGCAGATCAATCCTCCTTCTTTCTTCAGCCCTCTCTTGTGGTTCAGTGATAGGGTTATTCTTTGATTCCACTTGTGGGGATCCTGGATAGCGCTCTTGATGCACTTGTGTACTTCCTTCTCAGTGGGCATGATCATTGCCTGGAAGTGTTCTGGTTGTAATAGTACAACTTCTTCATTGTCAGTTTCCCCTTGGTCATGGTCTGCCCTATGGCTGAGGAAATTGGCCTTCTTGTTTGCTGCATCTGTGTTGTGGTGCAGCATGTACTCATATTCAGATAGTTCTATGACCCATCAGGCTTGTTGGTGATTAAGCTTTTATGGAAGTCAGAAATATTGGAGGTTCTGATGGTCTGTTCAGATTTTGAAGGTCTGGACTGCTCCAATGAGATAATGCTGCCATTTGGCAAGGGTGAGCATTATGGCGAGGAGTTCTTTGTCATAGATTTTATAGTTGTGCTCTGTAATGGTGAGCACCTTTGACATAAAGGCAACTGGTCACCATTTGCCATCCTATTCTTGTGAAAGTATGGCCTCAATGGTGCCTTCACTGGAGTCTGCTTCCACTCTGAATTTTCCATTCTGGCTTGGTATGGCCAGAATAACGTCTTCAGCCAATTGGCATTTGAGATCATTAAATGCTGCCTGTTGTGAGATTTCTCCAGTCCATGAGGCATTTCTGGTCAATTGCATCATAGGTTGGACTATTTTGCTGTAATCTCAGATGAACTGTCAGTAGAAGTTAGTGAATCCAAGAAATGATTGTAGTTTCTTCTTTTTTGTCAGCTCTGGCCACTCAGTTACTTCTGTCACCTTGACAGGGTCCATCCTGATGCTTCCTTCACTGATAATGACTCTGAGGTACTCAGTCTCAAGTACCTCGAATTCACACTTCTCCACCTTGAGGAAAAGGTGGTGTTTCCTCATCAATGCTAGTACCTGTCATACTAGTCATTGATGTTCTTTCTTGGTTTTGGACATAATGAGAATGTCATCCAAATAAATTGTGATCTTTTCAGTGGCAATGAGGTCCTTGAAGATATCATTCATCATCCACTGAAACATGGCAGGCAAATTTGTGAGTCTAAAGAACATAACTATTGGTTTAAACAAACTGCAGTTTGTCTGAAAAGTGGCCTTCCATTTATTGCCTTCTTTGATGTGCACATTGTTGTACCCCCACCGAATGTCCAGTTTGGTGTAGTACTTGGCATCTTGGAGTTTGTCTATCAACTCTAAAATTAAAGGAAGCAGATAATGATTCTTGATCATCATCTCATTGAGCTTCCAATAATCCTATACTGGTTGGAGTTTGCTGTCCTTCCTTTTGACAAAAAAGAAGGGAGATGCCATCAGTGATTTTGATGGTCGAATCCTTCCACTGGATAAGTTCTCTTCAAGGAACTTGTCCAACTCCTGCTGTTTGTTGTTGCCTAGCAGATATATTTTGCAATCAGAGTTTGCATTAGCATTGGGAATGAGTTTGATGGCATGATCCCAAGGCTTGAAATCAGATAGTTTGTTGAAACTTTCCTTTTCAAATAAGTCTCAAAAATCCCATGCCCACTCAGATACTATTTCTTTGAATGTCTTTTCTTTCTTCTCTGCATTGGCCTTTGCTGCCAAGTTATTGGCATAGTGTATGGCATGAATATTGATGGCCCTTTGCAGGTCTACAGTGAGGATTGTTTCTCTGTCTTCCATTTTCTGATCCCATTAGTCTTTGGAATCTGCATCTAGTAGTTCGAATGAAATTTTTCAGCACTAACATCATGCGAATGTGATATATCCAGTTTTCCAGTTGATTAGCAGATTATGTTGAATTAGCCAATCATGACCAAGAAAGATTTCCTTGGTTCCTAGATCAGTCACTGTCAGATCAATTCGTTCAGAATGATCTCTGATAGTGAGTCTAAGCTTGACATATTTGGTGATTGAGCCAGCTTGATTCTTTGTTCTGTCTGCATTATAGATGGGGATTGGGGCTGCAGTTGCCCAGGTAGGAAGACTGTGCTTGTTGACAAAAGCATGGTTAATAGAACTTCTAGTGCATCCACTGTCAATTAATGCTATGACAGTGTGGGTGCTTCAAGACATAAGTGTCTCAATTCAGGCTTTGGTCACTAAGTCTTAGCCTGAAGTCTTGGCCTATCAGATGAACTTCCATGATCCATGTAGTTCATCGAGCCATTTCAAAGCTTGACATTATTCAGCTTCTCATATTCTGGTGATCATATTGTCAATCACCTCCTCAGCTCAGGTCTTGTGTATCCAGTTCTTGAGTATAGCCTTTGCTGCTTCTTCATCTTTTGTATCCTTGATGGCTCACTAAGTTCATTCAGTTTCAAATAGCTTTAGCCAGCCAGTGGGGTTCTCTACTCCTGTTCAGCCCATAGGCATTTGAGTCTGTTTTAGAGTTTCAGCTTGATGAACAGTTGATAATGATGCACTTTTGGGGCTCTCTGTCCCTCTTCAGCCCTTCATCAGTACTTGAGTTGTTAAAATTGGTTTCTTAGGCAATCCTTGTCCATGAGTAATGAGGTCAGGTATATTTGAATGCATGCATAATTTAGGCATAAGAAGTACTACAGAGGGATAATTGTCAGTCTGTTCAGCAGTTTATGATCTATTACTCATGTCCTTAGCTGAATCAGTAGAATCGCTCACTGTTCAGCTTCACCTTTTACCTCCTCAGCCTTATCATCTTGGCCAAGGTCCTGCTCTTCCTTCATCAGTTCAGCAATCTGCACCTGTATGTCTTCTCAGGTGCACTTGTTCTTCTTCTGTGGACAGTCCCATACCATGTGGCTCTTCTGTCCACAGTTGAAGCACTTTCCTCCCTTCTTGAGGTGATCTACATCTATCAGCTTACCTGTTCTGGTATATGTCATGCCTATACCAGTTCGCTTCTCGGCATATTGAGAAGTTGGGGCTGAGCCACTGAGTCTAGATGATGTGGTTGCCTAGGAGGTGGAGGGCTTCCAGCCCTGTCCCTGGTTCCTGTGTCCATCCCATGATAGGGTGGACAACTCCACTTTCTGCCATTGTTGTTCTTGCCACATGATGATAATTCTAGTCTTCCACTCTTTGTAGCTGACTGGAATCCTATGTCTGAGATCTAAGATGGTCTTGAGGTAAGAGAGCAGCAGTCCTCTTTTTATGTACTTGACCATTTGTCTCATGTTGGCCATATCTTCTCATACTCTGGCAATTTTACTGAGCTATTCCAGCTCGTTGAAGTAGTCAGTAGCTGCTTTATCACTCATCTTGTAGTTCTTCATCTTCTGCTTGTGGACTTCTTAGATGGCTGGATCCATGAATTTATCATGGATCATCTGTTTGAACACTGGCTATGAGAGGTATCGATGGTGCTGTCACATGATCAACCAGAATATAGGGGTGAGAAAGATCCACCACATTTTTGCATTATCTTCTAGGTAAGTCAAGGCATACATCACCTTGTACATGTTGAGTAGGAAGTATGAGGTGAATACTTGGAAATATTGATTGCAGTCTATGAGAAATCAATTAATATCATTGGATGCCCTCTTGAAGGAGAGTGGATCATGCACAAGAATGGGTTTGACATTCAAAATTTGTGTCTTGGGATCAAAGAGGGGCATCAGATTCAGGGGTTCTCTCTCTGGCAGACCCGCCCATCTGGCTGGTGGACCAGGGAACGAATGCAGGGACCCATCATCAGCAACAGGACTTTCCAGTGGGGGAGATCCTTTTTGCATGATCCATCCATCTCAAATGGTCCAACTCTGGGCCATAGCTTTAGGGTCATCTTCTTTTGGCTCTGCTAGAGTGGTCCCACTGCCTTCAGCTTTATCAGGTGGTAGTTGTCCAGCAAATGGCTGCTGGATCAGGTATCTCCAGGGGTTTGAGTATTTTGGCTTTTTCTGAGAAAGCCATGATGTCATGCTACTGCCTGAAGGAGAATCATTTCTCCAGGATGGTATGGTCCCTGTCAAGGATGACAAGTACCTGTCTTCTTCTGGTAGCACCAAGGGTATCCCTGATGCTAATGGTGATCCTTCTCTGTTGAGGATTGGCTGAGGGTTCCACCAGCTTCTGAAGTATTGGCTCTTTCTACTCTGCCAACTCTCCTGCTCCAGTTCTTTCTTATCCACAAGTCTAGACCAGCAATTATTTATGAAGAAGGTGCTTTCCTCCTCTCCAATTTCTCTCTCCTCTTTGAGGCCAGTATTGCCCCTGGAGGTTATTATCATCCTTCCAGTATGAGACTCTCCAGGAGGGGAGATCTCAGACCCCTTCGGTCTTGGCATAGTGCCACCACTCTCTTTCCTCTTCCATCCACTTGGCATAGTTTCAGAATTCATTATAGAAGTCCAGATTGAGAAAGAGGGTGATGAGCTTCTTGTGCAAGAACCCTCAAAGGGTTCAATTGCTGATATGAGAGATAGGCCATAATTTAGCTTTATGGGTCCAATCAGATGGAGAGTTGTTGTTGGCCAGAGAGTTGCTACTTCCTGATTTGCCAGAAGATAGTGGTCCATCTGGACTGCCTTCTCCATCTTCAGAGGTGTCATTCCATTGGTCGACTGCATAGGGGTCATTCTTGGGATCTTCACTCTATTCTGTCCCTGAAGGCTACTTTTGCCCTCAGGCTGGTAAGGGTCTTTCTTCATCCATACCTCCTTTTTTAGTGGGTCAACTATTCATACTTTAACTCTGATCATTCCCTGGTTTATTCCAGCAGTCTGGAGTGTAGAGGTCGTCTTCAGGATTTTCATCCTATTCTATGCCTGAAGGCTATTTTCAATGCTCTCAGACTCTTGGGGCAGGGCCCCATTCTGTTGGTTGGCTGATTCTGGCCAACTGTCAGTGATGCTCATTGAGCTCATCTCTCTACTGCTGGCTGAGCTTGTTCTTCTCTTCTTCTACCAGTTTGTTGGTGGAGTCAGAGTCAGGAGTCAGGAGGCATGAAGAATGAGGGTGGAGTTTCTCCTTCTTTTGGAAAGGATCTGATTAGCCTATGCTTCCAGGCCCCTGTCTGGGTCTGGGTTCAGTGATTTGGGTATCAGCAGAGAGGCTATCAATGAGTTGGTCAAGGGTGACATCTTGGATTTGATGGTCCCTGATTATCTTGATTGTTAGGGTTCTTAGAAGAATGATCAGCAATTCAATGGAGGAAGAAGGTACTTTGGAATTGATAGAGCTAGTAGAAGACATTCAGTTTCTTGTGCTTTTGATAGCCATCAAGAAAGAGAAGCTAGAAGTGTTAAGCTAATTGTTAGGCCCAAATTCCATATGACTATCAACACATGATAAACTGTTCAGAACCTCGCACTTTGAGTTAGACTGACAGAGTTCACTGATGTGTCAATAGCATTGTGTAGTCAAGGCATTTGCAAGTAGCTTGAGATAAGATGATGGAGAATAAACTTTAGCTTAACACTGGAGCTACTACAGCGAAAACTGTGCTACTTAAATACTGTTCTGTTATCTAGCTATAAATAAACATTCACAAAAGATATTGTCTGTCATAGAGCTGTTACCTCTGCTATTGCCAGGCTCTCCACAAAAGCTGTTGTCTTGCTGTTGTGCTGTTACCGCTGCACTGCAGTCTTATGACAAAAAGAGTATTGTCTCTCCCTTCACAGCATACAGCAGTGCAATAAGATGAGGATCAACTGGGTTGCTGACCAAGCTTTCCCACAGTTCTAAGCACTGGCCTAAGTGCTCTGACTAAGCAGAGATAGAGATCATTTCTGAAGGAAAAAGAAAAGAAAATAGGAAAAATCATAACATTATATTGTTTCTTCTGGTTCATCTTGGTCTGAGTGGACTCTCTGTCTTCTGATACAGATGCATCCATCAAAAACAACAACAACTTCTTTTCAATCTATCTATGAGTTATGCTTTTAAAGCCAGTCATATCCTAGAAACACTTCTTGATTGTGGAGATGAGTTACAGCAAAGTCTATTTGCTTGACATGCTTATTTCCAGTGGTCATTCATAGTTCACAGTACTCTGATATGGACTCTCTATTATCAAAAGTTCTATCTGCATTATACACTGGAAAGAGTCTAGGAATTTTTTGGGTATTGAACCTGTTTCATCAGACAAAGTCTTCATCTATGGAGCTTTCTATGCACCCACTGTCCAATAAGGCCTCAGGGCTCATCACTTGATGGGTGTCCAGTGTCTCTAGTTGGATTTGGAGGACAGTTTCATCTCTGCTCCTTCCTTTCCATATATACTTTTTCCCTTGTCATACTTCTTCTAGCACTCACAGTGCTTTATCTTCTCCTATACTTCAGAGTATATTGATCAGATTCTGATCAGCTTCAGCCTGCTATTTTGGGTGTATCCATCCTTTCAGCATGGCTAAGGCTATTGGGTTTAGAGATTCTTTTATGGTTCATAGTACCCAGGCAGCTGTGTCTAACTTCCTCCATCTTGTTACTGTCTTTGGTTTAGGGTGCTCTTCCTTTAGGTACTCCACTGTCTGCTCAGGCTGAAACTTCTCTGTAGAGGCTCTACACTGAATAGCTGATTCTATCCTTAGTTCTGGTGGCAATATATGTGGTTTAGATTCTGCTTTCTCCTGTGCTTTTTCTTCAGTTCTTGGTGGAATAATAAAATGCACCTTATGAGATGTCACTTATCTGATTTGGCTTTTGAGAGCATTTGAGTCTTTTTGCATCCTTTTTTCTTTTTTGAGCAGCAAATATTTATTACTGGTTCCTACAGAGAATGTCTTAGTACTGGTAGGTATAATGTCTGGTATGGAATGTGCTATTTTAGTACTATCTACTTTAGTCAAGAAAATGTTAGAAACCTGCCTACATATACATTGAGGGGTTACTTGCTAAAATTCCTCTGAGATTCAGTTCCTCTCTCCTTCCACTTCTCTTTCTCAATGGCCTAGTCCAGTTTCTTCTGAGCTTTTCATCCAGTCATTTCTTCTTGGTACATCTGACTTAGCTGCTCCTATTCTTTATCTGAGAATTTCATTTCTCAAATATTGCATGAAGCAGAAGATTGACTATACAATGCAGCATTTGAGGCAAATCTTTGAGGCCAAGGCTTGTAGAGTTTTGGGCAGGCATGAGATAAGTGCCTCTTCTCTTCACAATTGAAGCACTTTCCTTCTCTTCAGAGTGTATCAATATTCATTAGCTGCCTCTGATTGCCATACACAGTTCCAGTCTCTGTCTTCTTATCACTTGTAGTCATTCTTTTTGGAGCCAACCCACTGACAACAGCCTTTCCTCCACTTGTAGTGGCTTTCACTTCTCCATGACTGAGAGTGTTGACTCAATAATTGTAGTCCATCTGCAAAATCTTTCTTTTCCACTCATTATAAGTGGAGAGAAAATCATTGTTCTTATGGGCAATAGTGTTGCAGAGATTGGGTCAGACTGCATTCTCAATCTGCTCCAACATGGCTTTATGATCATGCATCTTTCTAGCCTGATATGCTAACTCTTTGAATTCTTGAAAGAATTTCTTGGCATTGGTGAAGTTGGCCTGTCATAAGGCTCATCACTTGGCTGCATGAACCTTTTGTTCTGCATCTAGCTTGAATCATCATTGTACAGCTTTTTTGAATCATAGGTAGGAGGAATATCTCTATTGTCCTGTAGTTGAGTTATAAAAGTACTGTTCTTATAGGCTCCACTATTCTTGTGCAGCATCTTTGAATCAGATTGTACAGAATATTACTTGGTGAAGGCTGAACTCAATGGGACTCATGGAGAAGTAGGTGCTATACACCTCAAAATAAGCCTCACATTGTTGAAAAAAGTGTTTCAAGTCCAGGCTTTCTCCTTTGAATAATACTGGCTTCTAAGCTATAATTAGCTTTAAATTTCTCTAGAGCTTCATAGTGTTATAATTTTTTCTTTTTCTTTTGATATTTAACCCCTATTTATGCTTAGTCAGGGCATCTACTTCAGTGCTTAAAGCTATAAGATTGGCTTAGTCAGCACAACAGCTGAATCTATCATTGTCTTTTGATGTGACAACAATGCTTAACAACATACAACATCTCTTTTGTAGATAGTAGTGACATCCAAGGACAATGGGTATAAAGACTTGGACTAGTACAATAGAAAGTAGCATAATTATCTTGATGACCATATAATATATAAGTAGGACAGCTCTTGTTGGTACAATCCAGCTTCAAACTAAAGTTTATTCTTACACTATTTTATCTCAAGCCTCTTGTAAATGGTTTTGATATACAACATTAAATAAACATATACAGTGGACTTGAGTGTGACTGTATAAATATGATACAGCACTTATTTATCAGTGTTTAGATCATGTGTAGCTTGGGCTTAACATATATTTTCAGGCTCTCATGAAGGCAGAGTGTTGGATGGCAGTGGTGGTGGTATTAGTGGTAGAGCTGGCTTTTTGGGCCTAAACAAGGACTATAACCTCTGGTCATATTGAGGATGATCTGGTGGGTCTTCAGGAGACAGAGGAAATAGTACTGCTGGCTCTTCTCTTTCTTTTTCTTTGCTAGAGGATGCTGATGGAGCTGAAGGTCTGATATTCTCAGGTCCTGCTTCAGCAAATAAATGGATGGATGCAGCTGAGACTTGCTGAGAAGTCTACTGAAAAGGATTTTGGCTTCTCTAACTGCTTAGGCTATTTTCTGCTGATGGTGGTCATTCAAGCACATGGTAAAGAGAAGGAAATGGAGGCTCTCAGCATTCTTTAGTATTCTATACTACTTTAGCTACTCTAGTCTCTGTCTATGCTCTGTCCACTAGATCTCTGGTGTATTCTGGCAGTGTGAGATATTAGAGTCCTTCACTGGTGCCTAACTAGCAGATATCTGCTGTCTGTCACTCTCTGAGCTACCAGTAGTGTCTGTGCAGATTCTTCTATCACAAAGGTTCACCAGTTAAGGATATACAGTTGACTATCTCATAATGCATGATGTCAAAATGCATAATTCTGACTTTGCATATAGATTAGGCTGGAACACAGTTGGAGAGCAGGAAAATAGACTAGAAATGCATATGGTTTTAGTTAGGAATATGCATTGTCAGATCCAAAATTGTAGTAAGCTGATATGATATTGTGCATATATTAAAACAATAAAGAATATAATTTGTTTGTATAGACTATATTAGGAATATGCCAATTGGCTGAGCTTGAGTGCATGTGCAGAGACCAGCAGAGTGCATGGGCATCAACAAAGCTATTGGCAATGTCTCCCCTGAGTCAGGCCTAAGGATTTGAATAGACAGAATGGAGTTCTGTTGGTGGAGTGAAGAGTATTCTTCAGAGCAGAGTCCATTGGACAAGATAAAGAGGAGTTGAAAGTGAGTATGAAGTGTGAATGGCTATCCAAGTTGATATTCAAACTGAGTAGTTACAATAGTTATACATGGCTTTATATACTAATAGTAGCTAATTCCAAGTTGAGTTCCATTGGGTTCTGATATCAATATTCACTACCAAGTTCAGGGTCTAGATATTACAATGTGAAATATGAATGTGAAATGATAATAGTGAAAATGAAATTAATAGGTAATGAGGAGTGATCAGAGTCTGATGGGTTTCTGTGATTGAATTTGTGGTTGGTTGAGATGACATAGAGGCCAGCAGCATGCACATAACAGTATCCCTCTGTTAGCATTCTTGCCCTCAAGAGTGCAGATCCCAATGGCTGGTGGAGCCATATGGAAGATTGTTGGTGGCTGTGGGAATTTTTTACAACTTGGTCAGATACCACCACTATTGCCCTAACTATATCACCTTCCACTGTGTATCATTGCTTGCATACTCCTGAGCCTTTGGTGAGAGGACCTACTTCTGATGGCCCTGAAGAGACTAAGGAATTATTTCATCTAGAATGGCAGACTGTGGAGAAGAAGTATGTGGAGGCCATAGGAGTCCATTTGGAGTGGAAAAGGGAGCAGGAGAGAGAGAAGAAGGTCTGGGTGGACTATGTGGCCTGAGAGGCATAGAGAAAGAAGCAGCAAGAGAGATTGGAGAAGAAGAGGGAGAAGATCTGGCAGGTGGTAGAGAAGTGGATGAAGGAGGTGGAGGAGGCAGCTTGAAGGGAGGCTGAGGAGAGGGAGGTCATGGAGGCCATGATGAGAGCTTCAGCTTTGGAGATAGGGCAGGAAGGGATGGTTACAGAGGATGGATTGCAAATGATCCCCACAGAGGCTGTTGACTTTCATCTGCATCAAGTGCTAGCAGAATAGTTTGGTCCTGATTCTGGTCATTGCTTCAAGAGGGTGACTGGTTGTATGCCTCTGGAGTCTGATGATAAGCAGGGCAAGGAGACCAAGGGAGATGATGAGTCTGAAGAATCCAAGGGAACTGTGGAGAGGAGGAAGAGGGTGTGAGAGGGAAAGAAGAGGGCAGCAGATTTAGCAGAGGAAGGCTGTAAATGCAAGTTCAGGTCAAGAAGCATAGTGGATGGTAGTGGGACAGAGATGGTTGCTAGTCCTAAAAAGTGGACAAAGTTGGAAGTGGTGGGGCCAGTGGAGGGTGAAGAGTTTTTGGATGGTAAAAGTAAGTATCTTGGTTTTCTTGTGTGGTTTGACTTAGCTTTTGTTTTCAGGAAGTTGTGTGCACTGTCATCAGAATAGTGCATGGTGTTATGCATGACCAGTAACTGAAGGCACTAGTCAAGAGCAGACTTGCTCTCACTGCAAGGTCAAGAAAACCACTTGTTCATTCAACAAGGGTGTCACTGCAAGTGAGGTGATCAGTAGTGTGGAGATCTCTGCTGGCCTCCATCAAGTTTCAAGATTAATGCACAAGTTGATGCATCATATAGATGAGTTGGCAGAAGAGCTGGCAGATGTCTGCAGTATAGTAGCAGATCTCCAGGATGACTATAGTTCTGATGACATGTTGTCTCCCTCAGAGCTGTTTTCAGAATCCAAGATGGAGATCTGAAAGAAGGCTTAGCTGATTTTCAAGGATGAGAAGGATCAGGAGATAGAAGATATTCAGGAGGCAATGTTGAAGAGGCTGGATAAGGATATAAAGGAGTTGAAAAAGTGGGAAAAGAGTTTAGATTCTGCTTCTTTGTAGAAATTTTGTATAAAATGTATATAGAAAAAGGTGTTGGATGTTGATAGTGAAAAAAAAGTAAATACAAGATTTCAACTTTGAAAGTGTGAAAGGGGTGATTGGAATAGTAGTAATTGGTGGTTAAAATTGAACTAGTAAGGTGGAGCACTGATGGCATCTGGAGTCATGTTGTATTAAGAATGGAATAATTGAGTGACTTTGGATAAGAGTCCTGGTTTGCCTGAGTATTGATGGTGGAATTCTTCAATAAATTCATTGATGGAGAACTTAGAGGCTAGTAACTAAGCAAACTCTTCATTGGTATCTTTGTAGCCTAGTCATTGGATCTTGTACAGCAGTGGGCAGCAGAACCAGCAGTCAAGTTTAGAGTTGAGAATTTAGGCTATTTCAAAATGTTTTTCTCTGTCAACTTTGACTAGAGGCAGCAATGGTTGGATTTGGTTAAGAATAGTGTTTTCTTCTATAGGTTCTAATTGTGACACATGGAAGACAGGGTGAATGGACCAGAGATCCAGCAGAAGCCTCAGGGTGAAGGAGTGGGAGCCAGATTGGGCTATGATTTTAAAGGGACCAAAATATTTCTCTAAGAATTTTCTGGTTGGACAGGTAGTTTTGATATGTTTGGCATTGAGGTAGACCTTGTCATCTACTGTGAACAGGGATGCTGGAATATGATGCTTGTCCACTTGAGTCTTGTAATAAGACTGAGCTTTGGAAATTTCATCTTTCAGTAATTGATGGAACTCATCAAGGCTGACTGCAAAGTCTCAGGCCTGAGTGGAGGTGATGTTTCTTTCAGGGTGAACAGTGATATTGGAGTGGTAACTCTTGTTAGTGAAAAATGGAGAGATTCTGATGAAAGCATTAGAGGCATTGTTGTAGGCAAACTTGGCAATGGGTAGAAGAGTGTCTCAGTTGTCCTGTTGGTAGGAGCAGTAGGTGTAGATATACTATTTCAGAGTTTGGTTTGCCCATTCAGTTTGTCTGTCAGCCTCCAAATAGTAACCAGAAGTAAGATGGAGTTCTATGTCAAGGACTATGGCTAAGGCATGAGTAAATTGGAAAACAAATTCAGAGCCATGATCTGAGATAATATGAATAGGTACCCCATGTTTGGAGAAGACATGGATAAGGAAAAGTTGAGTGAGCTCCACAGAGTTAGTGGTGTCATGAGTGGAAATGAAGATGGCTTGCTTGCTAGCTCAGTCTATAACTACTAAGATAGTGGTAAATCCATTGGAGTCTGGTAGTTGTTCAATGAAATCTATGAAAATAGAATCTCATGGCCATTCAGGGACCAGTAGAGGTTTGAGTAACCCATAGAGGCAGTGTCTAGATGCCTTGTTGCATCCACAAACTGTGCAGGACTTAACATAGTGTTGAACATATTTGTACATCTTTGGCCAAGTGTAATTCCATCAGATGAGCTCTAGTGTCTGGTTTTGATCAAAATAGCCTGCTAAGATGTGGTTATGATTGTTCTGTAGTATGCAAAGATAGAGATCTCCAGACTCCAGAACATAAATGCAGCCTTCAAAGCAGAGGATGTCTGATTCATCAATAGACCACTGAGAGGAGGAGGATTCCAAAGTGGTTTTAGCCTGGCAGAGGCTGTTGGAGGATGTAGAGTCAGAAGATTGTGCTTGTTTGATATCAATGTGGAGCTTGTAAATGTCTATGATAGCACTGGCTCAGAGGGTAGAGCCTTCAAGGTAGGTTGCACAGAGTGATATGGAAAGTTGTTCTTAGGTGAACACTGGTCAGAAATTGTGGAGATTGATTTGAGTATATTGGCTATCTCTCTCTTTAGGGTAGATGTCCTATTGTCTAGTAAGTGCATCTGGTTTCCCACCAAGTTTTCCAGGTCAGAACTGGATTACTAGATTGAACTGGGATAGGTATTCAGACTAGCAGATCTGTCAGCAGGTTAGAATCTTAGTGGTGGTAAAGTATTCAAGGTTCTTATAGTCTGTTATGATATTGATGGAGTCCATGGAGCCTTCAAGGTAGTGCCATCAATGTTTAAAAGCTTTAAAAATGGCCAGAAGCTTCTTGTCATGGATGTCATAGTTGAGTTTGGCATTATGGAGGCTCCAGGAGTAGAAAGCAATCAGATGAATTTTGCCATCTTCAAGATAGATGGAGAGGATAGCTGCAATGGCATAATTGGAGGTGTCAGTTTCCATCACTATCTTTTGATTGGGGACTCAGTGAGTAAGGATGAGAACATGTGTAAAGGCCTGTTTCAAATCATTGAAGGCAGCCAAGCATTTGTTGTCAAATTTCCATAGAGTTCTCTTGTGGGTGAGTCATATAAGAGAGATGATGATGTCACTATATCTGTGTATAAAGTGATAGTAGAAGTTGGCAAAGCTAAGGAAGGATTGGATGTCCTTGACTTTTCATGGCACCAGCCAGTCAACAATGGCTTTGACTTTTTCTTCAGACATGCAAAGTCCTTCAGGTGATAGGATGTAGCCTAGGTACTCCACAGAGTCCTGGTTGAATTCACATTTGGAACCTTTGCAGTAGAGTCCATTAACTCTAAGCCTGCATAGGATCTCACAAACATATTTCTAGTGATCTTCTGGATTGTCAGAATATATGAGAATGTCATTGAGGTAGACTACTACTGATATGTTGAGCATGTCAGAGAATATATTATTCACAAATTGTTAGAATGCTACTGGAGCATTTGTGAGGCTAAAAAGCATGACATGCTATTTAAAGGAACTGTAATGGATCCAGAAGGCTGTTTTCCATTCATCTCCTTTAGCTATGTGAATGAGATGATAGGCATGTCAAAGGTCAAGTTTGGTGTAGATGTGCACAGAGCAGACAGAGTCAAGGAGGTCAGAAATAAGAGGAAGAGAGTAGTGATCCTTCTTGGAGATTTTATTTAGGCTGCAGTAGTCGATGCAAAGTCAGAGTTCATCAGTCTTCTTTTTGACAAATAGGACTGGAGCCCCATGCAGAGAGTGAGACAGGATAATGAACCTATTGTGCAGGTTATCATCAATAAACTCTTATAGGGTCTTGAGTTCAGATTCTAAGAGAGAATAAATAGGTTCAAGCAGTGGAGATATTTCTTTCTCAAGGTTGATTTTGAGATCATATGGCCTGTGTTCAGATAGTTTTTTGGAGAGGGTATCACTAAAGACATCTCCAAATTCATGGTACTTTACTGACACTGATGAAAGATCTGCTAGTTCCATGGATGCAGCCTTAGCTCTAATATTAGACAAGGAAGACTGCAGTGTGAACTGCTGAGCACCTTCCTCTGCACTAGCTCAGACAAATATAACAGCAGATATGATGGAGATCTTTGGGTGTGCTTTTGTAGTAAAAGACTCTGAAGAGGAATAGGAATATATGGGTTCATATGAGAACTGAGCCTGTCAGCTACCCACAGGGGATTTGAAATAGGGTGAAGCCTCAGAGATTGGACTGATTGAGTCTGGTGGGCACAGAAGTCCTGGAGTTGAGCTGGAAGGCTCAAAGAGGAGTGGACTATTGTCCTATGGGCACAGAAGTCCTGAGGATGCAGTGGAGGCTGTGGAATTGGTTGAAATGGGATCCTGGTAGCTTGAGCAGAAAGTGATACTGTTCTCAGCCTAGTCAATCAGTGGATTGTAGCAGGAGAGCCAGTTGTATTCTAGGACAAGATTGCAAGATGAATCCAGAGGAGTGACATAAAAGTCAATGGAGAAGATGTCTCCAGAAGAGAAACAGATAAGAATGGTTGCAGTTTGAGATATGTGGTTTTTGACAGAACCATTAAATAATCAGAGTTGCACACTGGAGATGATTTTAACAGGAATATCATTGGCAGCTACATACTTAGTGTCAACAAAGCAGTGGCTAGAACTAGAATTGATAAGAGCAAGAAAACACAGAATGGTAGAAGCTGAGGATCTGTTGGGCTTCATATTAGTCAGTAATTCTGCTGAAAGTGGAAGATAGAAGGATTGATTGGAAACAGATGTTGTGTTGAGGGTGATGACCTCTGGTGTGTGAATAGAGTCAATGCAACCCTGAACTCACATGGAGGGAACAGGGTTGCTTCTTAGTTTTCCAACTCTGTTAGAGCTGGTTCTATGAGAGCAGTGTTGACTTCAGCTGCACAACCCTTGATAGAGGCTGCTGCCTTCTGCTTGTTGCAGTCCTTAGTCTTGTGTTTGGCTCTACAGAACATGCAAAGATTGTTCTGGTGCCAGCAGTCTTTTTCTTCCTGAGTAAGATGGCTATCTTTGCCTAGCTTGTCAGCATAGGACTTAGAGGTGGTAGATTTCAGTGTGGAGCTAGAGTCCAAGAAAGAAGAGTTGAACCCCTTGGGCTTGAGGTTGGAGAATTGGTTGGAGGCCTTATTGTCCTGGTTTTCATGGGCAATTTTAGTCTTTCAGATCCAGTAATGGGCATTAAGTTCTTGGACAAGAAGGTGCATGTCATAGAGATTGCTGGGCTTCCCATGGTGAGCCATGTCATCTTTTATGTGGGTACAGAGACCACAGTAGAAGGCATAGTCGAGGGAGTTGTCTCCATATCTGATTTGCAAGGCATATTGGTTAAATTGGACCATATACTTCATAATCCAGTCTCTGTCACACATTTAGAGGTGTTCTAATGCATCCTCAGCATCTCTGATAGTGTCAAAGAGGCTGAAGTTGCTATGAAGCTCATCCAAAAAAGCCACATAGGAGAATTGCCAGGCTGGTGGATTCTGCAGGTTGAAATTAAGAATGTCTGATTCAAACCAGTTAAGCATGATGCCAGCCAGGAAGGAGATAGCATAGTTTACCTTGCTAGCATCCATTGTAAATGTGGTAGGTCTGTCATTGAAGTTCAACTGAAGAGAGATGATGAAGGCCTTCAGTTTATGAGAGTCAGAGCTGTCAAATGATTCTGGTTCTCTGACTTTGGTGTGAATGGTGGCTGGCTTAGGGTTATTGAGGGAAGTGGAGACTTCTCATAACAGGTTCATGAATTCTAGGAATACATCCTGCTGATTTGGGTTGTTGTTTCCTGCAGGGCCATTAGAGCTGCCAGAGCCATTGAGACCATTTGAACCTTTTGGCCCTCCTGGAAAAGGGTTTGGTGGGTTACCACCTGATTTCCATCAGATGGAAGTATGAGTAGGGATGTCTTCATTTTTACCCTCTGAGTCTAGGCTGTCTGAATTTCCATATACATTGCCCAGAGATAAGAGGTCAATAAAGATGTCAGTTTGGGCACCATATATCAGGCTAGCCTATTGGGCTCCATTGGTTGGGATGCTGGTGGCATCAAAAGGGTTAGAGGAATCATCATAATTAGGTTGGCAGGCAATAAAACTAGAGTGGATGTAGGTTTTCCTATGGGAAGGTTGTCCTCCACTGAAGGCTGATCCAAAAAGGCCTAGTTGTTTCTTTGAGATGTTATGATTTTTCCATTCTTTTCCTCAGTCAACCTCTATTTATGCTTAGTCAGAACACTAGGATGAGTGTTTAGGGCCAAGGGACAAAGGCTTAGTCATCACAAACAGCCAAGTCTGTCATTGTCTTTTGATGCAACAGCATTGCCTGGCAATACACAAGCAACCTTTTATGTATAATAATAACACTCAAGGACAAAGAGCACAACAGACAGAGAAATACACAATAAGTAGTAGTATTATTAGCAGACTGTGTACAGTATTTAAAGCCACTTGCTCTCACTGGTAATCCCCAGCTTCAAGCTAAAGTTTATACCATCTCATTCTACTCTTGAGCTAGTCACACAAAGCCTTGAAGCACAGGGAGTCAATGCTGATACACACAAATGAACTCTAATGGAAGGCTTGAATGCAAAGCCACATTAGTTTATCATGTACTAGTTGATTACATGTGGCTTAAGCCTAACAATTAGCTCAAAGCTTTGCCTTCCCTTTCTCAAGCTCAATTGTGCTGAGAAACTGAATGCCTCCAGTCACTACCACCAATCTTAACCATGACTTCTTTGAATTGATAGCTTCCATCATTGGAATGCTACTAGGGCTTCTAGCCATCATTACTCTTTGCTGCAGATGACAATCAGTAACCACTTGAGTAATCAGACACTACCAAGTATTCCAGCAGATCCATACCATTTTCTGAAATATAACCTCAGACTTACCTTTCTATGACATTTCTGCCTCTGTCAGAATGTCCTTTCAGCTGCAAGAACAACCTGCATCTGAAGACAGGCATAGTGACCTACATTCAAGAAGCCTTCAGAAAGAGGAAGGACCTTGAGGGGCCTCTCAATGATCTAGCAGAAACTGCAACCCTGCTCTCACAGGGTTCTGAAACCCTTGGGCAATGAACATCACTCAGGAGCCTAAGGAGATCTCCAGTGGTGTCTCTCCAAACAACTCTGCCCCCAGCCATTCTACCTCCCCAAACATCTCAGAGATTGGAAACTGTGCTTGAGACTCCCTTAATGCTGCTCAGATGATCTCGAGACCTCAGCCAACCCCCAACTCCCTCCACCATTCCCTCTATGCTACCTCCAAGTTAAGTCCATCCATCAGCAGGTTGGAGCTTGACAACCCTCATGGGAGAAACATTCACCAGGATTTTGTGAATGTAGAGCTTGCTATCACTGCAGCAGAAGACCTCCAGAACTATCTTCATGTCGGAAGCCAGCCAGAGATGAGAACAGCTAGCACAAGGGGAAGAATTGCCTGGGATAGGATTATATGACAAGTCTTCTCAGACTGAGACCTTACAGTTTTCTTCAATTACAACAATGCAGTACAGCAGCAGCAGCAAAATCAAGTCTGACAAGCAGAGATCAAGCGAGCTCAGGAGGAGCTCACAGAATATACACAAGCAGAAGTCCAGTGAGAATATGAAGAAGCCAGGTATGATCATCAAAGACAACAACAAGAACAATGAAAAGAGGCTGCCAGACTGAGGTTAACATCCTCCAGCTATTATGGCCTCTAAACCAATATCTCAGGCTCCCCTTTTAGAGAGCCCAATTCAGAAACCGATCTCTAGGCAGGATCAACTGGAAGTGTCATCGACAGAGAAGAAGTCATCCGATGAGATCAAACAGCCAGAAGAGACAGTTGCTCCCTCTCCCTCCAATATCCTGCCAGGACCAACGCTATTTCCTCAGATGCTGACTCTGTTCTCAGAGCCTATGGGCTCTGGGTATCTGACAATGCTCATGTCCCTGACCAAGCTCTCCATCAATTCTTGGGAAGTTGAGTCATCCACCAGTTCCTCAATCCTGGGTTCCAATGAAATTTTGGCCTCTATAGCTGAGAATTGAAGGAGAAAAGAGCACACAGCAGGACACAATACAATCAGCTCCAGAATCCCCCCATCTGGCATGTCACCCCTGGACCCAGCCCAAGTACTGCCAGGCCCAGCACCAGGATCGACAATGGGCTCTCTAGCAACCCTCAGACCGATTGTGCCATTCATCTATGACCCATCTGTCAGTTCCCTCCTCGAGGAAGAAGACAGCAGTGACAAGGGCGATGAGGAGGATAGTGGGAGCCTCTTTAGGCTCAAACAACTCATGGAATATGCTGATGAAGAAACTGATGAAGAAGTGCTGAAAGAAGAAATAGAGCAGACAAGGGGAAAGGAATATCAGGGACTATATGAGCAAGAAATACTCTTTTTATAGAGAGACACTCACTGGCAGGCCATGCCCCTAGGACAAAAGTATAAATATGCAGATAGTACTGAAAAACAAGATATTTTACAGTATATCACGACAAAGTATGCCTGGGAGAAATATGGCCAACAGCATCCAGAGGATCCCCTCCAGCTGATACCCCTTTATCAACCAAAGAACTAACTCTGACAAATGCTGAGCTCCCCACCCATTCTGCCAAAACAGGCTGTATACACAGCACTGTCTATCTACAGTCAGGCCAAAATATTGGACCCATCAATCTGAAACATGGCAATTTGGCTCACCAGGATCTGATACCAGCTGACTCTCTCAGTACAAAGGCATGAGAAACCCCCAAACCCATGGACCAGCAAGGGAAGCTGACTCTTAGAGGCCCAGCCTCTGCCAGACAAAGCCACATGGAGTGATGCAGGGAAGGAACCAGTAAAAGACAACCCTGAAGCCATTTGGCTATGGTTTACTGTTCAAAATAGTGTTATTGTTCTCAAAGAAGCCACACCTCAGGGGAGCCCAATCACTGATAACAACTCCCTTCACTCCTTTTCTGGACCCCCATATGAGTGGGGTTGGCTCTCATTCTTGAAATGGCCTAACCCAATGGGCATTTTATCTGATAATGCTACCATTCTACAGTATCAATCTGACTTACTTTGAAAACCACACTCTTTCAAGAGAGCCTCAGATGACATCGACTAATTCCTGGTTGATTGCAAATAATACTTTGAAGTTTATATTAGATATCTCAGCACTAACATGAACAAAGTCATTTTTGCCATCTCTTATCTTGAGAAGAAGGCAAAGACCTGGTAGATTTTGATATCTCTGAACTTCTGATCAATGACTTGGGGGCACTACTAATACCCCTTATGGCTGGTTTTTAAACAAATGCTGTATGACAAGTTCATTGATCCAGCAGTGCAGGAGGTGCACAAGCAGAAAATCAAAGAGTATCAGATGGGAGAGAAAGCAGCTATGGACTATTTTGATGAGCTAGAACACCTCACAAAGCTTGCCAGAATTTGAGATGACATAGCAAACAATAGATGGATGGTCAAAGCCCTCAAGAGAGGTGTCCTCTCCTTGTACATCACAATGATTTCTGCAATCAGCATTAAAGTGTTAATGCTAGTTGGATACAATGAATGGAAGGAGAGGATCATTGAGATGTACAAGAAGCGACAAAGACAGAAAGCAGAATCATCGACACTATAAGACTATATCAAGAAGCTGACCTCATCAACCTCAAACAAGTCAGGGCAAACTGCCAGGAGATTATCAGGATCCTCGATGACCCTCACCTATGGAAGCCAGAAGACCAGAACAGGCACCACATACACCAGAACTGGAAAACCAATGGACATTGACCAGATGAAGAAAGAGAGCAAATGCTTCAATTGTGGACAAAAGGGCCACATAGCAAAGGACTGTCTGAAGAAGAAATGAACTTGCAAAGACATTAGAGCACAGATAGCTGAGCTACAGAAAGAAGACAAGGAGCTCAGGAAGGAGACCAAAGTGGAGGAGGTAAAAGACAGAGCCAACCAGTGAGCAATTTCACTGGATCAGCTGGAAAATATGGTGTGCCATTAGCAGCTGCTGGTTGGACTGATAGTTCCTCTGTAGTTACAAGAGTATTCAAAGAGCATTCGAATATACCTCTGATTGCACACAAATGAGAATCACAAACTAAACCAGCTCAAATGCCTTCAGGCTGAACAGAGACAGAGAGTCCCATTCATTGGCTCAAACCATTCAATATGGAATGGACCTGGAGGGCCATCAAGAATGCCAGAGATGAAACTATGGCAAAAGCCATGCTTAAAAACTGGATCCACTGAACTTGAGCAGAAGAAGTGATTGATGAGATGATAGAAGGAATGAGAAAGGCTGAGCAACATCAAGCCCTGGAGTGGCTCGACAAGCTTTGTGGACTGTGCAAGTTCATTCACTGGTCCAAGACACTAGGCCGAGATTTAGTCTCTAAAGCTGAAATTGAGATGCTCACATCTCAATCTGTCCACACAGTAACCACTCTGATTAACAGTGATTGCACCAGAAGCTCTATTAATTGTGCTTTTGTCAATAAGCACAAACTCCCAACCCAGGCCACAGCAGCTTCAATCCCAGTCTATAATGCAGACAGAACCAAGAATCAGGCTGATTTGATCATTGAATTTGTAGAACTCAGACTCACAATCAGCAATCATTCTGAGCAGATCGACTTGGCAGTTACAGACCTTGGAACCAAAGAAATCTTCCTTGGTCACAATTGGTTAATATGCCACAACCCACTGATAAACTGAAAAACAGAGAGGATCATGTTCGCAAGATACCAATGTTGAAAGATACCATTTCAATTATCCAACAAGGACTCAGAAGATCAGTGGGATGAAGAGATGGAAGATGGAGAGACTATCCTCACCATTGACCTCCAATAGAAACTACATATTCATGCTGTTCATCATGCCAACAACCTAGCCACTAAAGCCAATGAAGGCAAGGAGGGGAGAACCTTTGAAGAAATAGTGTCTGAGTGAGCCTATGACTTTCAGGATCTATTTGAAAAGGAGAGCTTCAATGAACTACCAGAGCTAAAACCCTGAGACTATGTGATCGAGCTGATCCCTAATGCTAATGCCAATCTCAACTGTAAGACATACCCTCTTGGAAGTAATAAACAACAGGAATTGGACCACTTCCTGGACAAAAATCTGTCCAGTGGATAAATCTGACCATCCAAGTCCCTGATGACCTTCCCATTCTTCTTTGTCAAAAAGAAGGATGGCAAGCTTCCACCAGTCCAAGACTACCAAAAGCTTAATGAAATGACTATTAAAAACCGATATCTATTGCCCCTGATCTCAGAACTGATGGACAAACTCCAAGAAGCCAAATATTACACCAAACTTGATGTCAGATAGGGATATAACAATGTCTGAATAAAAGAAGGAGACAAGTGGAAGGCTGCCTTCAGGACAAATCGAGGACTGTTTGAGCCCACAGTCATGTTCTTTAGGCTCACCAACTCTCCCACAACTTTTCAATGGATGATGAATGATATCTTTAAAGATCTCATTGCCACTGGAAAAGTCACCATCTATCTTGACAATATTCTCATCATGTCCAGAACAAATGAGGAGCACAGAAAGTTAGTATAACAAGTACTGACTCTCATGAGGAAACACAAGCTGTTTCTCAAAGCAGAAAAATGTGAATTTGAGGTGCTCAAAACTGAGTACCTCAGAGTCATCATTAGCAAGAGAAGTATTCAGGTGGATCCTGTCAAGATGGCAGGAGTGATAGAGTGGCCTGAGCCAATCAAAAAGAAGAAGTTGCAATTCTTCCTTGGTTTCACAAACTTCTATCGACAGTTCATCCAAGATTACAGCAGGATCATCTGACTGATGACACAATTGACCAGTAATGCTCCTTGGGCTTGGAGGCACTCTCAGCAAGCTACCTTCAATAACCTGAAGTGATGACTAGCCAAAGATGTTGTATTGGCCATTTCTACTCAAAAAGAAAGATTCCAAGTAGAGGCCAACTTCAGTGAAGGTGCTATTGGAGCAGTGCTTTCCCAAGAACAGGGTGGGAAATAGCACCTGGTCACATTCTTATTTAAAGTGCTCACAATCACTGAATGGAACTATGAAATATATGACAAGGAGCTTCTTGCCATCATGCTTGCATTAAAAGAATGACAACACTATTTGATCAGAGCTGATGAGATTTTTGAAATCTGAACCAATCACCAGAATTTGCGATATTTCCAACAACCACAAAAATTAAACTGCTGACAAGCAAGATGGGTCACTAAACTCAGCCAGTATCAATACACATTACATCACAAAGCAGAAATGGCAAACAAAAAGGCAGATCTTCTTAGCCAATGGGCAGATCATGACCAAAGAGGAGATGACAATCATGAGGTGACATTACTATGACCTGAACACTTCAGAGCCATGATAATGCCAACAGAGAAGGAAATTCATGAGCAGATCAAAAGCATGACTCATAATAACCACAAATGAGACTAACAAGTGGCCCCATCTCTCAACCATAAATAAGACATGACAAAAGAGGAAGAGCTAATTTGATATGATGAGCAAATCTACATTTCCTAAGACAAGAAACTACATGACAAGATCATTGCCATCTATCATGATTACACCACTGCTGGTCATTCTAGCATCGCCAAAACTAAGGAGTTAGTACTATGGGAGTACTGGTGGCCCAAAATAGGCAATGATATCACCAAATATGTTAAAGCATGCGAGATCTGTCAATGAGGCAAATCATCGACACAGGCCCAGACTGCACTGCTCTATCTGAATGAGGTCCCATCATCACTGTGGACCCACATTTCTGTTGACATGATCACAGGACTACTGGACTATAACAGCTATGATATGATTATCATCATCATTAATTGATTCTCTAAAGCAATCATCTCAATTGCTTGTTCCATAGAACTGTCTTTTGAGAGATGGGTAAAAATCCTGTGAGATGAGGTGTATGCTAAATATAGCATGCCTCAGGTGGTTATCTCAGACAGGGGACTACAATTTGTCTCTAAGTTCTTAGACGATCTCTACTGTCTCCTGCATATCAAAAGAAATGCATCTACTGCATATCACCCTCAAACTGATAGACAAACAGAACACATGAACCAAGAAGTGGAGAAATACCTCTGCCTCTTTATTAACTATCACCAAGATGACTGAGTAGAATGGCTGGCACTCACTGCCTTCCAACACAATAATCAGGTACACTCAGCAACTAGAAAAACACCATTCTTTGTCAATCATGGATGACATCCATATATCACACATAGAGAGTGACACCAAACAACAACTCCTGCATCTATGGATTTTGCAAACACCATGAAAAAAATTCACATGGAAACTAAAGCTGCCCTAAAAAAAGCTGCCACAGAAATGAAAAAACAATATGACAAACACTGCTGCCCAGAACATGAATATCTCCACAATGACAAGATTTGGTTGGATACCACCAATCTTCATCTCTCATGTCCAAAACATAAATTATCAGACAAACAAACTGGCCTCTTCCAGATAATCTCAAAAGTCAGTGCCAGTGCCTACAAACTCTGTTTACCCACTACTTGGAAAGTTTATAATGTCTTCAATGAGATATTATTAAGCCCCTATATTGCACTAGCATTCCTAAATCAGGAACATCCACCACCTCTGCCCTCTGACCTCATTGACAATAAAAAACACTATAAAGTTGACCAAGTTCTAAACCACAAATTATGAAAGGTCAAAGCAAGAGGAGAGAGATTTATGACAACAGTTGACTACCTGGTCAGCTGAAAGAGCTACAGACCTGAATCCAACCAGTGGGTAAACAAAAAACTAATGAGCGCTGATGATGCTATACATGACTATGAATTATCCTTAAATTAAGCCATCAGGATGATGGTCTTAAGGAGGGGGTAATATTATGATTTTCCCATTCTTTTCCTCAGTCAACCTCTATTTATGCTTAGTCAGAACACTAGAATGAGTGCTTAGGGCTGAGGGACAAAGGCTTAGTCATCACAAACAGCCAAGTCTGTTATTGTCTTTCAATGCAACAGCATTGCCTGGCAATACACAAGCAACCTTTTATGTATGATAATGATGCTTAAGGACAAAGAGCACAACAGACAGAAATACACAATAAGTAGTAGTATTATTAGCAGATCATATACAGTATTTAAAGCCACTCACTCTTGCTGGTAATCTCCAGCTTTGAGCTAAAGTTTATATCATCTCATTCTACTCTTGAGCTAGTCACACAAAGCCTTGAAGCACAAGGAGTCAATGCTGGTACACACAAGTGAACTCTAATGGAAGGCTCAAATGTGAAGCCACATTAGTTTATCATGTGCTAGTTGATCACATGCAGCTTGAGTCTAACATGAGACAGATGATGGGATGTCTTCCATGGAAAACATGTTGTGATGAGTAGGCTGGGTTTGTTCAGGATCAGCTTCTGTGAGTTGGGTAAATGTGGTGGATATGATAAAAGTTTCAACTCAAGAGTTTGAGTTTGAATATACTATTAGGAACATGCCAATTGCCTGGGCTTGAGTGCACATGTGGAGACCAGCAGAGCATGTGGACATCAACAAAGCTATTGGCAATGTCTCTCTTGAGTCAGACCCAAGGATTTGAATAGACAGAATGGAGTTCTGTTAGTGGAGTGAAGGGTATCCTTCAGAGTGGAGTCTATCAGACAAGATAAAGGGGAGTTGGAAGTGAGTACAAAGTGTGAATGGCTATCCAAGTTGATATTCAAACTGAGTAGTTACAATGGTTATACATGGCTTTATATACTAATAGTAGCTAATTCCAAGTTGAGTTCCATTGGGTTCTGATATCAATATTCACTACTGAGTTCAGAGTCTAGATATTACAATATGAAATATAGATATGAAATGATAATGGTGAAAATAAATTTAATAGGTAATAGGGAGTGGTTGGAGTCTGATGGGTTTCTGTGATTGAATCTGTGGTTGGTTGAGGTGATACAGAGGCCAGCAGCATGCATGTAACAGACTATGACAAATATAAAAAAAATTATTGTAAAGTAGTGCAGTCTATATCTCTATAAACATGTCTCCTAAACCAACATGAAAACCACATGCTAAATCTGGAAATCTATATGAGCATACAAAACAGAAGGAGAAAGTTCCAATGTACACATGATCAGCTCAGCCTTCAAAGCAGATCTCCCACCCACACTTCACAACAGAAGACTGGCTTGTAGTATTCAAATATGTTGATAACCATCCTTTCTATCAACATGCTGATATTGTGGCACATTTTGCCAACTGAAAGGAAGGTGCACTGCTCTTTACCCAACTAACTCTTTCACAGAAACTGGCATCTCATACAAAAATTGAACAGCATGCAAATGAGAATTCTAATGCACTATCATCCAAAAAGTCTCATATTACCACCTGATCTGATGTAGAATATGCTGTTGCATTCTGGTATCAGAATATACAGCTCCAAGATGAGACTGTGACCAGTGCAATGCTGATAGAGAAGCAAAATCAGATTGAAAATCTGATAAATATTCCAGAGGATCAGTGTTTGAAAGGAGAGAGATGATTGAGATCATTCTGCAAGACATGAAAGATTCAGGAGGTTTAGCAGCATGGAGAAGCAGGCTCAGTAGATATAATGGCAGTGGAAAAAGAACATGTGTGCCTTCACAGCATTATGGTGAAATATGTGATGCAGGACAGATAGAATATTGATGAATCTGGTCTTATCATCTTTGCCATCCCAGATCATACCTTGGCATCTGGTCCTATGAGTGGACAGAAACAGGACAAGTTCTGCATCACTATGTGTTTTGTTATGAATGCAGATGGGAGTGAGCAGATGCCAGTTGTTTTCATTGGAAAATCAAAGCAACCATGGTATTTCAAAAAAAAGAGTCTAACAGCAATAGGATTCTATTATCAGAATAACAAGAAGGTCTGAATGACAAGCAAAATATTTACAGAGTGGGTGAAGATGTTTGATTTAAAGATGAAGAGAGAGATGTGACAGGTTCTGCTGACTTTAGACAACTTTTAAGAGCATTCCATTGCTTATACATTCTATAACACAAAGCTGGAGTTCTTTAAGCCAAATATGACTCTATATGTCCAGCCACTAGATGCTGGTATTATCCACTGCTTTAAGACACATTATCAGAATGCCATATATATCTGTGCACTTGATTTCAATGATCTTAGAGAGTCTGAGTTCTTCAAGCTTAATTTCCTTGAAGCTATGACTATTGCTCATAATGCTTAGGCAAATGTCAGCAGTGAAACAATAGCAAACTGCTGGAAACACACTGGTGTAATGCCTGACAATGCACCTGAGTCACAGTCCACCACACCATCCAATGATTTCTAAGATGCTTCACTCTTCAAGTCTGCATGGAACTTTGTTTGTGACTTTGCTTCAACAGACAAATACATACTTCCAGGTATTGAACAGGCATTGCAGGATCTGCTTAGAAACCAATATGCTGATGCTTACTGGCATCCTGCTCTTATGGCTGTTATGAATGCAGAGAACAATGTTGGTAAAGCACTGGAGGCAGTCAATCAGTTGGCTCCTTTGTCACAGTCAAAAATGAACACACCTTCCACTCAAATTGCCCCCATTCAACAGCTCCAGATAGCAGAGATAATGTTGAAGGACCACCTTGTCAAATTGAAACAACAAAATCACATGTTTGGTCCCATTCCAACCATTGAAGAGATAGTTAACTCTATTGCAGAAGAGTATACTGAAGATCTTAAGGCAATGCTAACAGATAAGGAGATTGTTGCTGCTGTCAAGCATGATATTGCAGTAGAAAATAGGGAAATAACTGTCATTGATGATGATAAGGAGGAAGAAGGGAAAGAGGAGGGTGAGAAAGAACAGATCTTAATAACTACAAGAGAAGGATTTGAGCTTATTTAAAAGCTGGAGGTATTTTATGTTTCACAAGGTGATCAAGATAGATTAATACCACAGCTGAGGAAGTTGAGAGGATCATTATTCAAGAAGATGCATGGAAAGCTGATCTAAAAGCTGCTGACAGTATTTTGGGGCAATAATTGTTATGATTTTTCCTTTCTCTCCTTAGACTAACCCCTATTTATGCTTAGTCAGAGCACTAAAAAAAGTGCTTAAGACCATGAGATAAAGGCTTAGTCATCACAACTAGCCAAGCCCATCATTGTCTTTTGATGCAACAACATTGTCTGACAATGCACAATCATCCTTTTATATATGGTAGTGATGCTCAAGGACAATGAGCACCAAGACAGAGATATGCACAATAAGTATGTAGTATTATTAGCAAACCTTGTACAGTATTTAAGGAGCTTGCTCTTGCTGGTAAATCCCCAGCTTCAAGCTAAAGTTTATTCTATCTCATTCTACTCTTGAGCTAATCACACAAAGCCTTGAAGCACAAGGAGTCAATATTGATACATACAGTGAACTCTAACAGAAGGCTCAAATGCAAAGTTACATTAGTTTATCACATGCTAGTTGATCACATGCAGCTTGAGCCTAACAATAATGATGTTATCACATAAGTCACATATCACATCATATGCTATTTTGGTTTTATATAAATCTATAAATGCATATGGTTTTAATGTCTCCTGACCATATGCATTGTGAGATAGTCAACTGTATTCATATCCTCTATTTGGCTTATATGAGTCCACTGTTTCTGATTCAGCAGACTGAGGCTTGCTTTCTTCAAGGCTGTATGCATCAACTCTAAAAATGATCTGACTGATGTCCTGCTCTTAAATCAAAGGGCTTCAGGGTGGGCTGGCCACATCTCTGATTGGAGATTAGCTTGTATAGCCATTGTCTTCTCATACTGACTCTCTCCTATCAGAGGTGGCCAGTCAGATAATGAGAGGGGGATTCAAATTCTTCTCTTCCACTTCATACACTTCTGGGTCTTAGAGATTGGATAATGTAATTTGTGCTGCTGGTGTTTGAGGGCTCTGAGGCTGATGGCTGAATGATGATGCTCTCCTGACTCAGGAGTGTGTGGAGTGCTGGTTGGAGGGCTCAACAAAGAAAATCCACTCTTTGCCAGTTCTGCCACTCCTCTAGTTCTCTTTTTTTTCTTCTTCATTCCCTCAGTAATCATATGATATGATATCTGACAATTCCTGTTACTGTGATGAACAGGCAAGCATCTACAATAGAGATAGTGATGATGTTTCTGAGTATGAGTTTCATATGCTAGTTCTAAGCAAAGTGCTATTGGACTGGAGTATGTGAAGTCTTAAGCTAATTGTTAGACTTCCACTAACACTCACAAATCTCTAGCACTGCTTTCATCAGAGTCCAATTCTAGATGCTAAGTCTAGATCTGGTTTCAATATAGAAGTATGATGAGATATGCTATAAGAGTTTTGTAGAGAGGAATAGAGAGTTGTAGCTGGTAGATATAGTCTGCTGTTGTGGCAAGAGTATTCACACCAGGTAGTCAGAGAGTGTAGTAGGTGTGTTAAACCTTAGCTCAAGACTAGGGTATATCAGTATGTATTACTGTCTTACATACTGTCTAAAAAACTCTATATCCTACAGGTGACTATTGTCTGCTTTTCATGCCCTCTTTTCATACTCTCTGCTTATTGTCTGAGATAACAATGACTGTGCTCTTGCTTTTGTTTATTATTGTCACTTTGCTATATTATCACTATAGTGAGTTTCCCATATGCCACAGTTTCCATTGTGTTCAAGATGTAAAATAGTGATAGTTACCATATTGTTTCTTGTCATCTTATTGTGTATTGATGAATAAAGTGTAGCTATAGTGTCATCATATCTTCATCATCAAGCATTGGCAGGTCATGATTTAAAGGCAAAAATTGTAACATCTGTCCACAGGCCAAAGGGTTTGAACCTCTGCCATCTATAGCACTGTATATCACAAATACCTCAAAAACTCAAAATAGTGCCCTTCAGACACTGCTCTCTTATTCTCAAATTAGAGCACAATCCAAAACCTCTTATCAAATTGAACTCAAGTCTCTTGCAAGCTTCTGTGTCTCACTCAGTTCTCAAATCTCTCTCAATGATATCAATAATAGGTTTATTCTCTCACCCAAAGTTACAAACACAAACTCAGAGCTAAGGTGCAAGGCTTTCTGTGCCTAATACACTGCAACTGTGAGGGGTTGGAAACTTCTATTCTACTCATACAATGTGGTATTTAAATACTCTACTGTGATACTTACTAATACAACCTTACTATAGTATCTTCAAAGTGCAGGACTCTGTGCCAGATCTTGTGGGTATTATTTGCAGGCATATCACAGTTGCCACACTTATTCTGCTCTGGGCCAGAACTGTGCCCACTGTTCTCTTGCTAGCTGACATTGGCTAGCTGGCCTAGCCAGGTCTGCTCACTTTCTTATTTCTCTGGTGAAGCATTCTGATACTGAAGAACTGTTTCAGACTCCTGGAGTTATCTCTCATATCTAGAGTCAGCCACAATGACTATGTCCTCTTTCTCAGTGTTCAGACATTCCATCTGACTCACAATATGTGCCACTTCTGGTCTGACATGCATCTATTAATCCATCCAATGGGTATATGTCATACCTCAGTATGATGCAGAGTCTCTTACAGTGCTATATGTGCTAAGGCACTATAATTATGCATGCAAGTCTCTGAGTGCTAAGCATGCTATTCATTCTTTGATAGTATTTCTCTACTTATTACTTTGTTGTCATCATTCTATTTCTCTGTTCAACACCCAGTTATTCAGATATCTTTCTTTGGGCCTTAGTTCTCTGTTCTAAAGCATGTCCCATCAGTACATCACTGGCTGTGCATTCTTGATCAATGTGATCAGGATTGCTGATCATATTTTGATTATATTCTTTTTATTTTTAGCATGTCTTCTTGTGATGATATTAGCATGTTTAGGGCCAAGTGCTAGGACCTCATATGCAGTCTAACCCCTCTGGTATTAGTCTATCACTAGGCTATGCACTCTGCTTATTGTTGCTTCAGTTTAGCATTATAATAGCTATGTTTCTTTATGCTCTAGTCCTATTTTTAGTTACATGCTTAGTGGACTGGAATATAATCCATGTATTCTCAGATTTTACAATTTTGCATGTCTGAACATGAGGAGAGTATATTACTGTAGGTGGCACAAAAATCTTCAACTCCTGACTTCCATCAGATGCAGACCTTGGCAGTGACAGAGTCTATCAGCATATTATTGAAGTTGTGGAATGCTACCAGCAAGGACTCTGAAGGACAGACTTTGCCAGTACAGAAGAATTCTGAGAGTGGATCAAAGCTGAATAAGGAAAAACAGTCATAGAGATCTGATGCAGCTGGAAAAAAGAAGCAGGGCCAATCTCTGATCTCAGTCTTGAATCCCAAATAGAGATTTGATCCCTTTACTAAGAGTCAGATTGGGCCAGATCTATATTCAGGGCCAGACATGCCTCCACACTATCTCTCAGCTCTAATCTCAGCACTCTCCTATCCACCTATAGGATTAGACCCTCAGAATCCATCTATACTACTGATAATGCAATCCAGTGACTCCTCAGAGAAAGAGTTGCTGGATTATTCCTCAATGATAATAAGTTCATCCACTGAGTCCACCTCTATCACCAGCAATTGGAGAGATGTGCAGAGTAAACTAGAAAGGGGGAGCAGTCTCCAGTCATGGAACCCTTTCAACCTCAACAACAGCCTTCTCCTCAGGCTGGACTCAGTCAACTTGGAAGATTCTCCAGTGACTCTGAAAGCAGCTGAGGATCCACAGATCTTTGCTCAGTCTGACCCTCTCAATCTGGATGACTCAAAAGGATGGACAGAAACACTGGAAGAGCTGTAACAAATAAGGGAAGACAAATTTAGGCAGGTATTCAGAGATAGAGTAGCTGCAATAAAGGCAGACATAACCTGAGAGATGACTCATTTAGATCACAAATACTTGCAAGCAGATAACACTGAATGAATTGATATTTTACAGTATGCAGCCATTGAACAGGCCATTTATATATACAATCAGACTTACTCTGAATACCTGATCATGCTGGCATTACCACCATACTGGTCCAAGTATGAACTACAACTAATGCTGAATACACTCATGGTTCAGCTCAAACAAGCCATATACACAGCCCCATCAGTCTGAACAATATCCACACATACTCTTTATTGATGGCTCTGACTAGCTAAGAAGCTGACTATGGCCTGACACCCTTGGAGAGGAATGGGTGGTCAGCCTCTGGCTGGACAACCATCTGCTGACAAAGCTGAATCAAGTGGATAAGCCACTGAAGACAATTCAGAGGCTGTCAAACTAGGTTTCACAGTCATTAATGGACAAATCATCAGAAGAGAGAATGCCAGGCCAGCTGAGAGTCCAATCACCAATGACCACTCACTTCATTTATTTTCAGGACTGCTCCAGAAATGGGAACACTCACTCTTTTATAGATACCCAAACCCAATGGACCTCTAGCTGTTGATGCCCTCTTGGTTCAATGCAAGCCTAATCTTATGCACAAGCCATGCTCATTTAAAGGCCTCTCCAATGATATCAACTGATTCCTCATTGACTGTGAACAGTATTTTGAAGTATATTTGATGTACTTGACAGCAAATATCTACTGAATAGTGTTTGCCACCTTCTATTTTGAGGATAAGGCTAAAACTTGATTGACCCTCCAAAGTATTGACTTTTATTTCATCACCAGGAGACATCATCAACTGCCATCCTGAGAAACATTCAAGCAGATGGTATATGACAAGTTCACTAATCCTATCATACAGAAAGTATATAAAAACAAATGAAGGAGTTATAAATAGACAACAAGATGGCAAATGAGTACTTCAATAAGTTAGAATGACTTGCTAAATTGGCTGGACTCCTGGGTGACATAGATGAAGAAGGATGCATGGTTGAGGCTCTAAAGATTGGGATATCACTCTCCTATCTGAAGATCATCTCAGATATTGGCCTTAATATTCTGAAGGGATATGAGGAATGGAAAGAGAGAATCACAATTATGAATAAGAAATGACAACAACAGAAGGCAGCTAACATCTATCAACAGAATGATTGAAGGCTCAATCATCTAAAAAAATCCAATAAGCCACTCTCATCTAAATCCAGCTTCAATAATGTTAACACCCTTTATACACTGCAAAAGATGGGTATAGGAGTTACCTATATAGAACAAGAGAAGCCAATAGACATAGACCAGTTGAAGAAAGAAGGAAAATACTTCAACTGTGAAGAGAAGAGTCACATGTTGAAGAATTGTCTGAAGAGGAAGCACATCTAAGAAGACATATGGGTGCAGATTGCTGAATTACAGAAGAAAGCTGATAAACTTGAGGAGAATGGTAAAGGTACAAGAATCAAGAAAGTAAAAGATGGGGCTGATGAGTGAGTGATTCCACTCAGTCAGCCAACAGACTTCATGGTGTGTCTCATATAGCTGCTGGACAGACTTATGTACCTCTGTAGTTACCTCTATTTATATATATTCAAATATATCCAGCACTGCAACTACATTGAAACCACCTAAAGAATTGCCAAAAACCAAAACTCAACCATCCATGGGCTGAACAGGAGGAGTGACCTCCACTGGCTAGCTGAAACCATTTGACACTGAATAGACTTGGCAGACCATCAAAGATGCAAAGACAAAAGAGGAAGCAAAGGCTGTACTCAAGAATTGGATACACTAAACTCAGGCTAAAGAAATCATTGATGAGATGATCAAAGAACTAAGAAAGGCAGAGAGATGTTGGGCTTTAGAATGGCTCAATGAGCTATAAAGGCCAAAGAAGTATATCCAGAGATAAAAGACCACTGGGAGAGATCTAATTATAAAAGCTCAGATTAAGACCCTCACTATATGAACTACATATGCAGTAATGAACCAGAAATTGTTTGGTCAAACTCTCTGTTGGTAGAAAATACAAAATCTATTTCAGTAAATGAAACTAAGGCACAGAATCTAAAGGCTGGTTTGAGCAAGTCTAGTCATGTACCTCTATATGGTGACTAATCTCTAAAGAGGTGTAGCAAAAGGTAGCTATAGAGTCAAAAGTTTTTGCTGCCAAGGTGAAACCTATGAGACTCTGAATTGTTTTACAGTGACTCACAGTATGTATGTGAATTTTCCTATAACAGGAATACTGTGTAAGGGTCTGAATACTGGATAGTGCAACTTATATGCAATATAAACTTTTAATGCTGGAATCCTATATGCAGCTCTGGTGAAGCCTAAAGAAATTGTTAGTGTTATCTAGTTACTCCTCAAGTTCTTTTGTTAAGTCTAGGAAGTGTGAGGATGACACTCAAGGGCAGCAGATCTCTTTTAGGTTTTTATAAATAAAGCAAGACAAGTCAATATTTCACAAATTAATAAGTTCACTAGCATTGTATGCAAGCCTCTAAGTAGAGTTTAAGGTTGTCAAGATGCTACAGTGCTCTCAGTTGAAGGGGATTGTACTGGTGTACTGTTTAATATGAGTGCCAAGTAGTCTCTCTATTGCTTGTCTCTCACTTGTTCTTTTGTACACTACTTATACTACCTTTTTACTAATACTAAGTATGTGACATTTAAAACAGCCTTTGTAATTGTAGTACTAGCTTAGTGAGCATAGCAAACTTTTTATTATATGAAGCCTTCAAGGCTGTAAGGCTTTTAGTAAATTTAGCATATTTAAAAGTTTATGTAGCCAATAGTATACTAGCCCTTTTAATATTCCTTATAAATATCTAATCAAACACATGGTTAGTCCTCTGCAGCCTATTACTCCTCTATATGCTAGCTGTAAAAGCTTAGACATCTACAGCCAGCCTTGTATACATATTGTGATGGATCTTGTGAGCTGCATTAAGATGCTACATATATACTAACAATAATGTATATCTTGTATGATTGGGTATTGTGGTGCCTGACCAGGTCTATGATGTTTATTAGAACCAGAAGTTTGCACATTATGAAGGTTAATGGAAAAAGTTCACAAGATCAAGAAAAGTTCACAAACAAAAGAAAAGTTCATGTATAACATAAAATCTTTGTGCACAAAGGGATGTCTGTGAATAATAGATAGTTCTTGATGACATTACTGCTATTGAACCTGAAATTATTGGTTTACTGAAAGCCTGCTAAAAGGCAGAAGTCAAAAATAATTATTGAGACCTATGATTTTAGAGTGCATAGAGCCTAGAGGCTTATCAGCAGTCTCAGCTCTAATTGACAGTGGCTGTACAGGAAGTTCCATTAATTATACTTTTGTCATCAAGCACAATCTTCCAACCCAAGCCACAGCAGCCTTGATTCTCATATATAATGCAGATAAAACTAAGAATCAAGCCAGCTTGATCACCAAATTTATTAAACTTTGTTTAATCATCAAGGATCATGCAGAGCAGATTGACTTAGCTGTCACTAATCTCAGGACCAAGGAAATCTTTCTTGGGCATGACTAGCTTATTCACCACAATCCTCTAGTCAACTGGAAAACTGACCAAATCACATTTGCCCACTGTCAGTGTCACAAAATACCATTCAAGTTGCTGAATGAGGACTTGAAGGATCAATAGGATGAAGAAATGAAGGATAGTGAAACTATTCTTGCTATTAACATAGAGCAAGCAATCCACATTTATACCATGCACCATGCAAACAATCTGGCAGCTAAGGTGAATACAGAGAAGAAGAAAAAAAACATTCAAAGAGATGATATCTGAATAGACATAAGACTTCTGCAACCTATTTGATAAGGAGAATTTTGATGAACTACTCAAGCCAAAACCCTGAGACCATGCAATTAAGCTGATCTGAAATGCCAGTGCCAACTTTGACTATAAAGTCTACTCTCTTAGTCAATCAGAACAATAGGAGCTTGATAAGTTCCTGGATGAGAACCTATCCAGCAGATGAATCTGACCATCAAAGTCCCTCATGGTGTTGTCTTTCTTTTTGTCAAAAGAAGGATGGAAAGCTCTAACCAGTTTAGAACTACTGCAAGCTCAATGAGATGACAATCAAGAACTGCTATCCACTCTCTCTGATCTCCAAGCTTATAGACAAGTTATATGATGTCCAATATTACTTCAAACTTGATGTTAGATGGAGATATAATAACATCTGAATCAAAGAAGGAGATGAATAGAAGATGGCATTTAAAACTAATCATGGACTTTTCAAACCCACTATCATGTTCTTTGGGTTAATCAACTCATGACAACTTTTCAATGGATGATGAATGATATCTTTAAGGATCTCATCATGACTAGGAAGGTCACAATATATCTGAACAATATCCTCATCCTGTTCAAGGACCAAGATGAGCATTGACACTTTGTGTGATGAGTATTAGAACTTATGCAGAAGCATAAGCTGTTCCTCAAGGCCGAAAAATGCAAATTTGAGATACTAGAAATAGAGTACCTTGGGGTCATCATCAGTGAAAGAAGCATCTGCATGAACCCAGTAAAGGTGGTGGAAGTAATGAAATGGCCAGTGCCAACCAAAAAGAAGAAACTACAGTCATTCCTAGGATTTACCAACTTCTATCACTGGTTTATTCAGAATTACAGCAAGGTAGTACAACTGATGATCCAACTCATAGAGAATGCCCCCTGGATGCAGGGACCCTCTCAACAGATGGCATTTGAAGATCTGAAATGACAGTTGGTGGAGGATGTGGTACTTGCAGTACCAATGGAGGAAGGATGATTTTGAGTGAAGACTGATGTGAGCAAAAGAGCAGTTGGTGCTGTACTTTCTCAAGAACAGGGGAGAAAGTGGTGATCAGTTGCCTTTCTCTCTAAGACACTTACAATCACAGAGTGCAACTATAAGATCTATGATAAGAAGCTGCTGGCAATCATGCTCACACTTGTGGAATAGCATCACTATCTGGTTAGAGTGACTCAGACTTTCAAGATCTGAACAGATCACCAGAATCTTTAATACTTCCAATCACTCCAGAAGCTAAATCAGAGGCAAGCATACTGGATTACTAAGCTTTCAGAATACCAGTATACATTGCATCACAAGACAGAGACTGCTAACAAGAGGGCTGATTTTCTAGGCCAATGAGCTGACCAGGATCAAGGAGAAGAAGACAATGATAGAGTAACATTATTAAGGCTTGAACACTTCTGGACCATGATAATGCCAACAGAAGAAGAGATCCATGAGCAGATCAAGAATGCCATGAGAAGAACCAAGCTATAGAACCAGTGCATTGCACCTTCAGTCAACTATGATCAAGGTATGACTAAAATTAATGATCTTATTTACTATAATAGTCAGATCTATATTCTCCAGAATCATCACCTCTAGGGAGAAATCATTGCCATGCACCATGATAACATCACTGCAGGGCATCCAGAGATTGTGAAGATGAAGAAGTTAATTCTATGGAAATATTGGTTGCCAAAAATGAGGTAAGACATTGAGAAGTACATTAAGAGATATAAGACTTGCCAATGGGCAAAGTCAACAACTCAAGCCCAAGCTGCTCCACTCCATCCAAATGAAGTGCCAACAGAACTGTGAACCCACATCTCAGTAGATATGATTACTGGTCTACTGGATTGCAATGGCTATGATGTTATCATTATCATCATAGACTGTTTCTCAAAGGCTATTATTCTAGTCATGTGCTCCACTGAGTTGACATCAGAAGGGTGGGCCAAGATCCTGTGCAATGAGGTCTATTCAAAGCATAGCATGCCTCAGATAGTGATCTCTGATTATAGGCCTCAATTTGTATTCAAATTCCTAGATGACTTATATCAACTTCTAAACATCTGAAGCAACATCTCAATAGCCTATCACCCTCAGACAGATAGCCAGATAAAATGAGTCAATCAGAAGATAGAAAAGTATCTCTAGATGTTCATTAGTTATAGACAAGATGACTGGATAGAATGGTTCACCCTAGCAGCATTCCAACATAATAACCAAGTACACTTAGCTACTGAAAAGATACTCTTCTTTGTGAACTATAGATGACACTCTTGCATTGCCTTATCTGAAAGGCATCATACTTTGACACCAGCCTCCTCCAACTTCACCAATCTAATATCATCAATCCACACCAAGATGCATACCATCCTCAAAAAAGCAGCCACCATTATGAAGACTCAGTATGACAAACATCACTGCCTCACATAAGAATACTCTATTAACAACAAAGTGTGGTTAGACACCATAAATCTTCATCTTCTCTGACCCAAATGAAAGTTAGCTGACAAATGCATTGGACTCTTTCCCATTCTTGCCAAAATCAGCAGTTCAGCCTATCAACTCAAACTTCCCAATGCCTGGCATGTCCACCTGGTCTTCAATGAGTCTCTGCTTATGCCATATGTAGCACCTGCCTTTCTTAACCAGAAAAACCCACCTCCACCAGAACCCATCCTACTCAAAGACAAAGAACATTACAAAGTAGATCAAATTCCACATCACAGATTATAAAAGATCTATGCACAAGATGAAGGCTCTTGCACAACTGTTGACTATCTGATCAGCTGAAAGGGATACAGACTGGAGTCAAACCAGTGAGTCAATAAACAGCACATAAATGCTGATAATACTATCAGAGACTACAAACTCTCTCTAGAATGATCTATTGGGATGATAGTCTTAAGAGAGAGGTAATATTATGATTTTTCCACTTGCATCTTTTGTTTTATCTTATCAGAGCATCTATCTAATCACAGATGCTTACTGGTGAGTATGAGATGATTATACAACTATAATAAATAACTCATACCATTATTCTGCAGATAGCAACAAACATCTCACTAGCAGACAATACCTTATTGTATTGTCTCTGATGACCAGAGGTGACAAAGACTATAATATAGAAACACATAATCAGTAACACTATATTTATCTTATGATAGAACAGTATATAAATAGTATAACTCTCACTGTAAATATCCAGCTTCAAGCTAAAGTTTATTCTATACCATCTTCTCTCAAGCCAACTTGTCTTTGACCTTGAAGCACTTCATCTAGATAACATATATAGTGAACTCAGGTGTGACTATACAAACATAATACAGTGCTTGTTTATCACATGTTAAAGGTCATATATACTTTGGGTCTAACACAAGTGTTTAGAGTGCAAGAAATTTTTCTGAACATATTCTCATCCTCCACAGTTTCAGCACACTCTCTTTGAGGACTTTTTCTTATACTCCTTTTCTTTGTCTTTTTTATTACAGCCACTATTTTTCTGAATAAACAGCACAACACCAGTATCCTCATAAGGCCTTTGTTAATCTGAACATTGTCATACTTCTTTTCCACAAGCTGCATGATGTAGCTGAAATCAAGAGTAATCTGACTTAATGACACTGTCACAGAATTGACCATAATAGTAGTAGCAGTGTTTAGATCAGCCAAAACTGATGTGGCAGCAGCAGAAGCAGTAGTGGCAGCCCTTATAGCAGCAACTGCAGCATCCACAGAGTTGTTTATTATGAAAAAGTATCATTGATAATAGATAAAAAGAGAACCAATGATGCAAGTAGCATATTAAACAGGAGAAATGATCATGCTGATATCTATGAGCTTCTCATACTTCATTCAGAGAATGTTCAAATATATTTAGATATTCTTGTTGTCTGAACACTTGAGATTATCAAACTGATATTGTATGTCTGCAACAATATGGCTACTGAAAGCAGTCCACATCTATGAGACAGAGATGAGACAGAGCAATTCAGTGAGTGTTGAGTCCTTGAGTTTCTGAGCAAGATAATGATGAGCCTCCTTCTCTTTCTTCAACCACTTATTGAGCACTGTAAGAGCAGCAGCATCACTACTAGAAGATGAGTTTGCAGGTGACAGAGAAGTGATGCCAAAGTGGCTCCAGACTCCTTTAGACTCAATGCCAATCTCAAGATGAAAATAAAAGATCAGCCAGTTGCTTCTATCCACAGCAAGTTTGAGAATATTTAACAGAGTGGTAAAGTCAGCAGACAATATAGTAGATATGATGGGGTTTTAGAGAATATGCAGTAAACAGACAGGGCAAGACACAGAGCCCAATAACCTGTTGGATTACTAGAGTGCAAGTAGAAGATATCTATTAAGATATAAGCTATAGTGAATGTAAGTAAAGGATAAGAATATAAGTAAGTAAGAATATCTCATCTCAGACTGGCACTTGTAATATGAGAGAACATGTCTGAGATATATATACTATTCAGCAACAGCATGAATGTAAGTAGACAAAAAAAATAGAAGAATTAAAATAAGATGGAGTGTAAATACTACTAAGACAATAGGAATAAGTGGGCATACTTATATCTCTAACAGAATCTTATATACAGTTTCAGTAGTATCTATAAAAAAACTGTTAGTGTTGTTTCTTAATACAGGAACTGTAAACTATGATGTTAGAAGGTTAAATGTACAGTATCCTATCAATGTCTTCAGATTGGTCTAGAAGATGTGAGGATGACATGCAAGAACAATGAATTCTTTCATGCTTTTGAGAAGAAAACAAAGTAAAGCAATATTTGTGAATTAATAAGTTCACTAGTGTGTTATGCATGAGTCTCTCAGTAGGTTGTAAGGTTGTTGAGATGCTAGATGCTCTCAGTTGAGAAATATTGATTTATATGCAATCAATATAATCAATTCTATTGGAGAGGTGTTGTATAGATGTATAGTCTAATATTGGTGTCAAGTAATCTCAATATATCTTTTTGTAGAGGGTCACTTTCTCTCCTTCTATATTATGTTACACTACTTACACTACTCTTTTACTAATACTAAGTATGCTATATTAAACAGCCTTGGTAACTGCAGTACTAGCTTAGTGAGCATTGCAAACTTTTTATAATGCAAAGCCTTCAAAGCTGTAAGATTTGTACTAAACATAGTATAATTGAAAGTTCACATAGCCAATAGTATGCTAGTCCTTCTAACATTTCTTACAAATCTTCAACTAAACACATGATTAGTCCTCTGTAGCCTACTAGCCTTCCATATGCTAGCTGTAAAAAGTTTAGACATCTGTAGCAAACCTTGTATACACATCACAATAAGCCTTATAGACTGTATTAGAGTGCCATGTGTATATTGAGATGATGTAGATCATATATCATCAGGTATTATGGTGCTTAGCTGTGCCTATGATGCATAGAAATTCAGAAGAAAGTTTGTGAGCTATGAAAAGTTTGCAGAAAATGCAGAAAAGTTCACAATGGATGAATATTTCATGTGTAACCTAAAATCTTCATATAAAAGGAAAAGTTCATAAATAATAAAAAGTTTACAATGAAATTACAGGTGTTGAACTTGAAATAATTAGTTTTACTGAAAGCCTATCTAAGAGCTGAGGTTAAAAAGTATTATTGAGGCCCACAATTTCAGAACACACAGAGCCTAGAGACTCATCACCAAAAGAAATGACATCAAGCATTAAAGTTACACACTCAAATATGTATCTTTGTTCAGTACTCAGAGGAGGTAAAAGGCAGGTTATTCTGGAATCCTTCTATGTGGCAATTTATCACCTTCAGCCATGCTGTATTCAATGAGCATGTATTTTCTGGCAATCACATAAATATCATAAATCCCTTTGGTGATAATATACCTCCTAAAAACAGATATAACAGCACAGATACTACTATATCTAATGCAACAATGTCTCATCAAGAGAGAGAACATAACTATTAATGTGACTACTGATAAGCCATCTCTGCCATCTGAGCCACCTTCACCATCACCATTATCACCATCTAGGCTAGCTCCATCTACTCTACCAGATATGCAAACACCTTTAGGATCATCTCTTACTTCATAACTAAATCTCCCAAAATCTCCTGCATTCTCTTCATCACCTTCATATCCTTGGATATGCTTTAAGCCACAATATGACTCTAAAGGTCTTATAATTCCACTTCCAAACACTGGACATGGTTTTCACCACAAAAATTCTGGCACTAATGTGATAAACTTATCAGATCTGGATAAACCCATTCTTAATTTCATAGATGAAACCACTGCTGAACCACAGCTTACTGAGAAAGATGTTGTCACAGGAATGACTTTTGTATTGTATAACAATGACTATATCACATACACAGAAGCTCTCACACTTATATTTCAGATAGCAGTAGAGATAGCAAACTAAGCATCTATATTTGATGATAAGCCAAAGATATTTGCAGAGATGATGACTTGACCAAGAGAAGAAAGTGAGAAATAATATGAGGCAGCTCAGCAGGAATTAAATGCACTGCAGAAAAGTGGTATCTTTGAGCTTGTGAAGCTTTCTCCAGGGCAAAATGCTATAGATGAAAAGTGGATCTTTAAAGTGAAGCACATCTCTGATAGATCCATTGAATGCTACAAGACATGCTACATTGCAAAAAGATACTCACAGCAGCCAGATTTCAACTACACTAAAACTTTCTTCCCTACTCTAAAATGAGCAGTCATCCAAATAGTCCTCACTCTTGCTGCACTTGAGAATCTGAAACTCTGGAGCATGAACATTTCATTAGTTTTTCTAAATGGTGACCTAAAAGAGGAAGTATACCTTCAACAACTAGAGAGATTTGAGACAAAAAATAAGAGCTGGATCTTTTGTCTCTTCAAGTCCATCTATGGACTGAAGCAGGCTGGATGTGAGTGGCACAAAAAGCTCCATAATGCTATGACCAAGATGGGCTTTGACAGAGTGTGCTGCAAACATAGTGTGTGGGTGTACAAGAGAGATGATGCTCAAATTATTGTCTCCATGTTTCTTGATGATGTAACAATTACTGCAAAGTCTATAGTCTGCACAACATATTGTCAGTGACCTCAAGAAGCACTTCAAACTTCACAATCCAGGCCTAACATTATTCCTTCTTAGTATCAAAATCCACACAGATCATTTAAACTAAGCACTCACATACTCTCAACCACAATACATCCATAAAGTCCTAGAACATATCAGAATGTCTGACTGTAATAGTGTCAGTACTTCTCTTGATCTCCACACTAAGCTATTCACTTCAATGTCTTCTGCTACTTCAGAAAAATGGGAAATCATGTGGCACATCCTCTACCTCTAGATCCTTGGCTCTGTGACATACTTGGCTATTGCTACTCACTCTAATATAGCTTTGCAGTCAGTGTTCTATTACAGTTCAGAAAAAACCCTGGATTAAAGCATTGGGAGGCCTTAAAGCACCTTCTCAGATATTTAAGGAGCATGATTGACTTAAAACTGATCTACTCACCTGACACTACAAACCCAGAACTGTTCAACTGTACATGGATGCAGACTGATGTGCCAGGCAACCATAACCAGATAGAAAAGAGGATATGTTTATCACTTTTTATCCAGTTAGCTACTCTATATCCACTATAGTAAGATACACTAAGCAAATGATTATCTGAAGAGGGCATAGTTCTCTCAAGTGTGGCATCTCTATGTCTAGCAGAGACTGGGACATTAGCAAGCCTCCCTATTCAACATGCAAGGTTTTCAGGTCCAGAAACAGGGACTTATATGATCAGCATGTTGGCAAAGACTAGAGCTTAGCCTAATCAATTGACCAGATAGCTGCATATGAGCTCATATCTGTGAGAAAATGAGTTTAGCCTCTCTGGTTGCATCAGCAAGTATATTAGTCAGTAGTTGATTATGTTAGTCAGCTATGAGCAGCTAGGAAGTATAAATACCAGATCATGTATAGAGAGACAGAAAGGTTTCTAACCCTCTCCAAAATGCTACTAGGTGAATAGGACAGGTTGTGTTTGGTTAAGAGCTTTGAGTTGTAGACTCAACCTGAATAGTATTGTGATGACCAGATCACTTTGTTTTGTGCAAGAACCCCCAGAAAGCAACCAAAAGTTATATCAGACAGTCAGAACAGATCTGAGACAGTTTGAAACAGCCAGTATTGTGTATAAGTCACAACCAGACACATCATATCAGTCCAGAAACTGCACCAGGCAGACTGTTTGAGATAGATTTTAATGTGTTCAGTGACACAGACAACTTTGTCTGAGCAAACTACAATATATGTCTTTGAATTACACTTTATTGCATCCCATCTATATTACACTCTCTACATACTTGGAATCCAGGTATTGCCATTCCTCCCTCAAACCACATTGTGATTTGGTGTTAGTGATTTGGTGGTGTGCATCCTGCACATTGTTGATTCATTTAGTGCCACTTCTCATCATTTCAAGACCATAGTGGAAACAATAGGTGATCAACCTCAGGATATGTCATCAAGATGGGCACAGGCACAGTCAGCTGGATGAGCCATTTACAATCCATAGTGACATTATCAATCATAGAGGCCAAATATGTGGCTGCTGTTTCTGTCAGACAGGAAATCCTATAGCTGCAAAATCTGTTGACAGAATTCAGTTTCCATCATCAGTCACCATCACCACTGCTGATTGACAACCAGTCTGCCCTCTCTGTTATTTGCAACTCTGACCATCATGGTCATGTCAAACACCTCAATCTCTGCTTCTACTGGTTATGTGACAAGATTGAGTGGGAATGCATACACATTGAACATCTTTGCATAGAAGATATGCCTGCTGACATCTTCACAAAAGCCTTGGGAAAGGAGAAGATGACTCACATGATCAGGTTGTTGGGTCTTGAACCCTGAGAAGTATTGTGTCAGGGGGGAGTGTTGCAGGATGACACAAGTGCATGGAGTGAACCTTACATAAGCTTAGACAGTTTTTTGTCCTGAGTTGATTGTCAATTCTCCTTAAGCAATTGACCATTGCACTCAGGTGAGTAGTAGTTATACATACTTCATATACCCAATAAGCAAATGATTGTCACACTCAGGCCATTAGTCACTTTGCAAATAACCTGCTTGCAACAGATGGACCTAGATTGGACCTTGTTGATCTCCATATTAAATAAGCACCCTCTAGTTACTGGTACCGATGGTGAAAACATCTGAGAAAGCTAAGACATGCTAGGATTCCTGAACATATAAGGTACTCAGGGAAAGTATCAGTTCTCATTGTGCTCCACCGTCCTTGTGTTTGCGTTCAGGTCTTCTGTTATCTTAACTCTTTGTTTCTGTGAATAGTATTGAACACGTTGATGAGAATGTATCATCAGCACCAGAATTAGTTGATAGTACCCCTACGAACAGTGTCCGGCATAAGAGTATAGAATGGCCGGAGGGTCGAATCATCGATAGTCGTAAACTCAGGAAATCTTTTCATAGGCAGAGGAGGCACCCCAGTCACTGTATATTTCAACCGTCGACAGCGATGACCAAGCCCAGCAGCACCGATGCCCGGAAAGGCACGCAGCTGTGATGTACACAGTGAATTACAGTCTTACGAAGCGCGCGACAGCCTCGCTGATCGTAGGCCGCAACGAAGGCTCGTCCTGAGTCATATCATCCACAAGGGGAAGAAGAAATTGCAGAGGCGGATAGAACTCCTGCCAAGGAAACGTCAGTTATCACTGATTATCGATGTAGTGTGCCGTAAAACTTACTATACGGTAATCTTTACGCATTATGTTCGCTATGCAGTAAACATCGAAAGAGAACGGATTCAATCTGGCAGATGGGTCGGCATGGAGTCTCTTAAGCTCTGGCGCAGACCTGTCGCCTGCGGCCAGGATGATATCGGATGGAAGTTCATTCGGATCGTAGCGACGGGAGTACCCAAAATCGATGATATAATGACGGGGCCAGCACTGAATACGCGTAATATGCATCGCGAAGCCAGTGTTTTTATTGTTAAAAGAATGAAAAACAGGATGAAATCCTTTGTGATACAGCTTGCTAGCCTCTAGCATGACGTTCAAAATACTGATATCTCTGGAAGCGAATGATCATAGGTTTAGCGCAAACTGGGTGAAGACTGACTTGTGCACCACAAAGTATTCATGCATAAATTCGACGTCCTACTCAGAAGTTTAATCGGACCACACTCATAACGAGCAGGGGCACACACCTCAAATATTTGTCGAAATACTTCGACGAATTCGCCTACGGTGTCAAATGAAGGCGTCCTTATTTCTCGCAGCCGTGGCATAATAATCATCTGTGCGTCAGGATCTTGCGGAGACCGGAGAACCTCAGAGATAGGAACACAGTGGTTCCTCGGGTTATCGGACAAGGGAGAGGAAGAAAAGAATGTTCCTAATTTGACTTCGAAAAGAAATTCTGTCTTCACGATGCGCTTCAAAGCAACGAGCTTACCATCTTGAATGCATGTTGCATCAATAATGTCAGGATTCTGCAATGCAATATCAGTCATCTGACAAGAATAATCTTTTACTAGTACCGTATGCGCAAGAATCTCTTCGCTAAATATCATCTCCCTTTCCGATTTACAAGTTGGTTCCCAGTCTGGGTGAAATTTGGGTCGCAGCCGGTACCGAGATTGGAGCAAAAAAGAATGGTGGTGTATCCAGAACATTTCTAATCGTCGCCATGAGAGTTGGTTTACCACGGTGGTGCAGGGGGGGGACCCTTCGGCGAAAGGGAAAGCATCTCGGTTGACATCCTTGCCGGAGACATTGGAACCGAACAAATAAGCTGGAAATGAGGCGAGGGTCGAGGCAACGAAACAATGCGCTCATTCCGATGTAATTTTCAGATGAATCAGAAACCTGGCTGCTGCGCTATATATCAGATGGGTCGCGAAGGAAAATACATATATCTGCTCACCTATCCATGCGAAAACGGGTCGCGATTTAATTGGGTGCAACTTCGACCTATTCACTCTATTAGAGACGACATATTCTCACCTGGACGAGGTAGTTGCCGTATATCAAAGCTTCATCTTCGAGTGAACCATGGGCACGACGAGTAGTTACCAGGAGTTATCCCCCCCGAAGCCCAGGAAATGAACGGAACACAGTTGCAGGTGTAAAGTCGAAACTGATTACTCCAGTTGGAGAAACAGAGAATTCCTCGAAAAATGCGGCTTCAAGATGTGAAGATAATCCAGCACACTGATAGAAAACGGGACCCATGAAGCACGACAGCCATCGTGTTAGTTGCTAGACGACCATATGCTCCCGTACATGTTAGGTGCGGAAGGCCGGGCCGTCGCGGACTCTTTTCTTGAAACAATTGGTTATTTAATTATTTGATTTCCCACGGTAAGAATTTGCTATATTTCGATTTTTACCGAGCTTGTACTTACCACCATCGTCGAACTCGTATCCTTTGCAATTCTCAACCAGAAATCGGCTCTACAAGACTTTTGCTGTTATGGATGAAATATACTCTCTGGGTGACACCTTGGACTCGCCGGATGTCGATTATTCGAGCCTGTTGACCCCAACTTCGATTATGTCCGGGTCGCGTTCTGCTACCCTTGACGGCGTAGATGAAGCACCGGATGTTCCAGCGTCAACGCAGAAGAAGAAGAAGAAAAAGAAGTCAAAGAAATCAACCAAAGCGAAGTCAGAGGCACCGAAATTGGTAGACGAAGACCGTCCTCCCGTTCTCTGTATTAGCAGGAACAAGCATTGGAGATACATTAGCTCCTACCATGTGCGTCGCTTTTTTCTGTCATATTTTCTTTCGAATTAATGAGAATGTAGGGACCATGGCTTCAATTGCCTATTGAACTGCTCGAATCTTTATTGGTGCTCAATCTCGACCCTGCAACGCTGTCGGCTACAGAGCCACGGATACCCTCAATACCTCCGACCCCAAATTCCAACACAAACCGTATTCGAGACCGTAGCTTCCGCGACTTGAACGATTTCTCGCCTCCCGACTCTCCACGAGCATCACTCGCCAGCCTTCCCTTGCCTCCTCCAATCCCTCCACCACAACCTGGCAAAGCAACCCCACCGCCTATCGATCCGGGAGTGTTCCGTAACGTTACTTCGATACGTCGACTTATCGACGAGGCAGCCGAATTGTCGGTTAGGGCATCCTCCGGACTTTCTGCAGCCGAATTGGGTTCCATGCGAGGGGGTTCTGTGGGACTGGGGGGAAGCCCGTGGGCAGCGGCTCAGACACTAGGAATTAACCCTCTAGGTAATGTTGGTGGTACTGGGAGGAACGTCGCAATGTCTGCGATGCGTATCCATAGATTGAGAGCGCTGGCTGTGCAGAAGCTCGCCCAGGCGTACAAAGCCGACGAGATCGCGTCGAGCGTCATGGTTATGCAGGGCGGTAGCGTGTTTGACGATGTAGCTGAACGAGTGCTCAAAGTCGGTGCGTGGTCATTATCAACAATTATTTTTTTTTACAAGCATTTACACAAAAAATGAACAGATCCCAACGACGCGGACGCGAAATACGTCCATTTCTTTCACGAGAAGATCCCTTCTCGTCAACTAGCAGAGTCTACGACTACCGAAGTCCTCGACGAGCTTATCCGAGCTCAGCCTCAACGACTGGAATTTTACCGTACGCGTGGAATCGTTCGCTGCTTCCGCGATGAATACCCCGAGGCCACCAGAGATTTCACCTATGCTCTCAAAGAGTCCCGAGCCGCGTGGAAGGCCAAGGTAGGTCATACCGACCGAGGCGGACCATCAGAGTCGCGAACCAAGAGCAGTAAGAAGAGGAAAAGCGGAAGCGGCAAGACCAACGGGCAAGCTCCACCCAGTGGCACCAGTACGATAGACTCGGCCGTCGAAGGACCAGATGGGGAGCCACTCCTGATCCACCCATCTGTTCTCCCTGACGCCCCGGATCCGATCGAGCCGCAGTTACTGTTCCTGCGCGGGGCGGCATATCTGCAACACGCCATCTACCTCATTGAGGGCGCCGTCCTGCAGCTCGAAGGGATACGCAAAGCTCCGTCGATTGATGGTGCCGAGCTGAGGCTGTGTTATCTGGAGAATGGAAAGTACGGTGGCGTTGAGATTGGGCATCCTGATGGGCCACTTGGGAAGATGGGCGGCGCGAAGGTGAGGGCGTACAGGGATGCTCTTGGTGAGGGTAGGTTCAAGGACCAAGTGACTGCCTTGCTGAAGAAGAGTATCCGCGACCACGACAAGTTCCTCGCCCACTTTGACACGCTCGAGTCGTCTAACTCGGTTTTCGACAGTGGTGAGGACGTGGCGAAGCAGGTCGAGTACGCGTTCTTGCTTTCAGAGTCTATCCGGCCCGGAAACCACTCGAACGGATCCGCACCGGCTTTTCCGTTATCTGACGCGCCGGCGATGTTCACGACGTACCACCCTTTGCTCGTGGAGAGCCATTTCAGCGTGCTCATCTGCCAGTTGATGCTTGCCGACTTTTCTGGGCTCTTAAAGAGGTTCATTCACACCGCGGCACTCGTAGATGGGCTGGAAGGGTACCCTGTTTTCCTCCCTCCTCGGTCTATGGCCCAAGCAGAGTTCATCGAGGTCCTGGAACGGCTTGCTGGAGGATGGAAGAACGGTATTCAGCTCCACTCGCTGTGCAAGGGCCGGGCGAAGGGAAGACTGGCTATCGAAGCTCGACCGGTCACCCCTCCACCTGCTCCCATCCCGCTGAAAGGAGGGTCTTCCTCCACCGCTGGTGCTGGGAGCTCTCGTGATGACAGCTCGTCGTCCGGTACGGGGTCTCCGCCACCGTCTCTCCCTGGCCGTCAGGACGCAGACGAGGCGCTGGACTGTGCGAGGATCCTATTGGCGCCTGTGGTTCACCGCCAACGAGAACGAGCGGAGAAGGCGGCTGCGGAGAAGGCGGCAGGCCCGAAGAAGAAGCCGTTGCAGATTAACATACCCCTTCATGGGCCGAGGGTGGAAGTTATTTTGGCGTGGCTGGGGGCGGTGCATTTACCCGAGTTGGATTGAGTAGATTGCTTAATTTTCTATCGATATGTATTGATCTTAGTATAATGATTTCATGGTTTGAGTATTCGCGAATTTGGCATATCATAAGCACATGTAATTCATAGAAATCATGATATTGACTATAGTAAACTACATATAATCCTACATACAACGCAAGGGTCCAAATGGCATAAACGACAGCCTGCGCAAAGTAGAATAGAATCTAGTCCTGGCTAATAGATATAATTAATGTGGGTAGTGACGGTGAGGTTATCGCTATATGATATCTAATTGGAAAGGAGAACCTGTGCATAGGAAGGTTTGTGTGCCACTTCGCCTTCATCATCGCTCTCGCCATAGATATACTCCCAAGGCTCATCAGCGGCAAGGTCGGGAGTAAAGTCATCAAGGACGATAACGGAACGGACATGAGGAATGACTTCGAAATCCGAGTCTGTGAGAGCGATAAGCACCACGACAGCCGGAAGCAAAAGGCCTGGCACGCACCCTTCTTCGTATCTTGCTTCCGAACGATGAGATCAGACAGTTTCACCTCGGATGATCTGGGCAAAGGCGGGGTATCATCCCGACGCGCGCTCTCGACGAGGATGCCGTCCAGCGGGTCGACGTCGTCCGCTCTGAGTCTCCTGTCCTTCTCCGACGCGGTACCCCTGTCGAGCTTGGGAGGAGGTGGACCCGACTTCTTCTTCTGCCTCATCTTGAAGACGTCCGCAGCCTTCTTTACACGCTGACGGTTGTGCTCGTACGCCCGTTGGTCCTTGATGGTTCGCAAGGAGGGGAAAGATGGGGAGAGCAGTGCGCTGGCGCCCTTATCTGCACCAGCAGACTTGACGACAGAGTCAGAAACGGCGTTGGAGACAGAGACGACTGACATAACGAAGCAGTGAAGATTCGTTTAGGAAACGCGGTTGTTGTTGGTGGTGGTGTTGGTTGTAGTTAGAGTGAGGGAGGAAGACAGGAGTACCCCCACAATGATAAGATAAGCAAATGGGTCCTCTTATGGCGTCAGAGGTCCTGATGTGAACGAATTTGGAGGAACACCCTAAAATACCGTCCGACCCCGAGCGCCTATTGCACGCTGGAGCTGCCACGTTGGCCCATGACCAACGTTGGTTGCGAGCGAGCGGTCCCGTGCCAAAGTAGCACGTTTCAACTCTTGTGGCTGATTATGACGCACAGGAATACAAGAGTCAGACGTCGCGAAAGGCTATCATGAGGCAATATGAAGGACATTTCTTCGGTTAGATAGATAACCGGGACAGTAAAACGAATTCGAATAAATATCATGCGAATATATGGCATTTGCTACGCCAAATTTGAGAACCTGCTGCTATCAGGCCAGAACGGAGAATGGAACAGCCCGATACGGCCGCTTTGGATGCGAAGAAAAATGTATAGATACACGGGCAGCGAAAGAATATCGGCGCAGTAGGTTTTTCCGTTCCAACTGACGATTCCACGATCCCTCGGTTCCGTTGTGTGGTCTGGAAAAAAAGCAAAATGGTTAGCTGTGATTGGATGATATGGCGAAATGTAGCACGCACCGGCTCTATACATCCATCCAGTTTCATCGCCGACTCCAATTACCGTATCTTGGTCTATGCTGCATTGTAGCGCCCTGAGCGCATGATCACTTTATTGGATGCATATCGCTGAGCAGACGTCCAGGGATGGAAGAAGAGGGAAGAGAAGCCAATTGGGTTCGATGTACCCTAATGCCGGTGCTAGGCGTCGGAACAACACCAGGAGGCACTGCACACGTCAATACCAGTTTGCGTAGCTTGAGCACACGGAGAACGTGCTTTTCGGCCTGTGTTCAGTCCTTCGCCGTTGTTCTTCGTTGGCCGAAAAGTGCAGCCATATGGAACTTCTTGTCGTGGCTAACGTCGCTTTATCACCGGTCACCATCAAAGTTGCCGTCCTACCCTGGTGTACTGGGTGATCCATGTTGTGTGGATCTCAGCTTAATGAACTGTCAGCATTAGCTAGGACTATCACACTTGTTACTCTCTGATGCTGACCCCACTCATTCTGATAGAAAATTCAATGTTGTCTTGGTGATATCTGTATGCAGCATCTGTATGAGTAGGTTGAATGCAACTCAGTTGAGACATGTGCCCAAAAAAAGGATCAGAGAGTTGAGACTTAGCAGGCATTGTACAAATATGCCATACAAGACTCAAACTTTCTGGTATAGACTTTTGATTTCAAAAGTGATTCTCACATAGAGTATGTAGCTTATTTGAAGAGAACTTTTGGAAGTTGCAGTGGAAAATTCACTCATCATGTTGCTTCTCTCTGCAGTGATGGATTTGATGTAACTGCATAGAGAGTTGCTTAGGCAAGACAGCCATACCACTACTGATGCTGTTTCTTTATCACAGCAACAACCATGTTCAACAGAGCTGGATATGCTTCTAGAAATACACCAGTACTTGTATCTCATAATCACTTCATGAAATACTTTGATAATCTCAAGAGTCAATAGAAAAGACTATCTTTTTCTTTATCATAATGCTAAGAGCAATGCTAATCATCTTTTTGATATCTGATGACTTTTTTTTATCTTTTATAGTATTCACACTGAAGTTAGTAAATCATGATACAGATATAAACAAGTCTCAGCCTATTAGGCAAGCTATGATCACCATCATAATCCTTCTCTATAGTTGTACCACCATCAACATTGCCTTTAATTGGCTATATATATACTATATGCTGATCACCAATGATCAGAGTATTTGGACCAAATATCTGATATAGCAGTATTGGATGAGAGTATTCCAAGCATCATCTGTATCATTCTTGCAGACTCTATCATTATGCACTTACCTCATTTTTATTATAGCTTATTCATAAAATTAACAGATTTGATGTTGTTGGATGCTGTGGAGACAGCAGTGGTCAATTGTTGTACTTTCTATTCTTATTTTTGTTTCTGCACTTGGTGAAATCATGCAGACAGTCTTTTACTTTGCTGATTTACCCAAGACTTGGTGCAGTGTTCAAAATCCTTGCTATTGACAACATAAAAATGTATTATTTTATACTACTGACTTAAATACTGTATAGAAAAGTCTGTGATCTCAACCAAGCCATTGTCTCAGTGCCTTAAACCAAGCCTTGTCTCAGTGCCTCAAACCAAGCTTTGGTATATCTCTGATCCTATGGCTGTCTCAAACCAAGCCATTGTCTCACTGCCTCAAATCAAGCCTTGGCTGTGCATGATTTAGAGGCTAAAATCATGACACTTAGTATTTATTTTTCTCTCTGGAAGCATGACTAGAAGACTAGTAGTAGTGAATCTTGGCATAGTAAATCATTACATAGTGTGATGCTTGTAGACAATGTATGGCTATATCAGGGCTCATTATCAATGATCAACTGCTATTATCACATTATGACACAAAAAGGGCTTACAATGTTCTCCCTCATTCATTCTTGGGCTGCATATTCTCTTGCTCTCTGAGCCACTCATAGGAATTGTTGGTGTGCCTGATACATATGCCACAGTTCTCATTGCTGATAAGCCTGGGGGAAGAGCCCTGCTTGTTCCCCATAATCAGCACCCTGGAAGGGTTCTGGAGGCACATTGTTATTTGCACTGGGAGTGGAATCAGCAGTATAGAACCCTCCATGCTCGGCATTCATGTGCCTGTAGATCTCGTTCGTGGGGAAAATGCCCATGCACTGCCAGTAAATGTGGGCTCCGCATCTGAAGCATGATCAGTCATTCATATTTTTTGGTGAGATGCTTAGAACACGGACGGCCACTGCATGTGGCTACATCCTGCGATCTTTTCCAGTAAATGCGAGCATGATGGACATTTCTTCATTCCGCTCTATTGCATAATCCAAGCCTCAATTAACTTCTCTTGCTCAGCTGCACTATTAGAATTTCGAGCCTCTTCACAGTTCTTTCCCACATGCAAATGCAAATCCTCACCACAGGATGAGCATACTTTGGAGAAGCATGATGGACAGCGCAAAAGAGATGGAGATTTCGACTTGCGATAGATCTGCATACAATATGGGGTCTTGCAGTACCCAAACACCTGGGGATGTTTATCGAGATATGATGTAAAGACCGTCTCGAGGAGATGTTCGAAAGAGCTCTGAGACAAAAACTTCTGAAGAACAGGAATGGATATCGGAGTGACGCAAGTCACATCGTTGCCCATGCATACCAAAGGGAATACACCTGTCTCCGCTGCAGATGTCAAGAAATGTCGGATACACGCTGTACAATAGACATGCTGACAGACTAGCTGGAATGGTGCGGAGGCTTCGTCATGGCAGACGGGACAGGTATGAGTTCCTGGTGCGACTTGGAAAATAACCGTCTTTAGAGACTCGGCGATGTGGTTTTTCAGGTGGAGTCTGACTTCTTCGCCACCTCGGATAGTGATTCTCTCTGAGCTCCTGTCGAGGGTAATGCAGTCTTCTCCGAATACCTCCTTCATTGCACTGAGACCGGTGCGGAGGAAGTATCCCGCCGATTGATGCTCCAGCTTCAGCGAAAATTGTAGCGACATAAGACGATCGAGCTCTTCTTTCAAGATCGTTTTGCCTTGCGCGATGGCTACCGAATTTCCGTATAATTTAATGGTACGCGCCTTGAAATCTGCCCGCATGAAAGCACCCGCATCTGCCATCCTCTCCTTCAGAGCAGCCGGTGGCCGCACCAGGTGCTCGTGCCATTGATCAAACTTTTCACCAGCAGCAATACTCTCGACGTGTACTTTGAGAGCACCGACGGCAGCCCTGACAGCTCCTGATACTTGAATGCGAAAGTCCCCATGAGGCATCTGGCGAATGAAGAGATCGCATGCTTTGCGATCTTTGATACTCTTCTGTAATTCTGTCCAAAGGCTGACTTGGGCGCGATACTGATCTGGCGAGATGATGATGCTGTAAACCTCCTGTGGTGGTAGTTTGAACCAGAACATGGAGTCACCAATGAAATCAAAACGTCGATTGGCTAGGAAGTCTTGAACCCTTTTGGCACTATCCCAGCTGTCGAAACGAACACGTATGGAGATTATTCCGGCTCCAGTGTCACCTATGGAGGTTACATCAAATGCATGAACCTCAACGCCACCGACCTCTTCAATATGTCGTTGTAGCTGACGAGAGACAGCACCAACGTTGAAACTGCAAGACTTGAGAAGCCTGACATCCTCATAATTGGACTGGGCGAAAATGCATACTGAGGCCGAAGGAATATCAGGGACATTAGAGATCTTGATTGTATTTGGTCGGAAATTGCGACAACCAGGAGTTAGTTGGTTCATCTCAACCTTCATCCTTCTGCCGGAACAAATGCGACCATTCAATTCCATCACCTTTGAACGACAAGTTTCCATGTCAGGATACTCGACGATGAAGGTCCTAGACGGGGCTTGACATGAAATGGTGAGGACGTTCCCATCTCGAGGCGCCAACACACCCATACCACCAGGCTGATTGAATGTGCCAATTTCAAATTCCAGCCTTTCGTTCCTGAACTCCATCCCTTCAAGACTTGCGGCTAACCTCTGCGCGACGGTAACAGTGGTAACGACATCGACATCCTGCTTACTGTCACTGGTTCTGTTCACGGATAAGACATGGAATTTGGATATATCGAGGCCTTGTTGTATGAAGAGATCCTGGACTTCGTTCGGATGGGCATCGTGAGGAATATTCTTGACCCGAATTCTGCAAGAGTCAAAGCCGGCGATTATATTCTGTATGGAAAGGCCGGAGCTGAAGGTAACGATGGACCCGAAGATGATACATTGATGGGTCCGCTGGGCATCTGCTGTGCGCTGCTCTTCATCGATTCGACGCCGTTCTTCTTCCTGACGGATCCGGGCTCCCTTTTGTCTGCGCCGCTCTTCATCTCTCCTCCTCTGGGTTTCCTCCTGATACAGGCGACAATTTTCTTTCCTAGCTTCTTCGGCCTTCGCTCGAGCCAGATTTGTGTGGTGTTCTTTATCAAGTTGGCTCTGTCTTGAACTCGAGGTCTGTTTTGAATGTTAGTTGGTTAGGTTACGATTTGAAAGGAAAGGTCTCACGTTGGCATCGTGAAGAAACTGGAATTTCTCCCCTCTGGTGCAAGTTCCCTTCATCCATGCATGGCACTGATTATTGTTCACTTTTAGAACTGGCAAAATTGAGGACAACGGTACGCAATTTTCTTGTTCTAGCATCTGATTCTCTCCATCAACAGATTGGTCTCGAATCTGCAAATCGTTAGTCAGTATGGAAACGCGAATGAGAATAAAAAGATAACACACTTTTAGAGCATGATCAAATCTGCATGGCTCTCCTTTCGCACAGCTTCCCTTTTGCCACGGGAAACATACATGGCTCTTTGAGTTGTCATTGTCTTGGTGATTAAGATTGGCTTGAGAGAAGACCGTCTTAGCTTCACTACTGACAACATCGTTGGCTATAGTTGCGTGATGACAGCTAGCTGTACCTGGCCGTCCTTTCTTACGAGTTTGAGCCCAGTTCGTATTCAGATTCTGCCCTTGATTGTTGTTCGTCTCCTGCCCAGTTGTGTGACTAAAGGTGGTAATATCATTGTAATACATACAGAGACAAGGTTCAGGTGTTGATTCCTGCCTTGAGAGCTATATTTGCAGCTGCCTTGTTGATAGAAACGGCAGATGGGATCATCTGGACTCGTGGACATGAGTGTTCGGAGCGAGGAAGAGAATCATTTCGATTCGTAGTAGGGCTGGAATAAAAGCGACTCTGCTGTCTCAAGATCGATAGAGCAATTAGACCCTTGGATGAGCATGAGTAGACAATATCTGATTCATCTGAATTGAATGGGAATCAGTAGGACAGAGCTTAGACTTACCTTGGAGAACGATAGTATCTCTCGCCAAGCATCATTCGATGATAAATCCGTCATGCTCAGATAATGAGTTAACATCTCGCCTTAAAGATTGATGGGAAGGAATGCAATGTAGCTCTACAGGCAGTTTCAATAAATATTGGATTCATTATTGCTTAGTGAATTTATACGACGGTGCAGACTGAGCTGCAGTTTTGTTCCGATCTACGGCCGAAACCTATCGAGACTCTGTGACTACTATAGTGGTTTCGGTACAACAGAAACCCACTCCATCACCCTCTTTTCTCTACTGAATCGATCGAAGCAGTCTTGGCTACGACAGCAGCGGTCGACATCATCATATGCGGAGCCATGTCATACTACTTCCTGAAAAGCCGCTCAGTGCCGAATTCTTCTGGGTTGGTCAGAGACTTTCACCCGAGATGCTTACAATTTTCATTTAGCACGATGAAGCCGCTCCTGCTAGTGGTGCTATGGTGTTTTGTTATCGTGTCTGGGTTGGCCGCTACGTGAGTGCTCAACGAGCTATCTCTGAAAAAAAAAAATCGAACTGATGATGGGCTAGTCTATGCACGTTGGTGATTCTTATCACGATTCTTGAACCTTTTGGTGCTAAACCCTCGGACCGCCTGACGCGAGGATATTATATAGCTTGTGTCTATTCCCAGCTCTCTGGTACCCGGGGGGCGACTCCTCTACCAAGAGGTATTTTGCTTCATTATATGGTAGCTACCTGTCTTTACTAACCCCCTTCCAGTCTATCTCAACGCTCTACTAGCAGCTTACGTAACTCTTCATTTCTGCACGCCTGCGAAATACCCATCAAGAGAATGTTGTGATATCTACGAATGGTAATGGCAGGTCCCTACCGAGTACAGCTTTGGAGACCATGAGATTCAAAGCTCCGAGTATTGCAGCCACTGATAGACACGCTGAGGAGCAGGTAAACACCTCCATTAGTCTTTCAGTTGGCAGTGATGTGGGCTCACACGTCATTCAAGGGTCTCGGAGTATCAATGGCTGAGTTACGCTCTCGCAGGGTCGTCGGTGGAACCGACCCATGTACCAGATAAAGGCGCGTACTGTGGACAGTCCTTGTTAGGTTCGAGGGGACCTTGTCAGTGTACAATAGGTATCGTTATGATCTCTGCAACTATTAGATTTGAAGCTTTCCCAGGGGTTTTCACACACAACACCATCCTTACGATGCTGGTCTCCTTGTTCGTCCAGAGGATATGCGGTGTTCCGATTGTTCTATACCACTCACATTCTGTAAACGCCGTTCCGGGGAATATCATAGAGCTGATACTTGGTATCAATCCTAGTGGTTTGCAAACATCTAGAAAGAATCATCCCTGCAAAAAAAATAAACCTCATCGTGGCTCATGACTCGTCTTCCTTCAAGTTCGCGAAAGTAAGTTGATAGCTGTCCGGAAAATTTGTGAACGTTATTTCACCAAAAAAAAGGTTCCAATAACACCCACGTAGTAGAGACATCATCCTGCGTGAGCCCCGTAAGGTTCCACGGGATACCGTTTTGACCAGAAACCGTCGCTGCCCTGTATCACACTATAGCCACAATCAGAACAGCACACGACGCACACCTCACCTCAGATACATTGACGTGTTAAGCAAATCCAGATATCCCAGCGGGACTATCTCAAGCGACGCCAGTGCGCCCTGGGTGAGCGGAACGTTCTCTATCATGCCGGAATCCGCGTGGCCGAAGAAGGGTATGACGACGGGCTCGGAAAAAGTGTGGTCGAAGGAGGCGTATTGGGTATTGTTGACGCCGGCGGAGACGACGATGCGGTCGAGGGTGAGCTCGGCGGGAATGAAGTTGGCGACTGGGCGGGAGTTATGGGACGGATGGGAGAGGGAATGGATGATGGCGTACCGGTAAACGACACACTGCGTCGAGACGTGATGAGCAAGGGTTGACAAAGCCTAAAAAGGTGGGATAACGTACTCGACGACGTTGTTGATGAGGGAGTTCAGCTGTTTGAGCGTCAGCTATGGTTGCACATGATGAAGCGAAAGAGCATACACTAATGTCCACCGTGATATTGGAGATGGGACCGATACTCAGTGCATTGACGAGGTCTCCAGTTGATGAGGTTGGAGCGCCAGATACCAAGGCGGCCAGAAAGAACAAGAGGTAACCGAACAACATTGAGGGAAGTTTGTGTTGGAGGTGTCGAAGTTATAGGGACAAACTTCGTAATTATTCTTCAAACGTGAAGCTGTGAAGAATCAGCGGAAGAAGCCAGAGACATGCATGTGGTGAACGATGAGGCTGGCGGGAGAGCAGATATCGCTCTTTGTAGCGGAGCACTGATATGATCCCCGGTTCATCAGCGATGTCTCCAGTCGGCAAGTCTGTCGGCGTGGGAGCACCGCGCACGACTGGCCAAGGCAGCATGAGTCGCGGACGCAGGATGTCTAGCGTTGAACGTATCATGATACTAAATAGAGGGAGCAGCCACCCCTTCCGAAGGCCTGACGAGTGGCTGCTTCTGCTGATCAACAGACAGAGATGATTAGGAAAACCTGTTAATTAGCCATATCGAAAACTATCAGGATCCGGGAATACCCGGCCAAATTTCACTCAACCTTTTATCCTCCACAGATTTCCCACATATTTCGCTTGTTACTATCCAGTATTCAGGATGGACCCTATACAATCAAGATATCATGATCAGTTGATGCAACTGCATGTGACCGCGTAGTACTGTGAGAGCAGATAGGTGGGTACTCATGCCTATGGATAATGTCTTAACAACCCATATCATGTTCGGTAAATCCATATACATTGCGCGGCTGGGTATTTACGTGGGGGGTTGAGCAAAATAGCAATAAGGATAGCTATATGTGATGTAAACGCTTCGTGCCAGTCGAAGGAGATCCATCTAGTCTCCTCTTCCTCGACGGACAGGGTGTAGGGATGGATTGTTCAAGAGAGGTATGGATCTGCTTGAAAGATATAGAATGAAATGGCGCGATAGGCGTGCGTAGCTCATCGTCGTCCAACGGTTTGGCTGACGTGGATATAGGCGCAGGCAAAGAGGTCTCTGACTTTCGACTGAGACGACCGCGGATAGTCGTTTCGTCTGCCTCGTTGACGAAGGGATTCCCGTCTTCCTCCATAAACAGGCCCTTGACAGGCGACCTGGACCGTTCCCCGCTGCGAGAAGGAGAGGCATAGTAAGACGTCAGGAATGCAGACATCGACGCTGACGACACGCGTATAGTGTCTTCTGCGGACCCGAGAGTGGCGTTTGTGATGGAAGCAAGAGCTGGTGGCGGGGGCGAGGCAGGTGCAAAGATGGGCCGGTCATCCGAGGCGGTCGTCGGGGCTGCTTCCTTCGTCGCCACTCGCTTCATCACCTACACCTCTTTCAGTCACAAGATGTGAACAGGGGATGGCAGGGCGAACGTACCTGTATGCGCTTGTTCAACGATACTGGTGTCCATTGCAGCCCATCGAGAGGAAAGAATTCGGAAGTCACGGTCGCAAATGAGCGTAGCAATACCTGCCGTTGTTCCTATAACGCCGTCAGCGTGGAAGACGTTCAGTTCAGCAATTCCAAGCACCTCCGTCATCTTCAGCGCTTCCGCATCTTCCATCCTCTGTTCATTCTCAATTTCCAAGAGCCTCTGTTTGCGCTGTGCCGCCCGGGAGAGTACACCTGCTTCCATGGTTGAGGCCATTTTGATGTGAGCAGTCTAAATGAGGGATAGCGATGCACGGTTATCGAAAGCAAGAACAGCGAGAGCAAAAGAAAGGGAGAAGGGGATAGTAGTGGTAAAAAGTTGGACCTGATCCCGCCTCTCCGAGATCACGCGGTGTCGCTTTTGGTCGACTTGTGGCACAAAACTTTATTTTGACACGTTCCTTTTTCCTAACGGGGATCTAATCATCAAGAGCGACTCGGATGATTCTTTCTCTCCATACCGTAGGGAACAACCATATCCTCTTTGCAAACTTGGTGCGCACGGAAGAGTGAAGCCCCAAAATGGCAACCACACCCTCTCTTCTGTCCCCTCTAGCTACAAACACACTCGATTTCGTGAGTCGGCGGATTTCCAAATAATGAGCGGGTGCCATCAATTCTCTTGATGATTATCAGCACAACGCTTGGCATTCCGAATCGGTGGCCACCGTACGAAGCTCGGACATCAAGCAATGTCGAAGGCGCACAGTGAGTACCTTGAGAAGGAGGCAGTTCATTATTGAACTGCAGTAAAGAAAATTCTTGGCGCGCAATGATCTGAATGTTGTTCGAGGGTCCCGTTTTCCGACATCGGCACTCTGCGCCTTACCCTGGTAGGCATACTTTCTCTTTCACGAGTGGGTTCATTTCAGCACAGATTCCCCTTTGTTTCGTCACCTACTTAGTCCGAGAGCTGGCGCCTCATGATATCGTTAAATGGAGGGAGCTGAATTGCAATTCCCCTGTATGCACTTCAAATCCAATAAACAAACAAAAACTTGAACAACGATGTGGTGATAGAGAACAAATAGAGCATACTCGAAGCAAAATACGGTCATAAATATCATCAATCCCTTGATACAATGAATATCCCACTGAGATTGCCCTCCGGACTGTCCTGCTGAGCATCCCCACGAATGCCATTCTCATTATTAAGATGACTATCGGCTGGTCTCTCCAACTCAACCTCGGGGCTATTATTACCGATGACATCCTCCGAGCTGATGTCAATATTTTCCTGGGATTCGGCCACGGATCGGTGGCCATACTTGTCGTGTCTCTCCCGTTCAGCTTCAACGTCTCCACTCATCGTGGAATTCTGACCTCTGAGACGCGTCCCGAAGCGAAGCGAGCCCAATACCGCGCTTCCCTGCCAAGAGTCGTCTGGGCGGGCGTGACCTGCTGCGACGCGTCCTACGAGGATCGTCGGGGCAATTCCCTACACGATGTCTGTTAGATGCTGATCTAGGGAAATAACATGAGCGTACCCTTGCGATGGCTGCTAGTATATCAAAGTATGGCCCGAAATAAGCATCACGAGCGTAGAACGCCACGTATAAGACCAGCGACATCGAATAAAGAGCGTATGATTCGACCAAGACTTCGATAATGCGCCGGTAAGCTCTGACTCCGCTCCCTCCCCCTCCTACTCGAGCGACAGTGATGATGCGGTAGACGATAAGGAAGGTGCATAAAAAGTTCGTAGCAAGGAGGAAGGATGAATAGAGTACGAAACCGAGAATATAGGAATTGGAGACGGTAAAGTCTTCGTAGTCACCAAGAAGTTTAAACACTGCACGAACGCTTGGGTAAATCAGCCAACTAAGAGGTCTGAGAGGTCTTACCGACTGCGCAAACAAGAAAGAGTGCAGGAAGCAGAATGATCAGCCACCGCTGACCCCAGACGGTCCAACAACGCCAAATCTACAATTGGATTGTATGCGGCATCGAAAATTGCATTGTCACACTCACCATGGTAGAATCTGCGAGGATCGTACAGAGGGTACTTGCTACACCCGTGCTGATTATTGCCGATACACCGGGACTCTCGTAGAACACGTTTTCGGTCCGAAAGCTCTGTCCGTGATCGACGAATACAGAGTTGATGTTTGACATGATAAGGGCGAAGTCAACGGTAGTAACGATATAGAGGAGTATTATCAGGACGACCATGGCTCGTCCGACAGCCCGGGACTTGTCCATAACTATGTCATTCACATGAGCTTGTGTCGCATTGTAGGGATGTTACCAGGCTCACAGATATTCCACAATGTTACGGCAACAATCCCGGTATATATCCCTATGGAGCGCTCTGATTAGACACGTATCACAAGTTTGAATCAATGTACGCACCATTCAGCAGAGAGTAGAGTATCCTTGAATTCAAGTCAGTATCAAGATTTTGAAATATGGCGGTTCTGTCGGGGTCGGAAAGGTCTCGTGGGATGTTAGTCTGGATGGTCATTGGGGATCTCTGGATGAGGGAAGAGAGAAGGAGGTAAGTGGCCTGTGGGATAACATACGCACGATATATTCACAAATCCACTCGAAACCCGTCCAAGATAATCAGCTCATCGAGAAGATCACCTTCAGTGCCTTGCTGAAGGGACAGTTCCTGACTCTCTATTCTTGGGCTCATTGATATCCAGTGATTCCCTATGAGAAGAATAGGTGCCCGAGTACTTATCTTGAACCATCTCTGGCATCTCTGTCGGGAAGAAGAAAGGAGAGTTAGCATGCCAGCGCAAGGAACTCTAGAAATACGTGCAGCACATACTCGCAAGGTGATTGTCTGACAAAGATCTGCATCATGAGAATAATCCCACCGTAAATCATCTTTGACTTAGGTCCATCAAAGATCGACAGATGTCCTGAGGTCTCGTGGTAATAAGATTCTTAACTAGATCAGAAATGTGGGTCTTTCCTCTCATACTGAATTATACCCATCAAAGTATGCAATATGGTAGCAGTAAAAATGTACCGGCTAGGAGTACATTGCATTCCTCATGACCTTTGGATCCGGCGTCCGCATCAAAGACAGATAGTTGTAAGTTCTTTGCTGACAGCTGGAAGAATAATTTCTGCCTGACCAAGTCACGTAGGATTCTGAGTGTTTGAACGACGAACCAAACTTGATATCGAGGGAGAGTTGATATCGATCAACTCTGGGAAAGCGAGCCGAATATCCGGGACTCTTCTGACCACGATGACCAAATAGTATCGTCCTGTATCTTCTTCAAGGTCTAAGAAAATGATGCGCATTCGTAGCACCTAATAAAGTATGCTGTTAGCTATAACGTAGACCTCACACAGTGTAGCAATAAGCAGAAACATGGTGAGGGTGCTCGATGGACCGTATTCAATATATATAGTCCATCCCGACATAAAGGGGTATTGAGCTTGGCCGGCGGGATATGATGGAGCTCCTGCTTGATAATCCAACACTCCCCCTCAAGCAGAGCAAAGTCCAAGCTCAGTAGCGAAGTGCTTCACCTTGGCTGAAGGTAAAGGCTTGGTGAGAGCATCAGCAACCATGTCCTCAGTGGGACAATAAACAAGATGAAGGGAGCCTTCACTGATGACCCAGCAAATGAAGTGAAAGTGAATGTCGATATGCTTGGTTCAGGCATGATACTGATGATCTTTTGAGAGTGCAATAGCAGACTGATTGTCTGAGAATAAAGTTGTAGCCTTAGTAATCAGTGAGAAAACCTGAGAGAGCAGACTGCAAAGCCAGAGCACCTCCTTCGATGCATGTGTTGCAGCCACATATTCAGACTCGGTGGTTGAAAGTGAGATGATCTCCTGCTTTTTAGATGACCACAAAACAGCTCCACCATTCAGCATGAAAGCATACCCAGTAATGGCATGCCTATCCTCTGCCATGCTCCTATCAGCATCCACATAACCATGCAAAACCTTTCTGTTTCCCCCAAACATCAGCTGGTAATCTCTCATGCCCTTCAGGTAGTGAAAAATGTGCTTTACGGCCTTCCAATGAGCCTCTGCAGCAGCTGTTGAATATTTCGAGACTGTTGTCATCGCAAATGCGATGTCAGGGTATGTCCTGAGCATAACCCAGATCAAAGAGCCAACAGACTCCCTGTAAGGGACATCTCTCATGGCTGCAATTTCTTGGGTAGAGGCTGGTGCAGGAAAGGAAGACAAACAGAGATTAATATCCATTGGTATAGAGACTGATTTGAGGTCTTCAAAGCCATAGCAATAAACAATGGCATCGATATACGAGCATTGGGAAAGAGAAACAGAGCATGACTCATAGTCATGCATGATCTCAATGCTGAGAATCCAGTGCAGCTCTCCCAAATCTATCACTTCCATGTATTTTGCCATACCTTCTTTTATCTCTTGCACTAGATGCAATGATGATGCTGTGATGGTGCAGTCATCAACATGGACAGCAATGATAGTCAAGTTTTGGCCCTCCTGCTTATAAAACATGGCTTGATCAATGTTACACTGCTTGAATCCCAGCTGCACCACCAAAATCTCAACAAGATATTGATACCAGTGACAACCACTCTGCTTCAAACCATATAGAGTCTTTATGAGATGGCAGACTTGATCAGGATGGGAGCCAGGCTCAGGATAGCCAGGAGATTGACACATGTAAATGATTTCTTCATTGGTGAGCTTTCCATTCAAGTATGCACTCTTGATATTGACTTGATGGAGCTCTAGGTCGAGTGTCACAGCCATAGCAAGGATTGAATGGATAGATGCAAGTCTTGCAACAGGAGCATAAGTGTCAAAGTAGTCAATGCCAGGTACTTGTGAGAACTCTTGTGCTACCAAGCGAGCCTTGAACTTGACTATGCCTCCCTCAGCATTCTTCTTGATTCAAAAGATCCACTTTAAGCCCATGACATTTGCTCCAACTGGTTTTTTGACAATTTTCCAAGTCTCCACAATCTTCAATGTTGCAAGCTCTTCCTGTATTGCATCTTTCCACAAAGGCCAATCAGGCTGATGCTTTGCTTCAGCTAGACTGCATGGCTCTAAGGCTTCTGCATCAGCTGTTGAAATGGCTATGGCATACTCCTCAAGGAAGTCAGCATCCTTGAGTATCATCAACCAATCTGCCTCTCCTTCTCCCTCAAACTTGAGAGGTTTGTTGTTTTCATTGGCAACTGGTAACTGAACACCAACAGATACCACAGAATTGCTTGAGTGTGCTAATACACTGCCTTTGCCAGAGATGAGGTTCAGCACCTGCTAGCTAGACTTTCAAGTGCATCTGGAATGGGTTTTTTCAACTATGGGTTGGACTGTAGGCTGGGCTTTAGGGGTAGGTGACACCTGTGATGGCTTTGCAGTAGGTGGATTAGACTGAGTTTTTGGCATTGACAGAATCTTGTGTAGCTCAATGTCTTTCTCTCCTTCAAGATTGTCAGTGGCAATATGAGTTGTGTCAAAATAGACATTTTACTCAATGGACACCATCTTGCTCTCTGTCCAGTAGACATGAGATCCATTGCTTGTTTCATTGAATCCAATCCATTGACCTTCACATATGTGGCTATCCAACTTCATAGCCTTAGTCTCAAGGTGTACTCAGCATTTCTCTCCCCATTCCCACAACCCTTTTAGATCTGACTTCTTTCCTGTGACAGCTTCATAAGGAGTCATCCCATTCAGAGCCTTTGTCAATATTCTGTTGAGGACCCAAACAGCATAGTGAACAGCCTCAGCCCATAGGAAGTGAGGTAAGCCACTCGAATGCAGTATAGTCCTGACTTTTTTGATAACTGTGCAATTATACCTTTCAGCCACCCCATTGTGCTGTGGCATATTATGCACAGTCATCTTTCTTGCTGTGCTGGTATTTTTCAGATGCAAGACAAACACTTTGTCAAAGTATTCACCTCCATGGTCTGAATGGAGGATTTTTACAGGGCAGTCATACTGAGTGTAGATGTGAGCTTTATAGGCTTTGTATGCTGTAAAAGCTTCACTCTTCTGGTGTAAGAATTTAAGGTAAGCCCAATGAGTGCTGTCATCAATGAAAGAGATGAAGTAATAGTGTTTACACAGAGATTCTACAGATGCAGGTCCCTATAAATCAAAGTGAATTTCACCTCTAATATTGGTTGCATATTCTTCCCCTCAAGCCTTAGACACTGGCTTTCATGTAGCTTTAGCATAGACATATGACTCACAGAACTGTGGTTTGTTACAATTTTTTCCTTTTCCCTCCTTTAAAACCCCTATTTATGCTTAATCAAGATGTCAAGACAGAGGTGCTTAGGATCATGGGAGTGGCTTAGTCATCACAAACTGGTCGACTTCACCATTGTTCTCTAATGCACATCAACGATGCTCAACAATGCATAATCATTCTTTTATGTACAGCAGTGATGCTCTAGGACAATGGGCACCATAGACACAAGGAGATACAATTAGTAGTAATATTCTTAGCATAGTCAGAACAGTATTTAAGGACCACAGCTCTTGCTGGTATACTCCAGCTTTGAGCTAAAGTTTATTCATCTCATTCTATACTCGAGCCAACACCACAGGCCTTGTGACACACTGTTTGGATTCACAACAAGTGAACTCAGCTGATCCCTCAAAGTGCAAAGGGACACCTGATTATCATGTGATTCTAAACATGTGGCACTTGAGTCTAACAATTAGCTTGAAGCTTCCTTATTCCCTTTCTTAAGCCTAATTGTGCTGAGAAACTGAATGCTCCTCTTAAACAATGACAATTCTAACTTCGATCATCAGTTCTTTGAACTCCTCTCTTCCATCATTGGAACACTGATTGGTTTATTAGTGATCATTCAGCTGTGTCAGAGATGCCATTTCATTACCACTTGGGCCATCAGACATTATCAGAAATTTCAAAACATTTAGCATATTTTATAAAATGTAACTTCTGATCTCCTATTACATAATATCTCAGAATCCCAATGAATGACCTATCAGCTCTCAGAAGCCAGGCCTAGTGACTTGCATCAGGGGGATGGTCAGGAAGAAGAGGGAAAACAGCACTCTCCCTGACCCAAAAACCAGTACTCTCGCATTCCAGGAGGATGTAGAATCTTTGTATCAGACACAGTCTCCAACCATGAAGATGAGAATCTCTCTGAGGACTTCTTTCAGCAGTCCCCCTCCCCCTTTTCTGTCTCTCAGACCTATGGGATTGCTGACCATGCCAGGGACTCTCTTGATGCCCCTTGGATGGCTTCAAGATTCTGCATATCAACATCTGGCAGCCAGCCTCATGGCCTTCATTCTCCCTCAGCCATCAGTGCCTGGATGGGGGAAGACATTGCTGGACAGCCCAATAATGAGCAGAGACAATGAGAATGATGGGAGGAGACTATACAAAGGTATTTTCCCACCTGGGACTTTACTGTCTCCTTTGACTATGATGAAGCCATCTGACAGAAAGGACAAAGACAGCAGACTGAGCTGCAGCCAGTATGTCATGAGTCTGAAGAAAGAATCACGATGGAAGAGTCTCAGAGAAGGGCAGCTGCTGAGTATGATGAGCAAAACAGAAATTGCCAGTGAGAAGTGGAGAGAGAAAGACTGGCTAGGGCCAATATCACCAACTGGTATAGGCTCTGACTAGAGATCGCTAGTGTTCTCGTGCCTGTATGAGTGGACCCCTCTTCTCCCATCTTCAGGAAGCTGAGCACATCATGGAGCAGAACCCCTGAGTACTGGGCCAACAGAACCTGAACCAGGTGAGGACAAAGACCCCCAACCCCTCAGTATCCTTCTTCCTGACAAACCCCTAGTGCTGACTCCACTTTTGGAAGTGATGAGTCTATCTTGGGGCACTACAGGCTCCGAGTCCCTGGAAATGCTCACATCTCTGCCCATGCACTCTGAGGTTTTCTCAGAAGTAGGGTCATTGGACAGCTTATTGACAATGACTACCAGCAAAACATCTGCCTCTATTATAAGCAAGTGATGGCAGCAAGAGTGACAGAGGGAAATCACTATGATTCTGACATTGAGAGCTGTCTAGTTGCCACCTATAATCATACACCAGATTCTGCAACCACTAGGCCGAGTACTCAGTCAAAGCAGTGAAGCAACGATATAATCAGAGCAGGCAGGGAGTTTTTATGACCCACCTGCCATTTTCCTCCTCGAGAAGGGAGGAGATGACAAGGAGGACACAGAAGGGGAAACTGAAAGCAGCAGTCCATCTCGTTCTGGTGGAGGGTATGCATATGAAACCACTGATGAAGAAGAATTGGAACAGGAGATAAAGAAGGTGAGAGCACAGAAATACCAGGAGTATTATCTGCAGAGAGTAAATTTCTTATAGCATGATGCCATTTGGGTGGCATCGCAACTAGGACAATTGTACATCTATTCTACTACTAATAAATAAACAGAAATCCTTAGGCATGCAGTAACAGACTATGTCGCCACCCAATATAATCAGCAGCACCCCAAAGATCCAGTACAGTGGCTATTGGTATACCAGATGCCAATGATCATACATCCAATGCTAATGTCTCCATCTGTCACCCCAAAGTGAGCTGTATACATGATTCCATTCATCTAAAGCACACTTTTGTGTTCTGCACCCTCCTCTCGATCAATAGCAACTCAGCTCTCTCAAACCCAAATACTGCCAGAAGAAAAAGCCATCGGTTATTGAAACCTGTGGACCAGCAAAGGATCTCAACTCCTTGAGAGACAACCCCCCCTGGATGAAGCAGAAATCAGTGGGATAGGAAAGAATCCGATATGGGATGATCTGGAGGCTATACACCTAGGATTCATAATTCAAGATGGAGTGATCATCAGAAAGGAGGGACCTCCTCCAGGCAGTCTGGTGGCTGATGACTGCTCATTATATTCATTTCTTGGGCCACCCAATGAGTGGCACCAACCACCCTTCAATGAATATCCCAATCTGATGGAGATGCTGCTCTATGATGCAGCCATCCTCCAATGTCGCTCAGATCTTCTTCGGAAGCCTTGACTCTTTAAAGGGGCCTTGAATGACACCAACTGCTTCCTTGTTGACTGTGAACAATACTTTGAAGTCTACACTGGGTATCTCAGCATAGATATGAATAAGGTTGTTTTTGCTGCCTCCTACCTCAAGGAAAAGGCAAAAACCTGGTGGATTCTAATCTCTCTGAACTTCTGTTCCACCATGAGGGGACACTATTGATACCCCTTGTGGCCCATCTTCAAACAAATGCTCAACAACAAGTTCATTGACCCAGCAGTGCAGAAAGTATATAAACAAAAGATCAAGGAGTACAAGATGGCAGACAAAGCAGCCACCAACTATTTCAATGAGTTAGAGTGGCTTGCAAAACTTGCTGGAATACAGGATGATACAGCCAATGATAGCCAAATGGTGGAAGCTCTCAAACAAGGAGTTTCTTTCTTGTACATCATGATGATCTCAGTGATTGGCATCAAAGCATTAATGCCAGTCAGATACAATGAGTGAAAAGACTGGATCATCGAGATGTATAAGGAACAACAAAAGCAGAAAGCAGAGTCCTCTATGCTACAAGATTACAAGAAGCTGACACTGCCAACCCTGAACAAGTTGGGGCAAACTGCTGGAAAATCATCAGGAATCTCCATGACTTCCACCTACAGCACACAACAAACTGGAACTGGCACCACCTATATGGAAAGTGAGAAGCTGATAGATATTGATCATATGAAGAAAAAGGGGAAGTGTTTCAACTGTGGACAAAAGAGACATATGGCAAAGGACTGCCCAAAGAAGAAGAGAACTCAGGAAGATATCAGGGCACAAATCACTGAACTTCAGAAGGAAGATGAAGAACTCAGCAAGGAAATGAAGGTAGAGAAGGTAAAAAAAACAGCTGATCAGTGAGCAATTCCACTGAATCAGCTAAGAACTTTCACAGTGTGCAAACTCCAGCTGCTAGCTAGACTAATAGTACTTCTGTAGTAACTCCTATGCCTATCTATATTATGCATCTGAATATACCAAGTATTACCATGCACACTGAAGAATCACAAACAAAGAAAACTCAAACACCTGTGGGCTGAACAGAGGCAGAGAGCCCTACTACTTGGCTCAAACCATTCAACATGGAATGGACTTAGAGGGCCATCAGAGAAGCCAAAAATGAGGTGGCAGCAAAGGCTGTGCTGAAAAATTGGGTTCACTGAACTAAAGTTGAGGAGGTGATCAATGAGATGGTAGAAGGAATTAAAAAAGCAGAATGATGTCAGGCCCTAGAATGGCTAGATGAACTCCATGGACTGCGAAGATTCATCTGGCAGGCCAAGACAGCTGGGCAGGACCTAATCACAAAGGTCCAGATCAAAACTCTCACCTCCTGAACTAGGTATGCAGCAACAGCTCTAATTGACAGTGGATGTACCAGGAGTTCAATTAATTGTGCTTTCATCAACAAGCACTAACTTCCAACCAGGGCCACTGCTGCCCTAATACCAGTCTATAACACTGACGGAACAAAAAACCAAGCTGGCTCAATCACTGAGTTCATCAAATTAAGACTCACAATTGGTGACCATTCAGAACAAATCAACTTAGCCATCACAGACCTTGGGATCAAAGAACTCTTCCTAGATCATGACTGGCTAATATGGCATAACCTATTGATCAACTGGAAAACCAGATGCATTACATTCACAAGATGCCACTGTCAGAAAATTCTGTTCGAACTTCCTGATGAAGATCCTGAAGATCAGTGAGATAAAGAAATGGAGGATGGAGAGACGATCCTTGCCATAGATCTCCAACAGAAACTACATATCCAGGCTATACACTATGCCAATAATCTAGCCATTAAGGCCAATGAACAGAAAGGAGAGAGAACTTTTAAAGAGATGATACCTGACTGGGCATGTGACTATAGAGACCTATTCAAGAAAGAGAGTTTTGATGAGTTACTAGTACCAAAGCCCTGGGATCACACTATTGAGCTTATCCCTAATGCCAATGCCAACTTGAACTGTAAAACGTATCCACTTGGCATTAATGAACAAAAGAAACTCGACAAGTTTTTAGATGAAAACCTGTTCAGTGGATGAATCAGACCCTCCAAATCACCTATGGCATCACCCTTCTTTTTCTTCAAAAAAAAGAATGATAAGCTTTGGCTGATCCAAGACTATCAAAGGCTCAATGAAATGACTATCAAAAATCAGTATCCCCTCCTGCTAATCTCTGAGCTGATGGATAAGCTCCAGGGTGCCAAATACTATACAAAACTTGACATCTGTTGGGGATACAATAATGTCCATATTAAGGAAGGAGATGAGTGAAAGGCTGCATTTAGAACGAATCACAGACTATTCAAACCAACTGTCATGTTTTTCAGGTTGACAAACTCCCCAGCCATGTTCCAGTGGATGATGAATGATATATTCAAAGATCTCATCTCCACTGGAAAAGTCACTATCTATCTGGACAATATCCTAATAATGTCCAGGATAAAGAAGGAGCATAGGGCCCTAGTATAATAAGTACTGGCTCTAATGAGAAAGCACAAACTATTCCTTAAAGCCAAAAAATGCGAATTCAAGGTTCTTGAAACAGAGTATCTAGGAGTCATCATCTCAGAAGGGGCCATTTGCATGGACCCTATTAAGGTTGCTGGAGTCACAGAATGGCCAAAACTAACCAAGAAAAAGGAATTACAGTCATTCTTTGGCTTCATGAACTTCTATTGACATTTTATCTATGACTACAGCAAGATAGTCCACCCAATGACTCAGCTGATCAGGAATACCCTATAGACCTGAGGCCCCTCACAGCAAGCTGTCTTCACAGATCTCAAGCACTGACTGGCTGAGGATGTTGTACTTGCAATCCCAACACAAGAAGAGAGGTTCTGAGTCAAAGCCAACTCGAGCAAGGGAGCAATAGGAGCAGTGCTCTCCCAAGAACAGGATGGAAGGTGGAAACTGGTCACATTTCTATCTAAAGCACTCACGACAATGGAGCAAAATTATGAGATATACAATAAGGAACTCTTAGCCATCATGCTCACCCTCGAAGAATGGTGACACTACCTTATTGGGGCAACTGAGATCTTTAAGATCTGGACCAACCACCAAAACCTCTGATATTTCCATCAACCACAGAAATTGAACTGATGACAAGCCAGATGGTTACAGAACTAAGCCAATATCAATACATGCTTCATCACAAGATGGAAACAGCCAACAAAAAGGCTGACCTACTCAGTTGGTGAGCAGATCACAATCAAGGAGGAACTGATAATGAAGAAGTGACATTACTATGCTCCAAACACTTCAGGGCCATGATAATACCAATAGAGGAAGAGATTCATGAGCAAATAAAAAGCACAACTTGTGACAGCCATAAGTAGAATCAGTGAGTTGCCCCTTCGCTCAATTATGAGAGGGGGATGACAAGAGAAGAGGACATGATTCGTTATGACAGACGGATTTACATCTCTAGGGACCAGAGGCTCCATAGTGAGATAATTGCCACTTGCCATGATCATGCCACAGCTGGACATCCTGGAATTGCTAAAACCAAAGAGCTAGTGCTACAAGAATATTGATGGCCCAAAATAGGGAATGACATCACCACATATGTCCAAGCATGTGAGGTTTGTCAGAGGGGAAAATCATTCACATGAGCCTGACTGGCACCTCTGCATCCAAATGAGGTACCATCCTCACCATAGACCCATATCTCTATTGACATGATCATCAGACTATCAGATTGTAATGGGTATGATGCAATCATCATCATAGTTGACCAGTTCTCGAAGGCCATCATCTCAATCACCTGCTCAACTGAACTAACCTCAGAAGGGTGAGCTAAAATTCTTCATGACGAAGTCTACACCAAATATGGCATACCACAAGTTATCATCTTAGATAGGGGACCACAGTTTGTCTCCAAATTCTTGGATGACCTCTACAAACTGTTGAGCATCAAATGCAACATGTCAATAGCATACCATCCCCAGACAGACAGCCAGACTGAACATGTTAATCAGAAGGTCGAAAAATATCTTTGCCTCTTCATTAATTACAGGTAAGATGATTGAGTAGAGTGGTTGGCCCTCACTGCATTCCAACATAACAACTACATCCATTCTTCAACAGGGAAGACACCCTTCTTTGTTAACTATGAGTGACACCCTCATGTCACCTACACAGAATGACTTCGAACAACCATCTCTACCTTGATAGACTTCACAGCAACCATGGTGAAGATCCACTCCGAAACTAAGATAGCATTAGAGTGAACCATGACATCTATGAAGGCTCAATATGATAAGCACTGCTGACCAGCTCACAAATATTCTACAAATGACAAAGTCTGGTTAGACACAATGAATCTCCACTTGCCTCGCCCAAAATGAAAGCTAGCTGATAAATAAACTGGTCCCTTCCAAATCCTCACAAAAATTGAGGCATCTGCCTACTGACTTTATCTGCTAACCTCCTGGAAGGTTCATGATGTCTTTAACAAAGTGCTGCTATCCTCTTACATGGCGCTAGCCTTTCCAAACCAAGAACAACCTCCTCTGCCACCCTCAGATCTGATCAATGATGAGGAACACTACAAAATTGATCAGATCTTAAATCACAAATTACAAAAAGTAAAGGCAAAGGGTGGTGGAATGACGATGATAGTAGACTATCTTATTAGCTGGAAGGGATATGGCCCCAAATCAAACCAGTGGGTAAACAAAAAACAAATGGATGCCAACAATGCCATCAAAGACTATGAATTATCCTTAAATTAAGCCATCAGAATAATGGTCTTAAGGAGAGGGTAATATTATGATTTCTTTCTTTTCCTCCTTTGAAACCCCTATTTATGCTTAGTCAAGGCATCAAGACAGAGGTGCTTAGGATCATGGGAGTGACTTAGTCATCACAAACTGGTTGACTTCACCATTGTTCTCTGATACATGTCAATGACACTCGACAATGCACAATTATCCTTTTATGTATAGCAGTGATGCTCTAGGACAATGGGCACTATGGACACAAGGAGACACAATTAGTAGTAATATTCTTAGCATAGTCAGAACAGTATTTAAGGACCACAGCTCTTGCTGGTATACCCCAGCTTTGAGCTAAAGTTTATTCATCTTATTCTATACTCAAGCCAACACTATAAGCCTTGTGATACACTGTTTGGATTCACAACAAGTGAACTCAGCTGATTTCTCAAAGTGTGAAGGGACACCTGATTATCATATGATTTTAAACACATGGTGCTTGAGTCTAACATGGTTCTCCAGATGACTTGTCAAGCTTTACTCTGGTCACGAAGCCTTTTTCAATCAGATGATGAGCAACTTTAGGTGAAATGTGGCTCATGCAACAGTGCAATTGGTCTAGAGTAAGCATCTTCTCAGCTGTCCCAGCCAAATCTCCCTCATGATGAACCCAATATAGGCCACCATCATCTTTTGAGACAACTTCAACTACCTTTCCATCTGATGCATGGTATTATGATTTTTCCTTCTCTTCTCTGATTTCATCTCTATTTATACTTAGTCAGGGCATCAATAACCAATGCCTCAGACCATAGGACAGGCTATAGTCAGCAGCCAAACCCATCATTGTTTTCTGATGTGATAATGATGCCAGATGACACACAATAAACTTTTTATGAATGGTAATGATGCTTGAGGATAACAAGTACAACAGACAGAGAAACTCACAATAGTAGGAGATATTATTAGCCAGAACCTGTATAGTATTTAAGAATGCTTGCTCTTACTGGTTAAACCCCAGCTTCAAGCTAAAGTTTATACATCTTTATTCTACTCTCACACTAATCACATAATGCCTTGAAGCACAGGGAATCAGCTCATAGCACATAAAATAGAATCAGACAGAAGGCTCAAACACAAAGCCACATCAGTTTACCACATGTTTGCTGATCACATGTGACTTGAGCCTAACAATTAGCTCAAAGCTCTTACCTTCTCTTTCTCAAGCCCAATTGTGCTGAAAAACCAAATGCCTTCAGCAACAACTGTAGACCTTAATCATGACTTCTTTAAACTTATAGCTTCCATCATTGAAATGCTACTAGGTCTTTTAGCCATCATCACCCTTTGCCATGGATGACAATCAGTTACTGCTTGGATAGTCAGACACTATCAGACATTTCAACAGGTCTATACTATACTCCAAAACATAACTTCAGATCTACTATTCTATGATATCTCCACCTCTATCTGAGTATCCTTTCAGCTGCAAGAGTGACCCATACCAGAAGCTAGGCCTAGCAACCTGTCTACAGGGAGCCTTTAAGAAAAAGAAGGATCCTGATACTCTCTCCAATGAACTAGTGAAAATTGAAACCCTGCTCTCATAGGATTCTAAAATTCCTGAACCCTGAACATCACTCAGAGAATCGAGAAGATCCTCAGTAACATTTCTGCAGACCCCTCCATCTTCAGCCATTCCTCCTCTAATGCCTCAGAGATTGGAAACCAGGCTCGAGACTCTCTTGATGCTGCTTGGATGGCTCTGAGACCCTAGACAATCTCCAATACTCTCCATGATTCCCTCTATACTACTCCTAAATCCAGTCCATCTCTCAGCAAGGAGGAGCTCAATGACTCCTATGGATGAACCATCCACCCAGATTTCATGAATGTAGAGCTCACCATTGCTGAGGCAGAGGACCCCAACAACCACCTCCACATCAGAACTGAGCCAGAAAGAGAAACAGCCAGTGAAAGAGAAACAGCCACTTAAAACAGAATCATACAATGAGTATTCTTAGGCTGAGACCTTATGGTCTCCTTCAACTACAACAGTGCAGTACAGCAGCAGCAGAATGAGGCCCAACAAACCAAGATACAGTGAGCCCAAGAGGAGTTTGCTGAGTATGTCCAGACAGAGGCTCAGCGAGAGTATGAAGAAGTAGGGTATAACTGACAAGGGTGACAACAATAATGATGGGAAGATGCAGCCCAGTTAGGATTGGCCTCCCTAGGCTGGTATGGGCTCTGGATAGACTCCTCAGGCTCTCCCTTCAGGGAGCCTGACTCAGCAGATGAGCAAGAGAATAGGTCTTCCCACTCCCTTCAGTATCCTGCCTGCACCAATACCATCTCCTCTGACACCAGCTCCATTCTCAGAGCCTATGGGCTCTAAGTACCAGACAATGCCTATATCTCTGACTGAGCCCTCTGCAGATTCCTTGGATCTCAAGTCACTCATCAGTTTCTTGATGCCAGGTTCTAATAAAACTTCAGCCTCTATAGCTGAGAACTGGAGGAAGAAAGAGCATGTGGCAGAACAAGGTACAGTCAACTTGAAGATGTCCTCATCTGGCAAACAACTCCTGGACCTGACCCAAATACAGCTGAGCCCAGTATAAGAAACAATGATGAGCTCTCCAGCAATGCTCTGACCAGTGGTGCCATCCATCTATGACCTGCCCATTGCTTCCCTCCTCGAGGAAGGAGACAGTGAGGATGAGGACAATAAGGAGAACAGTGAGGGCCCCTTCAGGCCCAAGCAGTTTATGGAATATGTTAGTAAAGAAATTGATGAAGAAGTGCTGAGGGAAGAAGTAGAACAGGAGAGAGGAAAAGAGTATCAAGGACTATATGAGCAGAGGATGCTTTTTCTTTGGAGGGACACCCATGGGTGGGCCACCCCTCTTAGTTTACAGTATAAATATGCAAATAATACTGAAAAAAAACAAATTTTACAGTATGCCACCATCAAGTATGCTTGGGAAGAATACAGCCAATGGCATCCAGAGGATCTCCTCAAGCCGATGCCTCTGTATCAAGATGAAAACCAGCTGAAATCAATGCTGAGTTCTCCACCCATCTCACCAAAGCAAGCCATATACACAGCACCATCTGTCCAAAGTCAGACTGAAGCAAACCCATCAATCTGCAGCATAGCAACCTGGCATACTAGAATCTGACACCAGCTGACCCCTTCAGCACTATGACACAAAGGATTTCAAAACTCCTGAGCCAGCAAAGAGAGCTGACTCTTCACAGGGCAACCACCCTCTGATGAAGCAGGACCTAGTGGAAAAGAGCTCATACAGAATGATCTGGAAGCCATCTGTTTAGGGTTTACTATACGGGATAGGGTAATAGTCTGAAAGAATGCTGCTCCAAAGAGAAGTTCCATCATGGATGATCCCTCTCTCTATTCCTTTCCTGGACTGCCAGAAGAATGAGAATGACTCCCATTTTCAGAATGGCCCAACTCTATGAGAGCCCTACCTGAAAATGCTGCAGTATTACAATGTTGACCTAATCTACTTTGAAAGCCTCATCTCTTTAAAGGGGCCTCCAATGATATTGACTGCTTTCTGGTTGATTGCAAACAATACTTCGAAGTATATATTGAGTACCTTGGTTCCAACATGAATAGAGTTGTGTTTGCTATATTATACCTAAAAGAGAAGGCAAAAAATTGGTGGATTTTGATTTCCCCAAACTTCTGATTGTCAACCTGGGAACACTACTAGTATCCCTTATGGCTGGTGTTCAAACAAATGTTGAATGACAAGTTCATTGACTCAGTGGTACAGGAAGTACACAAACAGAAAATCAAAGAGTACAAGATAAAGGACAAAGTGGCCACTGATTACTTTGATAAACTAGAACATCTAGCCAAATTAGCCAGAATCTGAGAAGATATAGCAAATAATGGGCACATGATGGAGGCTCTCAAGAGAGGAGTCCCCTCTTTGTATATCACTATGATCTCTGCTATCAGCATCAAAATGCTGATGCCAGTAGAATATGACCAATGGAAGGAATGAATCATCGAGATGTACAAGGAGTGACAAAGACAGAAAGCAGAATCCTCGATGCTCTAGGATTACAGGAAGTTGACTCTACCAACTCTAAACAAATCAGGGCAAACTGCCAGAAAATCATTGGGACCTCTGACAAACTCCACTTATGGAACACAAAAGACAGGGATCAGCACTACTTATACTGGAGCAAGAAAGCCAATGGACATTGACAGAATGAAGAAAGAAGGCAAATGCTTCAATTGTAGACAAAAAGGCCACATGACAAAAGATTGTCCAAAAAGAAAGCAAACAAGAGAAGATATCTGAGCTCAAATTGCCAAATTACAAAAAGAAGAAGAGGGCCTTGGGGAGAGGACCAAGATCAAGGAAGTAAAAGAGAAGGCCGATCAGTGAATGGTTTCACTGCATTGGCTCAGAATCATGGTGTGCCTCTAACAGCTGCTGGTCAGACTGATAGTTCCTCTGTAGTTACAAATATATATGATATGCATTCAAACATACCCGCTGTTACCCCATGCATAAAAGAACCAAAGAAGAAATGAGAACCTCAAACACCTCTAGGCCAAACAGGGGCAGAGAGCCCCTCCACTTGGCTCAAACCATTCGACACCGAATGGACTTGAAGGGCCATCAAGGACACCCATAATGAGGCTGCAGCAAAAGCCATTCTCAAGAATTAGATCTACTGAATCTGAGCTGAGGAAGTGATTAGCGAAATAGTAGAAGGAATAAAGAGAGCTGAGTGATGCCAAGCCTTAGTATGGCTTGATGAACTATGAGGACCAAAAAGCTTTGTTTAATGATCCAAAACCCCCAGAAGGGACCTATTAACCAAAGCTCAAATTGAGACCCTAATGTCTCACACCACATTCGCAGTAACAGCCCTGGTTGACAGTGGCTGCACAAGAAGCTCCATAAATCACACTTTCATTGATCAGCACTATCTTCCAACAAGAAAGACAGCAGCACTGATCTCAGTCTATAATATGAATGGAACAAAAAACTAAGCAGGATCAATCACTGAGTTTGTTGAACTCAGACTCACTATCGGAGATCATGCCAAGAGAGTTGACTTAGCTGTGACTGATCTTGGAACCAAAGAAGTCTTTCTTGGTCATGACTGGCTAATATGCCATAACCTGTTGATCAATTAGAAGATCAGGTGGATCACCTTTGTAAGGTGTCATTGCTGAAAAATTCCATTCAAATTGCCTGATAAAGACTCAGAGGACTGGTGGAATGAGGAAATAGAAGACAGGGAAACCATCCTCACTATTGACCTACAATGAGAACTTCACATCCATGCCACTCACCATGCAAATAATCTAGCCACCAAGGCTAATGAGCTTAAGGAGACAAAGGCCTTTGAAGAAATAGTGCCTGAATAGGCATGTGACTTCAAGAATCTGTTTAAGAAGGAAAGCTTCAATGAATTACTGGAGCCAAAATCCTGAAATCATGCAATCGAACTGATCTCAAATATGAATGCCAACCTAGACTGTAAAACATATCCACTAAGAATTAATGAGCAGCAAGAGCTTGATAAATTCCTAGATGAAAATCTGTCTAGTGGGTGCATTTGACCCTCAAAATCTCTCATGGCTTCTCCATTCTTCTTCATCAAAAAGAAGGATGGCAAACTTTGGCTGATCTAAGACTACCAAAAACTGAATGAAATGACAATCAAAAACTGATATTCTCTCCTATTAATTTCTGAATTAATAGACAAGCTCCAAGATGCCCAGTATTACACCAAACTGAACATCCAGTGAGGATACACTAACATCTGCATCAAGGAGGGAGACAAGTGAAAGACCACATTCAGAACAAACAGAGGATTATTTGAGCCAACTATCATGTTTTTTGGGCTCACTAACTCCCCAGCAACATTCCAGTGGATGATGAATGACATTTTCAAGGATATCATTGCCACCAGAAAGGTTACCATCTACCTGGATGACATCCTCATCATGTCAAGAATGAAGAAGGAACATAGGAGGCTGGTGTGGCAGGTGTTAACTCTGATGAGGAAACATAAACTATTTCTCAAGGCAGAGAAGTGTGAATTCGAGGTACTCAAGACTGAATACCTCAGAGTCATTATCAGTGAAGAAAGCATTCAAATAGATCCTATCAAGATGGCCAGAATAACTGAGTGGCCAGAGCCAACCAAAAAGAAAGAACTGCAGTCATTTCTTGGCTTCACCAACTTTTACTGCTGATTCATCTATGACTATAGCAAAGTTGTCTGACTGATGACCCAACTCACTGGCAATACTCCATGGAATTGGGGTCTTGCCCAACAATCTGCTTTTATCAACCTAAAGCAATGACTGGCCAAGGACATTATACTCACCATCTCAATCCAAGAAGAGAAGTTCCAGGTAGAGGCAGACTCCAGTGAAGGTGCAATTGGTGCAGTACTTTCACAGCAGCAAGACAGGAGATGGTGACCAGTCACATTCCTCTTGAAAGTGTTAACCCTTACCAAAAGGAATTATGAAATATACAACAAGAAACTGCTTGCTATTATGCTCACCTTAGAAGAATGGTGACATTATCTGATCAGGGCTGTGGAGGTGTTCAAGATCTGGACTGATCACCAGAACTTACAATACTTCTGACAACCTCAGAAGCTGAACCATTGGCAGGTCAGATGGGTAACAGAGCTCAGCCAGTATCAATACACCTTACATCACAAAGCAGAGATAGCAAATAAGAAGGCCAACCTGCTCAGCTGATGAACAGATCACAACCAGAAGGGAGATGACAACAAAAAAGTCATGATACTTCAGCCTGAACATTTCAGAGCTATGATAATGCCAACTGAAGAAGAGATTCATGAACATATCAAAAGTGTGACTCACAACCCCCATAAATGAGACCAGTGAATTGCACTATCTCTGAATCATAAGCAGGGAATAACTAAAGACAATGGTCTCATTTGATATGATGGATAGATTTATATTTCTTGAGACTAAGCACTCCATGGCGAAATCATTGCCACCTGCCATGACCATGCCACTGCAGGTCACCTTGGCATCACAAAAATGAAGAAATTAGTCCTGAGAGAGTATTAGTAGTCTAAAATGAGTAATGACATCACTGCATACATCAGAGCCTGTGAGACCTGTCAGAGGGGCAAATCCTTGACACAACCCCAGGCCACTCCTCTACATCCTAATGAAGTTCCATCATCCCCATGGACCCACATTTCTGTCAACATAATCACAGGACTGCTAGATTGCAATAGTTATAATGCCATCATCATTATTGTCGACCAGTTCTCCAAAGCAATCATCCTGGTTGCATGCTCTACAGAATTGACTTCTGAAGGATGAGCTAAAATCCTACAAGATGAGATCTATGCCAAGTATGGCATGCCCCAAGTGGTTATTTCAGACAGAGGACTGCAGTTCATTTCAAAGTTCCTTGACAATCTCTACTGCCTCTTACACATCAAGTGAAATGCATCCACCGCTTATCACTCACAAATGGATGGGCAGACAGAATAAGTTAACCAAGAAATTGAAAAATACCTTTGTCTATTCATAAATTACCAACAAGATGACTGGATGGAATGGTTAGCTCTAGCAGCATTTCAACATAACAATTGCATACACTCTGCAACAGGAAAAACACCCTTCTTTGTCAACCATGGATACCATCCTAACATCATCCAAACTGAACATAGCAAAACCACAACCCCTGCTTCTACAGATTTTGCTACTACCATAACCAAGATCCATGCAGAAATGAAACTATCACTGAAAAAAGCAGCCACAGCAATGAAAAAACAATATAACAAACACTGTTGACCAGCACACAAATATTATAACAATGACAAAGTCTGACTTGATGTGATAAACTTGCACCTACCATGTCCAAAACGCAAACTGGCTGACAAGTGAGTCAGACCATTTTCCATAATTGCTAAAATAAGTGCAGAGGTCTATAAACTTTGACTTTCAACATTATAGAAGATACATGATGTCTTTGATGAGACATTATTAACCCCATACATTGCTCCTGCTTTTCCTAACCAGGTTAAACCACCTCCTCCACTCTCTGAGCTAATTAATGATGAGGAACAATATGAAGTTGATCAAGTTCTAAATTATAGGTTATGCAAGATCAGGGCAAAAGAAGGGGGCTCAATGACTACCATTGACTACTTGGTCAGTTGGAAAGGTTATGGACTAGAATCCAATCAATGGGTAAATGAATGACATATGAATGCAGACATGGTGATACATGACTATGAAATATCTCTAAATTAAGCCATTGGGATGATGGTCTTAAATAAGGAGGTATTATTATGATTTTTCCTTCCCTTCTCTGATTTCACCTCTATTTATGCTTAGTCAGGGCATCAATAACCAACACCTCAGACCATGGGACAGGCTATAGTCAGCAGCCAAACCCACTATTGTTCTCTGACATAGCAATAATGCCAGATGATGCATAATAAACCTTTTATGAATAGTAATGATGCTTGAGGACAACAAGTACAACAGACAGAGAAATCCACAATAGTAGGAGATATTATTAGCCAGAACCTGTATAGTATTTAAGAATGCTCACTCTTGCTAGTTAAACTCCAGCTTCGAGCTAAAGTTTATACATCCTCATTCTACTCTCATGCTAATCATATAATGCCTTAAAGCACAGAGAATCAGCTCATAGCACATAAAGTGGAATCAGACAGAAGGCTCAAATACGAAGCCACATCAGTTTACCATGTGTTTGCTGATCATGTGCAGCTTGAGCCTAACACATGGATAGTGTATTTTCTACCACCAAAAGTCAACTCAAAACCAAGATCATCAAGTCAGCCAACTGAAATGAGTGTATAGCCAACTTCAGGAGAGTACATTGATATGCAGGCTACATGTCCAGCCCTATAATTTGCAAATTCTGCATAACACACTAGAATATGCTAGTAACTGAGAATCATTAGCCAGTAGAGGACTATGGCTGAGGCTCTGAGCTGATAGTCATGCTAGTCACCAATACTAAGTCCAAGAGAGACTTTGTAAAATAACATGGCCTAAGGATAAGAATCCTAAGTCAGGTTTGAACTTAGAAAAGTTCAGCACCACACCTTGGAAAATACTAAGTCCAAGTTGGACTTAGAAATGGTACCTCAAATGGGGCCAATTCTACATGCCACTAAGACAAGTATATTCTAAGACAGCTAGAGGTATAATACCATAGCCAGTTGTGGAGTATTGAGTAGAGATAGCATCATTCAGGAGCAGTAAGAAGTGAGATCCAATGATCTGTGGCTAGCACTGTGAGTTTTGACTCAAATGCCTAAGTCCAAATTTCCTAGGTATCAGGTGACCTAAGGGACTTAGAATTGAGAGGAATAGAGTGGATAGGACCGGTTGACCGGGCCTGATCGGGCCTGATCAATCAAGCTACTAAGAATAACTCAGAGGATTAAAACTTTGAGTAGACAGAAAGGAGTTAGGTACCCACAGGCACTGTAGGCTTAAAATAAAGCTGTGCGGTGGCCAGGCAGGTCTGGGCAAGCCTAGGGGAGTCTAGGAGTGCCGCCATTCCGGAATAATGGCGTGATTCCGCTTTGAACAGGAGAAATATTGTTTTGAATGCTTTATTTATAGATTCTGTACCTGTTGTTGGTGTATAAAAGAAGGGAATGGGGGGGAAATAGGAAGCAAGCGACCCACCCCCGCGTTCAGGCCTTCTAGCCCACTGTAGCTAGTCCCTGGGACAATGGATTTTGAGTTCTGCTTCGACTTAGTGATTTATTTAAGTTGCTTTGTCACTTAGAGAGGATTGGATTGGAATAATAACTGTATTTTGGGTTTTGGATTAATTTGGGTTCCAAACTATAAGGGTTTCGGCATCAGAGTACAAGTTCTTCGGTTTTGAGGACCGCTAGCCAGCCAAGAGTGCAGCTAGTCAAGCCTAAGTGCTTGATAGACTTAGTATTTGGGTTTCGGAGTTCATTGGGTTTCAGAATATTCTAAGTTGATTTAGAGCGCAATTTGGCATTGATCCTAAGTCCTAATTATACTTAAACATTGCTATAAACTACTCTCATGAGTATTGCATCTTTGAAAGCAAGATAGAGTTGAATAACTGTCTTTATTGACTGTCCCTTTGATTTTATTTAAGACTGCAAGAGTGCTTCTATTGTACTTGAAACAACTGACCTCAACTGTATTTGGTGATTGTGTATTGAGTGGTTAGGTTGGTGATTGAGAGTTCATCCCTCATTTGCCTCTCTTAGTCACTTAGCCATTATCAAGCACATCAACATGATCTTAGTAAGTTGCAGATTGCTCGCATTTACACTATTTGGCACATCAATGCTCATCATGCTCTTTTCAGCTGCAGAAAATTTTTGAATGTTTACAGCACAGAATGCCTTGGGCAGAACAGACTGGAACAAGTTGAAATCATTGCAGTAAGAGGAAATATGGCATGTACAGCCAGAGTCATAGAGTTCAGTATGAATTTGAACATCAGATGAGTTTACAGTGTTGGTAATGGCTGCAACTGACTCTTCAGAAGCAGATACATCCTCTAAAGTTGGCATGCCAGATATGGCATCTGATTGCTTATCAACAAAGGAGTTCACATCACTCCAGTCAATATCTGAAGATAACACACTGCTCAGCTCATCCCATGACTCATCACCAACCTCTGAAAAAAGGTCAGTACTATCATCTTCATCCTCTGAGTCCTCTGATAAGCCCTCAACTTTAGACTCATCTGACTCAGAAACTGCAGCCAGCAACAGCATGTTGCTAGCATCATCAACTCTGAATGCACCACCAGCTTCCCAGTCTGAATCTGATGATTTCTCAGCCACATTGGCTATTTCATCCTTTGATTCAGAGGTCTTGCTGTCATTGTCTGATGACTTCTTCTCAGGGCATTTGTTTTTGAAGTGTCCTTTCTTTCCACATCCCCAGCACAATTTCTTGCTGGGTTTCCTGCCCTTCTTATTGCCACCTGAGCTTGATGAAATAGACATGGCTTCATCTTGCTCTGAGTCCTTTCTCTTTCCAGACTGCTGACTACACTTGGCTCACTCACATTCCAGTTAGTCATATTTCTCAGAAATGGCATAGATCAGGTTTTCAGGATTGACTTTCTTGTTAGAACTAAAAAGCTTTGCTACCATAAGGAGAGTCGATGCATGCTTGGCAAGATAGAGAGGGATAGAGATGAGAATCATTGAGCAGTAATCTTTCTCCTCAATGATGACACCAATGGAAGCTAATGACTCCCATTTCATTGACAGACTGTCAAGAAACTCATGAACATTGCCTTTGGCCAGGCAATGTGACTCTATAAACTGCTGCCAAAGGTCAGTTTGTACATAGCTGCTCTTATCAGTAAACTCTTTTTCAATCTTTGACCAGGCTACAGCAACTGTGAAAAGATGCTGAATCTTCATAGTGACTGAGTCAGGGATCTTCAAGAGTAGGAGGTTCTTGGCTACAGCCTTATCTTTCTCCCATTCATCTAGCTCAGCCATGAGAGCTGTTGTGGATGCAGCGAGAGAGGGTTTGGGCTTGGATCCATCAAAGTGATCCCATTTCCCTTTGGCTTGAACACCAGTGGAAAAGTGGAGGTAGAAGATGGACCAGTTGTCACCAGATGTGTTCAGTGTGGGGACATTTGCTGGTAGGCCTGTAGTCAAGGCAGCAATGGTGGAAGTCATTTAAGTACAAAGGATGGAATAGAGTAATTCTCAGAGCTGTATAACCTCTAAGAAAATGATGTGCATTTGTAGCACCTAATAAAGTATCCTGTTAGCTATAACATAGACCTCACACAGTATAGTGATAAGCAGAAATATGATATTGTATTTACTGTACCTAATAAAGTATGCTGTTAGCTATAATGTAGATTACAGAATACTAATCAGTAACATAAATGAAGTAATATAAGTAGATACTCACTCTCACACAGCATAGCAATAAGCAGAAATGTGGTGAGGGTGCTTGACAGACTGTATTCAATATATATAGTCCATTCTGACATAAAGGGGTATTGGGCTTGGCCAGTGGGATACAATAGAGCTTCTGCTTGCTAATCCAATACAAGAACTCAATGATAGATAATCAACAATCAACAACCTTCTCTGACTCTCTCTCCACTTGATGGACCTACTTTCTGCTTTAAACACATCACCTATATTAATCCTTTCCTATAGGAGCTCTTAAGGTATGTATTATGTATATGCTTGAAATCTAATAAACAAACAGAACTTAAACAACCATGTGGATATAAAAGATGAATAGAGCCAATGTGAAAAGAAAAAACAAAGTGGCCTTTATTGCCATTAATCTCTTGATATGATGAGTATTGTATTATGATTATTATCTTTTAGTAGTGTATCCTGTTGAGCTTCAAGCCCATCCTCCTGAATGCAATGCCTATGATCCAAACAGTCATCTTCAGATGTCTCTATCTATGCATCAGATATTATATTCTTGATGCCAATATCTTTCTGGGAGTCTGCCAATGTGTGATGACTATAGTCATCCTCTTTCTCCCTCTGAAACTTCAGGCCATCCTCACAGATGAAGTTCTCTGAGTCAGTTTCAATATCCTTAGAGGATTCAGCTATGTGGCAATGGTCAGATGTGTTATTTCTCTCCTGTTGCACCTTGAAAACTTTCTAACGTCATATAATGTCCTTGTTGACATCATCTGCCTGAGAGTCCACTACAGTATGATGGCTATACTCATTGTCTATCTCTGACTGAGCTTCAAGGTTGGAGCTCATCATAAAATCTTGTTGAGAGCTCTGGCCTCTGCAGTGTGTCCAGAAATAGAATGAGCCTGATGTTATACTTGCCTTTCAAGATTCATCTGAGCAGGCATGATCTGCTGCAACATATCCCACAAGAAGCATGAGGGCAATTTCCTATATAATGTCTGTGAGACATAAAGGCAGGGAAGGAATTTGAGTGCATCTTTGCAATTGCTGCTAGAGGATCAAAGTAATACACAATAATATCATTATGAGCATAGAGGGCCAGATATAATATCAATACTATGAAGTAGAGGGTTGATGATTCAACCACAATTTCGATAACATGATGGTAAGCTCCAAGTCCAACTCTTATATCATCCTCTGCTCATGCTACAGTGACGATATAGAAGACAATGAGTAATGTGCACCATAAGGTTGTAGCAATGACAAAAGATGAAGAAAGGACAAAACCCAGAGCATATATGCTATCAGAGTTGATATAACCTTTGTATACACTGATTATTTTGAATGCTGCATAGAGACTGGATAAGTTGGCCTACTGAGAGATCTGAGAGGTCTTACCAATTGCAGAAAGAAGAAGTACAGGAAGCAGAACAGTCAGCCACCACTGACCCCAGACTGCTCAACAGTGTCAGATCTATGATTGAAAGAACAATAAGCTTTATCAAAAACTGGTATTATTACATGCACAATGGTGGCATCAGCAAGGATAGTATAGATGATGCCTGTGACATCAGTCCCCAGTGCTTCTATACTGGGGCTGATATAGAACAAATACTCTATCCAAAAATTCTGTCTATTGTTGATAAATACAGAGTGGATATATGAACAAGCAAAGATGAAGTGGATATTAGTAATAATATGAAGAAGGGTTATAATGATGACCATGGCTCATCCAATGATCTTGGACTTGTTCAAAACTGTGACTTTCACTTTAGTTTGCATGGCAGAGTTGATATGTTTGCCTCACAAATATTCCAGAGTGTGACAGCCATGATTCTAGTATATATGCCTATAAAGAGCTCTGATTGATATAAGACCCAAAAATTTGAATGAATATGTGTACCATTCAAGAAAGAATAAAATATTGTCAAACCCAAGTATACATCAAGAGTTTGAAATATTATAGCTCTATCAGCATCAAAAAGGTCTGGAGGAATATTGGTCTGGGGGACTATGGCCTATGAACAGTCTCTGAGTGAAGGTAGAATAATGAGAGATAAGATGATCTGTGGAGAGAATGCACATGGTATCTATTGCTATATAGCATTCAGTTTAGCAATCTGCAAAAATATTAAAACAATGATCAGCATGTCAAGAAGATGATCATGATAAAAACTTCCAGTGCCTTAGCATTGGCAAAGGGTTAGATCTCAAGCCTTGATTCTGTTGAATTACAGAAGATATGAGTGATTTAAATTCCAGAAAAACAAATGTTAAAATATATGGAATGATTTCAGGTATCTCTGTCACAATGAAAAAAGTGTTGGTAGGTGACCTACTAAGAAAGCACTGAAATCTATAAAATAGATGTAACACATGCTCCACCTTTACTCACAAGGGGAGAAGTGCAGTCTCTCTTGTTATTTGACAGAGATCTTGTTCTGTAATCCTGAGCCAGGTCTAATTCCAACATAAACCATCTCCTTTGATTCAGGAGAATCTGGAAGATCGACAGATAGTGAGATTATAATCATTCTGGGGTCTTGCAGTGATATCTGATTCAATAATAATAGACATGATAGTAGACACTAAGTTTTTACTCTTGGCTGATAGTATCTGTAATTGTAGATGCTGCACAGTAGCAAGAAAACATAAGAAGAGAAATACACTGGCAATCACCTTGATTCTCTCACAGAGATCTGACAATACTTGTAGTTCTGCCATAACTAATCTCCTTTGACAAAAGATCACCTCAAAGATTGACAGATGGTGAAATTATTCCTGAGATCTCACAGTGATAATAGGTGAGACATAAGAGCAGTAGTAAAAATGCATCAGCTAGGAGAATCATGTGCCTGTGGTCTCATGACTTCAAGAAATATATAGCCACTATGTCTCAAAGATTTGGCTGCTTTGGTAGAAGTATCTTTGCCTTATATGGTTATATATGAGATTCAAAATAAAGTATGAAGTTCCACAGACACAATGAATCCTGCTGTGTCTCAAGCACAAGCACTGAAGCCATATAAGCAGATGGTTCACATATATATTTCTTCTATATGAAGGGTCTTAGATAAGTTGATAGTCTATAAACCATTATGATGACTCTTTGAGCCTAAATTTTGGCAATCCTATCCATGTTGGGATGGAAGAGAGGCCCCAAAGAGTCACTATATATCCTGATATATACTAAGTGAGTACTGAAAAAGATGATAGATTTGGCTTTTATCGAAACCTCATGCAGAGACTACATAAAGATGGAAACTCAGTCTGACCAGCATGATATTAGCACATACTCATCCTTGTGAGGATATTTTCTCCATGACTGGTGAGTTTGATACAAGTTAAGACATTCTCTAGCAATAGTGCTCCTGCTCACTCACTATTCATGCCAACTTTTAACCTACATCCTACTTCATTCCAATGCCAGGCTATGAAGAGTGACATCAGCATGTCCATGAGGCCTCAGCTTCATATGATAGCAATGAATAATATCTTGCAGTACTGGTACAAAATCCTTGAGATGTCTTAGCCCATGTGCATCTAAGAGCAAAGTCTTTCTCTCAGAAAATGCATCTTGGGATGTTCCAGACACCCTCTCAATGTATAATATTCTCATTATGATATTTTCAATTGGAAAACAGTTTTTATGACTCTCTCTTCATATTTATTTTTGCAATGTCATGGCAACTGTTTTGCTGCCCTTGATTGTCCAATGACATCTTTTTCTCTCAAGGTCTCTGATCAGGGCCCCATGCCAATAGAATCACTAGCCAATTCAACCACCTCACTTCACCAGAAGGCCAGTATAATAATGGGCCAATAATACTCTGATCTTTGATGTGCTGCATGTTCTGCTTGCAATGCTTAGATCAGGGAAGGTAGATGGACCAATAGCATGACTGTTATTTCTTGTTTCCCTCTAGAGCTAGATCACTAAATCAATGTTCACTGCCAGTGTCGTACTCAGTGCTTTCTATGATTGCTTGTGCCTGATTCTGACACTGACACCAAGCTACCAAGAGAAGTCAGTATGTCTATTGGACTGAGTTATAAGATGGCAAACTGGTACTTCATAAGCACATGTTCACTGTCAGGTGGACCCATCATCTGCTCTCTTTTAAATCTATCAATAGAATAAACTGAGAGCAAAGATGAGATAGGTTTTTAAGGAATCTGAAGCATAGAGATATCATTCACAGAGAGCCTTTCATGATGAACTCAACCCTCCTCTTAGTATTTCTGTCATTCAGTGCCTTACTATTATATCGACTGTATCTCATTTAATCATCATTATCCACCTCTCTCTCTTAGGCCTAAGAGACTCCCATTCATAGGGAATCTCTGGGATGTGTCTCAGGCTGAGGACTACCCATAGTGCACCTTTGCTCAATGGGCTGCCACCTATGGTGATGTCTTGTATCTGGATATACCTGAAAATCTGACAGTTGTAATCAACTCTATCAAAGCAGCAGTTGATCTCTTTGAAAAATAATCCAGGAATTATTCCAATAGGCCAGGTGAGTGGGCATAATACACTCCATCTCAGAGTTGGTAATAACACTATATAGATTTCACCATGTTAAATTTAATGGGATGGGGATTTAACATAGGTTTAATGAGATATTCTAACTGGTAGAGGTCAGTATAACCATGTATATCATTCCTGATCTGGTTTTCATCCTTGTCTTCACAGAATGCACTGTTGAATGTTTCAACAGTACTTTCAGCCTCATGCACTTCCAGCATATTATACTATGCAGATGAAAGTGACATTGGTTTTGCTACAACAGCTGTATAAATCTCCCAATGCTTTTGTTCATCATGTTTGCTAGTGAGCTGAGTGTACCTGATAGCCTGTTCTAAGAAAATGATAGCCTTCTAGCTATACAGGCTCCACCATCATGAAAATCATCTATGGATATAATGTAGATTCAAATGGTGATCGATTTGTGGAGCTGGTGGATCATGTGATGGAAAACATTCAGATGGTTGAGAACATCAGAGCTTTTTTGGTTGACTACTTCTCTATTTTGAAATATCTTCCATGTGAGTTTTCTTTATTTTCTGCTCAGACTGGTAATATAGGCACTGTGAAGGTTGGTTGCCTGGTGCAGAATTTATTAGGCTAGTGTAAGCCTGGAGAAAAGATGTTGACAACATGTCAGAAGAACTATTTGAATACACAAGAGAGTCTATGGTATGCCTTCACTTACTCTTTTATTGATATTGGTCTAGTTGACTCTTACTCTAGGTGAAGAGCCTTGCACCCTCTTTATTCATATCTGAAAATCTAACAAAGATGCAAAAGATCAAAGTAGCAGACACTTCAATGCACCTTGAAATCATATAGAATACAGCTGCAGTTGCCTTTGCTGATTAGTGTTTCTTGGTGCTTGCAGAAGATCTGATCTCATGTTTTAATTAGCAGGAGCTGACATAGTAGGTTTTCATCCTTGTGTATTGTTCAGAGTCTCCAAACTGTTCAAAGACTATGATAGTTGTCCTTTCTGTGATGCTTGCATTTTTTCTTTACCCCAAGGTACAAGCTAAAGCCCAAGCTGAATTGAATGCTGTGATTAGTCATGGCACCCACTTGCTGAATTTTGAGGACCATCCACAACTGCTCTATATTGATGCTATTGTATTGGAAGCTATGAGATGGAACTCTGTTGTTTCACTGGGTATGTGCTCTCAGATCTACAAGCACACTTGACTTGATAAATTTGATTTAGGTATTGCTCACTATACTATGAAAGAGGATGTTTACAGAGATTACTACATTCCTGCAGGTATGTTCTGAATATGTTTTTTCTTCTCAGTTTATGATTATGTGCCCTTTGTAGGTGTGACAATCATTGGAAATACTTGGTCAGTCACCAATCAATGTATGATCTCCCAGCCTCAGATTCACAGATGATGTAGGGCCATGCTTCATGATGAAAAGGATTATCTCAACCCTCTAGTGTTTGACCCCAACCAGTTCATTTCTCAGGAGAGGAAGGAATGTGAACCTGAACCCACAGTGGCATTTGGTTTTGAAAGATGGTAAGCATTGTGTGATGTATCTATGTCGACTGCTCTTGACAGTATTCTTCTAGTATTTGTCCTGACCATTATATCGCTTTGGATACTGCCTGGATTGCCATCACATCTATAGTGTCAACTTTGTCATTCATGAAGGCCATAGATTCTGAAGGCTGAGTTGTTGAACTAAGCGAAATCTTTATGAGCACTCTTTTGAGGTAAGGCTTTCATGTTGAAGATGCAGCAATATATTTTTTAATTCTATGTGTAGCTTTCCTGTGCCTTTCAAATGCATGATCAAGGCATATTCTCCTCAGACACAGGCACTGTTAAATTAGGATGAGTTGTATTCATTTTGGAGTAACTACTTTTAGCAGTCTGATTTACAGTCCTGACTATGAAAGTGTATAATTAGAATTTAGTATCTTCTTGAATGCTACTACACATGTTCTGAATTGAAATATTGTTATTCACTCTCTAGGAGAACTTTAACTTGTTTTTGATGTCTTACATAAAAAAAGGTCTTTACAGCATTGACACAAATTTTAGGAAAATGAGTTCCTAAGGTACATAGGCCATACATAAATAGAATAAGAGATCAGTATTTGGTGAGGCTTTTGTCCTATCAAACCAAAGATCATCAATAAATATCTAGATGCAGATTGCCTATCTGGGTCCAATGTGCTGTCTTTCTCAAAGGAGATGACAGGGTGTCCTACTGCAGAAGGTGATGACACTGGTGAGAAAGAAGAGAGTGCTAGTGGTGATGGTATTCAGGACACAAGAATCTCTAAGAGCAGAGTCAATTGAGAGCAGGCAAGAGCAGAAAGTGAGATGTACCACAGAACTGATATCTATCTACCTGCTTCAATAGCTTCCTCTAGATCATCATGGTCTCTGCTTAACATGGCAAGAGTGAGACACCTCACTTTATTGTGGTTGAGAGACCTATAGGTGATGGCAATAGTTGATAGTACAAGTAAAAAGCCTACTCTTGATATAGTGTAGATGCTGCCATTCAAAAGAAAATAGCATTGATGATTTTGCTGACAAGAGGATAATCAGTGATCCTAAGAGAAGACAGTTACTAATACATACCTGATGGCAAGCCTATGAAATTCAGCAGCAGAAATTTGATGCAACCTTTGTCAGTCATGATTGTCTTTTTGAGCATTGTTGATGGTCTGTAGCCACCTGCCACATCTCTCCTCACAGATTATGTGTTCTTGCTGCTGTATTTTTCTTTAATTCATGCTGATCTTCTTTGTTGTCAATTAGCATCACTGGTCATTGGTCAGATAAATTTGGTGTCTGCCATCATTGAATATTCTGGTCAGAATCTTTCTCAGTATTAAAGAGAAACATGACTGACATTGAGAGCATGAAGGCATTTCTTCCAGGCCTAGAACTCACACTTCATCACTATGTCTTTCTCAAAAACCAGCATTTCACTAGTACAGTGACTCCACACCCTCCTTACTGATATATTGGCTATGACCACCTCACTTGAACTGACTCCTGACAATAGCATGGCTCTTCAAAGTGTCTGTAAATTTGCTGTTTCTCTTCTGGATATTTTTCCAGGAGGCTTAGAAAGAGACCTCAAGTATAAGCTTCACCATATTTCTCTGAAATTCTTGGCTAAAGAGCTCAAGAGATATGACTCAGAGGAGGAAGATGATGAGCAAGTCCTGCTGATGTAAAGTATCATGAAGGAGGTTGTTGACTGGCTTCCTGGTGTATGACCTGCAATGGTAGAAGAAACTGCAGACATGCAGCCTATCTGCAAGTGTATGAAACTTTGCTCATTAGCTGCCAACAACCTGTTTGTGAAACATTTATTTTTTATGCATATAGAATACTGATAATTGTATATCAGAGGTGAGGATTTTGACCTGACAAAGAGACTGGTCTTTGTGAATTAAGAGGACAAAACAGTATACAACAAAAGTGACTCCATCTGCAATTATATGTAGAGAGAATTTCTGGTATTCTCTGTCATTTGAGAATCTCCAATCTCAGCTTATGAGGTTATAAAGGATGATGAAATCTATGAAGAAGTCTTCAGTCTCTTTCATTGAGATATCTTTCCATGTCCTCACTTTTTGTGGCTTATAAAGATGTGGACCTAAGAAACAAGGATGGCTATGATTTATAGAATGGCCACTGGTCCCAAGAAATGAAGACTGTTGCATACCATCTCCATGCTAAACATTATAATCACTGAATTTTTAAATTCATTAAAAAACCATCTTTTCACCTTTATACTTTCTTGGTACCAAAGTATGCTGACATTAGGTCCTTTATTCTGTTTTTGATCAAATGATAACTCTTCTTGGATAAGCAAATCTTTGTAGTGACATCTCAAACATGAAGATGTCATCTGTCTGCTTGATAACTTGACCAAGAAAGACTCCACTGTCTATGTCCACACCCTGGCCATCCTTATTATAGTGAAGTACCTTTCCAAAGTATCTGACAAGAAATTATGCACTCATACTCTCCAAGTTGTTGAAGACAGGCTCAAGATGTTAAAACAGGATGCATTGGATGCTATAAACAATCTGTTTTTAGGACTGGCAGATGCACAACTCTGGCTTTGTTGCCTCTTTGATGCAGAAAGCCTCACTGTTGATGAAGATATTCTCATGATAGCTTTTAGGAGAGGGACACCAATATTGTTAAGCCCAAACTCCACATGACTATTATCACGTGAGAAACAGTTTGGTACCTCACACTTTGGGTATGTCCGACTGAGTTCACTATGTGATAACAGAGGTGTGTGATCAAGGTGTTGCAAGTTGCTCGAGATAGGATGGTAGAGAATAAACTTTAGTTTGAGACTGAGATATTACAGCAAGAACTAAGCTACTTAAATACTGTTCTGTTATCTGACTATTAATAACCATTCACAAAAGATATTGTCTGCTGTAGAGCTGTTACCCCTGCTGTTGCCAGGCTCTCCACAAAAGCTGTTGTCTTGCTGTTGTGCTCATTATCTTGACAGTGCAAGTTGGAGATAAAAAGTATTGTCTCTCTCTTCACAGCACACAGCAATGTGATAGGAGAGTGACTGACTGGGTTGCTGAGCTAAGCATTCCCACGGTCCTAAGTGCTAGCCTAAGCACCCTGACTAAGCAAAGATAGGGGTCATTTCTGGGGAAAAGGAAGAAAAAAAAGAAAAGAAAATAGGAAAAATTGTAACATTACCCCCTCCTTAAGACCATTGTCCCGATGGTTAAGTTAGGATAAGTCCTCCTTGCCAGAAGAAGGTGGCCGATCTGCTGGACCCATCGTTGAAGAGTCATCTTTATTGTCCTTGGTAACATGTCCTCTGTTAGTGCAAGGTTAGTTGATGTATATCTGACTAGATATCATCTCTCTTCCCATTGTTCACCCCATTTGGTTCCTAGGGTCAGCTTCTCCATCCTCTCTGATTGCTGACTTTGACCCCTCATCGGATGAAGTTTTTGATATAATATTGAACATGACCCTCTTTGCGTTCAATGTATTGATTCTGTGTTCATAATTACGTATGGCATTCTCTGCATTCATATATTTTTCATTGACCCATTGGTTTGATTCCGGTCCATAGCCTTTCCAACTGACTAGATAGTCAATGGTTGTTTTCATGCCTCTGCCTCGTGCTTTAACCTTTCAGGTTTTGTGGTTTAGAACCTCATCGATTTCATAGTGTTCTTCATCATTGATGAGATCTGGTGGAGGCAGTGGTGGTTTTTCTTGGTTTGAAAAGGCTGGCACAATGTATGGGGTCAATAATGTTTCATTGAAAACATTATGAATTTTTCAGATTGCAGGGATTTGCAACCTGTATGCGGAGTTTCCAACTTTGCGTAGCACTTTGAAGGGGCCTGTTCATTTGTCTGACAGTTTCTGCTTTGGTCTAGGGAGATGAAGGTTTGTCGTATCCAGCCAAACCTTGTCATTGACTGAATATTTATGCAATGGGCGTCGGTGTTTGTCATACTGCTTCTTTATTGTTGAAGCAGTTTGTTCGAGGGCCTTTTTAGTGTCCTCATAGATCTTTGTCATGATTGTTGCAAAGTCTGTTGAGACAGGCATTGTAGTGTGCGGCTGTCCCACTTGTGCAACTGGTGGGTTCCATCCATAATTCACAAAGAATGGGGTTTTACCTGTTGCGGAGTGAATCCTGTTGTTGTGTTGAAAGGCTGCTAGGGCTAGCCATTCTGTTCAATCATCTTGATGATAGTTAATGAAAAGTCATAAGTACTTTTTAATTTCTTGATTGGCCCATTCTGTTTAGCCATCTGTCTGTGGATGATATGCTGTTGAGGCATTTCACTTGATATTGAGGAGTCGATATAAGTCATCCAAGAATTTGGACACGAATTGTGGTCCCCTGTCAGAAATCACCATCTGAGGCATGCCATACTTTGCATAGACCTTGTCTCATAGTATTTTTGCCCACCCTTCAGATGTTAATTCTGTCGAGCAGGTGATCATTCTGATCACCTTCGAGAAGTGATTGACTATGATGATGATGGCATCATAGCCATCACTTTCGGAAAGTCCAGTTATTATATCAACAGAAATGTGGATCCATGGCGATAAAGAGACCTCATTTGGGTGTAATGGGGCTGCTCTGAGTTGTGTCAAAGTCTTGCCCCGTTGGCAAGTCTCACAGGCTTTGACATATCGGATGATATCATGGTCCATTTTCAGCCACCAGTATTCCCTCAAGACCAATTCCTTTGTTTTTGTGATCCTGAGATGTCCAGCAGTCACATGATCATAGCAGGTGGTGATGATATCACCTCGAAGCCTTTGATCTCTTGGGATGTAGATTCGTTCATCGTAACGGATCAATCCCCCTTCTTTCTTTAGCTCTTGCTCGTGGTTGAGTGATGGGGCGATTCTTTGATCTCACTTATGAGGGTCCCGAGTTGCGCTCTTGATGCATTCATGTGTCTCCTCTTCTGTCGGCATAATCATTGCCCGAAAGTGCTCCAGCCATAATAGTATGACCTCTTTATTGTCGTCTTCTCCCTGGTTGTGATTCGCCCTGTGGCTGAGGAGATCAGTGATGTGCTTAGTAACGGCTAAGTGACTAAGAGAGGCAAATGAGGGATGAACTCTCAATCACCAACCTAACCACTCAATACACAATCACCAAATACAGTTGAGGTCAGTTGTTTCAAGTACAATAGAAGCACTCTTGCAGTCTTAAGTAAAATCAAAGAAACAGTCAATAAAGACAGTTATTCAACTCTATCTTGCTTTCAAAGATGCAATGCTCATGAGAGTAGTTTATAGCAATGTTTAAGTATAATTAGGACTTAGGATCAACACCAAATTGCGCTCTAAATCAACTTAGAATATTC
>NW_025064881.1:633579-715330 GCF_019112545.1 Guyanagaster necrorhizus
GAGCCTCAGCCATAGTCCTCTACTGGCTAATGATTCTCAGTTACTAGCATATTCTAGTGTGTTATGCAGAATTTGCAAATTATAGGGCTGGACATGTAGTCTGCATATCATCGGCTTTCTTGTTCGCTGCTCCAGCTTTGTGGTGTAGCATATATTCATACTGTGATAGTTCTGTGACCCATCTGGCTTGTCTACAGTTTAACTTTTGCGGTTGATGGAAGTATCAGAGGTTTTGATGATCGGTCCAGATCTCGAACGTGTGATTGGCTCCAATGAGATAATGCCGCCATTCGGCAAGGGCAAGCATTATGGTGAGGAGTTCTTTATCGTAGATCTTGTAGTTGCACTCCATTACTGTGAGTGCCTTTGACATGAAGGCGACAGGTCACCATTTATTATCCTGTTCCTGTGAAAGTATGGCTCCAACCGTGCCTTCACTGGAGTCAGCTTCCACCCAGAACCTTCCATCTTGGCTTGGTATGGCCAGGATGACATCTTTGGCTAGTCATCATTTGAGGTCATCAAATGCTATCTGTTGGGAAATTCCCCAGCTCCATGGGGAATTTCCAGTTAATTGCATCATTGATCGGACTATTTTGCTATAGTCCTGGATGAACCATCGGTAGAAGTTGGTGAAGCCAAGAAATGATTGTAACTCCTTCTTCTTAGTTGGTTCCGGCCATTCAGTTACTCCCACCACTTTGATGGGGTCCATTCAGATGCTGCCTTCACTGATAATGACTCTGAGGTATTTGGTTTCTAATACCTTGAATTTACATTTTTCAGCCTTGAGGAAGAGTTGGTGCCTCCTCATCAAGGATAGTACTTGACGTACTATCTGTCGGTGTTCCTCTTTGGTTTTGGACATAATAAGTATGTTGTCCAAGTAGATTGTGACCTTCCCTGTGGCAATGAGATCCTTGAAGATGTCATTCATCATCCATTGGAAGGTGGCTGGGGAATTGGTGAGTCCAAAGAACATAACCGTCGGTTCAAACACTTCTCAATTAGTTCGAAAAGTGGCCTTCCATTCATTGCCCTCTTTGATATGCACATTGTTGTATCCCCACCGAACATCCAGTTTCATGTAGTACTTTGCACCTCAGAGTTTGTCCATTAACTCCAAGATCAATGGAAGCGGATAACGGTTCTTGATTATCATTTCATTGAGCTTCCAATAATCCTGTACTGGACAGAGTTTCCCATCCTTCTTTTTGATGAAGAAGAAGGGTGAAGCCATCGGTGACTTTGATGGTCAGATCCTTCCACTAAATAAGTTTTCTTTGAGAAACTTGTCTAGCTCTTGTTGTTCATTGCTGCCTAGTGGATAGCATTTGTAATCCAGGTTGGCATTTGCATTGGGTATGAGTTCGATGGCATGGTCCCAGGGTTTTGCTTCAGGTAGTTCATCGAAACTTTCCTTTTCAAATAAATCCCGATAGTCGCATGCCCATTCAGGTACCATTTCTTCGAAGATCCTTTCCCCTTTTTCGGCATTAGCCTTTGCTGCTAGATCATTAGCATGATGTACTGCCTGAATGCTAATGGCCCTTTGCAAGTTGATGGCAAGGATGGTCTCACCATCTTCCATTTCCTCATCCTATCGGTCCTCCGGATCTTCATCCAGCAGTTCAAATAGAATTTTTCGACAGTGACATCAAGCGAAAATGATCCATCCGGTCTTCCAATTGATTAATGGATTATGTCTGATTAGCCAATCATGTCTGAGGAATATTTCCTTTGTCCTGAGGTCGGTTACTGCTAAGTTGATCCATTCTGAATGATTGCTGATAGTGAGTCTAAGCTTGACATATTCGGTAATCGATCCAGCTTGGTTCTTTGTTCTGTCTGCATTGTAGACAGGAATGGGTGCTGCTGTTGCCCGAGTGGGCAATTGATGCTTGTTGACAAAAGCTCAGTTGATGCTACTCCTCATGCAGCCACTGTTGATCAGAGCAGTGACTGCATGGATTGATCAGAACGTTAACATCTCGATCTGTGCTTTGGCTACTAAATTCTTTCCTGTAGAGTTGGCCCATCAAATGAATTTCCATGGTCCATGCAACTCGTCGAGCCATTCTAAGGCTCGACATCGTTCCGCAGTTTGTATTCCTGTGATCATATCGTTGATGACCTCCTCGACTCAGGTCTTATGAACCCAGTTCTTGAGGATGGCTTTCACCGCTGCTTCATCCTTGGCATCCTTGATGGCTCGCCAAGTCCATTCGGTATCGAATGGCTTGAGCCATGTTGTGGGGCCCTCTGCCTCTGTTCGGCCTGAAGGTGTTTGAGTCTGTTTCATATTTTTAGCTTGATGAACTGTTGACAAAGATGCACCTTTGGGGCTCTCTGCCCCTCTTTGGCCCTTCATCGGCGCTTGAGTTGTTAAAGTTGGTTCCTTAGGCGATTCTGAGGTCTGAGTAATAGAGTCGGGTATATTTAAATGCACACATAATTTAGACATAGGGGATGGTACTACAGAAGATAAAATGTCAGTCTGTCCAGCAGAATTTGACCCATTACTCTTTTTTTTGGCCGAGACAGTAGAATCGCTCACTGTTTGGCCTGGTCTTTTACCTCCTCGGGCTTGTCGTCATACCCGAGATCATCTTCTTCCTTCATCAGTTTGGCAATCTGCACCTGGATCTCCTCCTGTATACATTTGTTCTTCTTCTGGGGACAGTTTTGTGCCATGTGGCCCTTTTGGCCACAATTAAAACATTTGCCCTCCTTCTTGAGGCGGTCCACATCCATCGGCTGACCTGTTCTGGTATATGTCATGCCTGTACCAGTTTGCTTCGTTCTGTAAGAAGTTGGAGTTGAGCCGCTGGGCTTGGCGGATGTGGTGGCACCAGAAGTGGGGAGTCTTGGTCCCTGTCCCTGTCCTTGGCTTCAATGGCCATAGGCCAGGGTAGTTGCCTCTGCCCTTTGTCATTGCCATTCCTTGTACATAGTGATGATCCAGCTCTTCCATTCATGGTAGCCAATGGGGATATCCCGGCCGATATCTGAGATGGTTATGAGGTAATGGGACAGGAGTCCCATTTTCATATATTTGACCATCTGTCCCATGTCGGCAATATCCTCCTGGACCCCGGCAAGTGTACCAAGTTGCTCCAATTCATCGAAGTAGTCTGTGGCCAGCTTTCCGGCCATTTTGAACTCCTTCATCTTCTGTTTGTGGACTTCCTGGACTGCAGAGTCTGTGAATTTGTCTCTGATCATTTGTTTGAAGACTGGCCATGCTGGGTACCAATGATGGTCTCTGATAGTGGACCAGAAAGTGGGAGCGATTAGAACCCACCACACTTTAGCCTTGTCTACCATATGAGTGACAGCAAACGTTACTTTGTACATGTCGGCAAGGAAGTACAGGATGAACACCTGGAAATACTGGTCACAGTCGACCAGGAATCGATTGATGTCATCGGATGCCCCTCGGAAAAGACAGGGCTCAGCACAGAGGATTGGTTTAACTTGAAGAATTTGGGTGGCAGCATCGAGAGCAGACATTGGGTTTAGGAGTCCGCTATGGAGTGGCTGCACCCACCCCTTTGAAGGTCCTGAGAATGAGTGAAGAGAGCTGTCATCGGCGACAGGACTCCCTGGTTTGGGGGCTTCCTTTCACACGATCCTCTCATTCCTGATGGTCCAGCCCTGGGCAAGCACTTCAGGGTCATCCTCAGTCAGGGGAGGTGGCTCGGTTACTGGTTCCCCACTGCCTTCAGCCTCATTCAGGGGTGGCTGTCCGGCAAAGGGTCATGAAAAAGGCAGCAGCCTCCATGATTCAGGGTGGTGTCAGGCTGCCTGTGGTCGGCTTCTGGCGAGCCAAGATGCCATGCTTTGGACAGCTGTTGTGGCAAACGAGTATCGAGAAGATGCTATTCGGATTAAGGATGCTGTTTCTGCTGTTTTGGATGGCATCACACTTGGCGTCCACATTCTTGGTGCCATTCTTCCACCGTACTTCGGCTTGTATGGTGGTAACAGTCCCATCTGGTAATGTGAATATCTTTGGTTAAAATTAAAAATGGTCCGCTCAGTGGCCACATACTGTAAAATCTCCTCTTTTTCAATAAAATCTGCGAAAGTATACCTTTGTCCCAAGGATGATCTTAGCCAAAGATCGTCCTTCTACAACTCAGCTACCTGCTCCTGGTACATCCAAGTAAAATCTTCTTCTCATGCCTTACGTGCCTCCCGTCGTAACTCTTCATCGGTCATAGGTTTGAACTTCTCCTTCCAGCTAGAGACTAGACCCCCGCCCTCCTGATGGGGGTCCACCTCCTCGGCCTCATCATCCATGTCGGTTTCCTCCTCGTCCTCAGGGAGAGAACTGCCGAGCAGGTCGTAAATTACCAGCTCGGTCGGACTGGGGCTGCATGCTGAGTCCTGCATCATCGGGTCTGGGGCAAGGAGCAGGCTGTCATTTGGGCTGCTCTGGCGGCTCCTCGACACTTGTTGCTGCTCCTGACACCATTGCTCTGCGATATCGGTGGAAGTTTCAGTAGAACTTGGGATTAAGGAAAAGGGCCATGAAGGCCCCATTGAGGAACCTCTTGAGATTGCCAGTGGGGTCGATACCCTCATCGTCTCCCCCGATGGTGCCTCTCTCAGCTGGAATTCCATCTTCCCAGACTGGGATGTCCTCCATCTCTGCAATAGTATCGGTCCTGTAAGATAATGGGTGGTTGTCATCGAGGTGGGGCTGGATCTCTTCCGCATGTGAGTTGGCACAGGGGTCGGACTCAGTGGCAGGAGAGGCAGGCTCTCAGAAGGGTGAGTCAGAGGTGGTGGTTCCAATGGCTGTTGTGGTCCTACTACCTCCCTCACCTCTTCTATGCTCCTCTGCTGCTTGTGCCCGGAGGTACCTCCTAAAGAGGGCATTCTCTCTCATAATCTTGTCATTGATGTGTGTCTGGTTCTGCCAACGCTCAGAAAGGTTTCTGGCATGTCGTACCAGGCTCTCTCTCGAAGAGCCCTAGACAATGGGGCTGGTTGGCTGTGCTCTGCTTGGTACCACTCGTATGCTTTCTGTTTGGCCAATATTACTGCCAACTGGGCAGCGCTCCACCCTGTCGGCCTCGATGGCAGCGGTTCGCCACCAGTGGTGCTCGTTGCTGTCGTTGTCATTCCAGTAAGTGTCGTCTTGGTTGTTAATGCTGCTGTGTCATGTAGATGAGGTATGTTGGGACCCATACCCTCTGGAATTACTGATTCCTCGAGCCATCCATGGGGCATCCAGGGAGTCTCTAGCATGGTGCCCAAGGCCGGTGCTAAAGGTGGGAGTTGTTGGCCTGGTTGCTGGGATGCTGTGCTGGAAGGACAGGATGGGGGTGTCGGGTCTGGGTCGTCGAAACCCTGCAGCCCAAGGGTTGTCAGGGTTTCAGATGACTGCTGTCGGAGGTCACGGGGGGTATGTGTGCTGCTGATGCTGCTCCTCTTCTTCTTCCCTAGCACGCCCTTGAGCCGAGCTCCCAGAGACACTTTCTGGGTTAGTTCCTTTAGCGGGTCGGAAAGATTGTCAGGCAGAGGCAGGGATGTCGTGGAGGGGGAGGTCTGGCATGACATTTCAGAGTATAGTTTGGATGCATTGGAATTCATGATAGTGCCTGATTGTCCAAGCTATGATCGATTGGCATCCACGGCACAGCTGTATGATCATCAGAAGACTGATCAAGATTCCTATAATAGAAGCCAAGAGTTCAAAGAACTCATGGGTAAAGTTTAGATCAGAAGGGTTGAGGGCAGGGGGCATTCAGTTTCTCAGCACAATTGGGCTTGAGAAAGGGAATGAGAAAGTCTCAAACTAATTGTTAAGCCCAAACTCCACGTGACTATTATCACATGAGAAATAGTTCGGTACCTCGCACTTTGGGTATGTCCGACTGAGTTCACTATGTGATAACAGAGGTGTGTGATCAAGGCATTGCAAGTTGCTCGAGATAGGATGGTAGAGAATAAACTTTAGTTCGAGACTGAGATATTACAGCAAGAACTAAGCTACTTAAATACTGTTCTGTTATCTGACTATTAATAACCATTCACAAAAGATATTGTCTGCTATAGAGCTATTACCCCTGCTGTTGCCAGGCTCTCCACAAAAGCTGTTGTCTTGCTGTTGTGCTCATTATCTTGGCAGTGCAAGTTAGAGATAAAAAGTATTGTCTCTCCCTTCACAGCACACAGCAATGCGATAGGAGAGTGACTGACTGGGTTGCTGAGCTAAGCATTCCCACAGTCCTAAGTGCTGGCCTAAGCACCCTGACTAAGCAAAGATAAGGGTCATTTCTGGGGAAAAAGAAGAAAAAAAAAGAAAAGAAAATAGGAAAAATTGTAACAAATATCTGCTGCTCTGCCAAATGTGCAGCCAATGGAGGGCTCTTTATTGATCTGAACTGGATTGCTCCAGTAAAGAATCAGAGGGAGGTTAAAGAGGAGCTCCAAACATTGAAACATGACTTGGCACAGATTTGGAGTGAGTGGTCAGATGAGACAGCAGTCATATGCAGGTATAGAGCAGAATCAATACAGCATACCACTGATCAATGTCATGCATTCAGCTTTTGGTGATGTCATATATATTAATATAATTGCATTGAATACCTGTATTTTGAAACACAAGAATTGTGGGAAGAGTCAATGATAGGATCATCAAAGGAAAGAGGATACTCAGAACTGAATGTGGTTACAGGTGATGCTATCATGATATACAGTTGGTAGTCCATCTGTTTTAGTGAATCAACTCCAGTCATGTTCTTTTTAAAAAATAAGGCAACATGCTGAGTACTCAGTGATATTGAGATAATGACTGAAGGCTATTAGCTTCTTGTCATAGTCTTCATTCAATGTTTGTGGAAGCAGATTTATCTGAGCTGGTCTAACCCTCAATGAGTGCTAATGACAACAACCACAACAACCATTTTCTGATCATTCCCTCTGCCTCTCAAAGCTCAGATAACCTGTCTATACCAGTATAGTATATACCAGTTTAAAATAAGTCAAAAAATAGTATTTATATCATGCTATCAGGGTAGATTCTGCTATTGTCACCATTCAGAACTAAAATACTATGCTATCATTATTATACTTGATGTCATTCTCAAAGTTCTGCTTTCAATTAACCTCTTGTCTTGCTACTTGGACTCAGTTCAATGATATGGCTACTAAAGTATCATTACTCCACTAGTATATTGTGTTACAATTTTTTCTATTTTCTTTTTCTTTTATCTCAGAATGACCCCTATCTATGCTTATTCAGAGTGCTTATACAAGTGCTTAGGACTATGGGACTAGCTTAGTCATTACAACAAGTCCAGTCTGTCATTGTCCTCTGATGCAGCAACAGCTCTTGATAATACACAAATACTCTTTTGTAGACTATAATGATGCTCAAGGACAAAGAGCACAATAATGCAGAAACTCACAATTAGTAGAGATATATTTATCATGGATATTGAACAGTATATAAGTAATGTAGCTCTTGCTGTATATCCTCAGCTTTGAGCTAAAGTTTATTCTTATCACTTCATCTTGAGCTGACTGTTTCTAGACCTTAAAGCATCAGATCAATAGACACATACAGTGGACTCTGATATGACTGTATGAATACAATACAGTATTAGTTTATCATATGTTTAGATCACATGCAACTTGGGCTTAACAATTAGCTTGAAGCTTCTGCTTTCCTTTTCTTATGCACAATAAGCATGAAGAAAATCAAATGCCACCATCATCCATGCCAACCTCTGACATTACCTATGACTACTTCAAGCTATTAGATTCCATTATCAGAACACTTCTAGATTACTCGCTATCATTACCCTTTGCTGAGGAAGACAATCAATCACAGCTTAGATTGTCAGACACTACTAAGCTTTTCAATATATATATTAAATCTTATGAAATGTCACTCTCAAACTCCCCTTCCATGATATCCCAGTCTCTGCCTGAACTTCCTTCCAGCCCCCATTCAGACCCATATCTGAAGCTGGGTCTAGTGGCTCAGATTTACAGGATATTGAAGAAAAAGAAAGACATAAATATCTCCCCCAAAGAACAGACAGCAGAGATAATGACAATAGGCTCACTGAGTTCAGAAACCTGTGGGTCCCAGTGCACTTTCCTTCAGTTCTGAATCATAAAGATGAAAATCTTCCTGATGACTTTTTTAACAACTCCCTATCTCCTGACCCTTCCACTGCCACAAGAGAGCCAGAGATTGGAGACCATGCTAGAGACTCTCTTAATGCCTCTGAGATAGCTATAGAATTCTGCCACACATCCTCAGACTCCTCCCATGACACTCTCTACATGACTCCTGATATAAGCTTGACCTCCTCTGAGCATGCTGACTATAGTAGTCACAGGGTCACCAGTCTCTGGTCAAATGATAAATATCCACTAAAACAGTATGAGAGGAGAGCCTTATACAGCCTTATACCTGAAAGAGTATGAGGAGACAATATTGCAGATGAGCATGAAACACAAGAAGAGCAGGACAGATGGATTATGAACAAGTGGGCTGAAGAACTTGCTGAGTATGTAAGGGCCAAGGCTCAGTGAGAGTATGAAGAAGTACAATACAATTGACAGTGGCAATGTTGACAATGAGAACTTGAGACTGCCACCTGGAGATCTGTGTCCTCCAGTTGATACAGCATCTGAACTGATATCTCTGACTCTTCTTTCAGAAAGCCTAGTACACTATCAAACTATGACCTATAGACAGGACCTGCAGAGATCCTTACCATCAGTGAGACTGGCAGAAAGAGAGATAATTCTTCTCTCCCCTCCTATCTCAGAACAGATAGCATTGTTGACACCAGTATCATTCTCTCACACTCTAAGTCTATACTCAACACCTATAGGCTTTGAGTCTCTCTCACAACTCATATCTCCAACCACAGGCTTTAACAATTCCTTAGAGGAAGAGTTGCAGCTCTCTTCCTTAATCTAAGATTCTATTGAAACTTCTGCTAATATCACCATAAATTGGAGAAAGCATGAGCATGTGGCAGCAATCAATTTGACAATGAAATTGGAGGTGGCTGACCTATCAAGCAGTCTCCTCCTAAGACTAACAACAATGCTGCTAGCTTCAGCAACAGCAATCAGCTCTCTGGCAATGGTCAAACCAACTGCCCTGTCTATTTATGATCTGCTCAACATCTCTCTCATCAAGGATAGCAAGAAAGAGGCAGATAAGGAGGACAAGAAGGAAGAGAATGTGCCTCTTAAGTGGAGGAAGTTCATGGAATATGCTGCTGAAGAAACAGATGAAGAAGCACTAGAGGAAGAAATTGAGAGGACACAAGAAGAAGAGTATCAAAGGCTGTTTGAAGAGGGAGTTGTATTCTTATAGAGGAATGCCAAATGATTGACATTGCCTCTAGGCAAGGATTATATTACTGCAGACTATACTAAACAAAAAGATATTTTATAGTATGCAGCAACTGAACACACCATCAAGATCTACAACTGGACCCATCCAGAGGACCAACTCAGCATGCTTCCACTATACAAGTCAAAGTATGAGATAGAGCCAATGTCATGGTCACCTACAGTCAACCCAAAATGAGCTGTATATATGGCTCCAAGTATTTGAACCACCCAAATCTGGTCTATTTACTCAAACTCATCTATTTGAACTATAGCATCTTGGCTTGCCCAATTCTGACTATAGCCAAGTAACTGCCAGACAGGTTTCTGAAATCTCTGGACTGGCCAAGGAAGCTGACTCCTTGGTGGACAGCCACCACTCAATGAGGCCAAACTAAGTGGAAAAGAGAAGGACCTTATGAAAGATGACCCTAAAGCCATCTGGCTCAGATTCACTATCAAAGATGGGATCATTATACAAAAGAAAGACAGGCTGATAGAGAGCCCAGTTACCAACAACAACTCTCTTCATTCATTTTCTGCTCTACTGGTCAAATGAGAATGACCACCTTTTAAAAGATATCTAAACCCTATAGAACCTCTCCCTACCAATACTGCTATATTACAATGCAAACCAGATCTCCTGTGCAAGCTCCATCCATTCAAGGGCACATCTGATGATATAGATCACTTTTTGATTGACTGCAAACAATATTTTGAGGTATATATAGCATACCTTGAAGCAGATATGTATAAGGTCATATTTGCCATCTCATACTTCAAGGATAAGACCAAGACCTGGTGGATCCTCATCTCTCTGACTTTCTACTTGATAATCAGGCAGCACTATTGACTGCTATTCTGGCCCATCTTTAAACAAATAGTTCACAATAAATTTATTGATCTCACAGTTCAAGAAGTCAATAAAAACAAGATGAAGGAGCTTTGCATGGGCAACAAGATTGTTAGCAAATACTTTGATAAATTGAAGCAGCTCAAAGCACTTTTTGGAGTCAGGGATGACATGGATGATGATAGATGGATGATGGAATACCTAAAGATCAGTGCTCTTCTGTCCTACATCAAAATGATCTCTGATATTGGGTTCAATATTCTGAAGAGATATGATGCATGAAAGGATAGAATTACTGAGATGAACAAGGAGTGTCAGCAGTAGAAGGCCAAATTCAGCAACCTTCAAAATCAGCATATGAGATCCTCAGCAAAATCTAACACTAGCAATTCCCTGAGTAAAGCTGGCAGAACCTCAAACACTGCTAAATCCAGCAGTTTGACAACCTTCTTCTATACCACCCAGAAAACTGAGACTGGTATTATGTACACAAGAAGTGAAAAACCAATGGATATTGATTGACTCAAGAAGGAGAGCAAGTGCTTCAATTGTAGCCAAAAAGAATACATATTAAAGGACTGCCTGAAGAAAAAATGCACAAGAGAGGACATTTGGGCACAGATTGCTGAGCTACAAAAGAAAGATGAAGAGCTCAGCAAGAAGACTAAGATTGAGAAGATAAAAGACAAGGCCAACCAGTGAACTATTACAACTTTCTTCTTTTTTCTTTTTTTTTTTAGTATTAACCTTTATCCATGCTTAGTCAGGGTACTTGCATCAATGCCTAGAACCATGGGACAATCTTGGTCAGCATAATTGGCCATTGTCTTACAACATATAGTGATGTCCTGACAACAGCACAACAAGCCTTTTGTAGATAGCATTGACTCCCAGAATGACTAGTACTATAGTATAGACACTTACAATTAGTAGTAGTATATTTATCTACAAGGCTAAGAGTATATAAGTAGCACAGATGATGCTATATATCCTTAGCCTCAAGCTATCCTTTATTCTACTATTTCTACTCAAGTCAACTTGCATTGACCTTGGGACACAACAACTATAAATATCACACATTGGGCTCAGGTGTGATTGTATAAACATAATACAGCATCTGTTTACTACATGATATTGATCATATATCACTTAGACCTAACAATTAGCTCAAGGCTTCTACTTCTCTTTCCTTATGCCCACAGAGAGCAAAGAAAACCAAATGCTATTAATCAATGTCACTACCACCAATCTCACAGATGACTTTTTTAAGCTATTAGCTTCCATCATGGGAATGCTTTTAGGCTTGCTCACTATTATATCACTTTGCTGAGAACATCAATCTATCACAGCTTGGGTAGTCAGGCACTACCATTTCTTTCAACAAATTCAACAGATCCTTCAAAATGTCACATCTGATCTCCCCCTCTATAATATCTCTCTCTCTACCAGAATTTTCTTCCAGCTCATGTCCAGAACCATATCCAAAGCTGAGCATAGTAGTGTGAATGAAAGGCACACTCTGGAAGCAGAAAAAGAACTCTGACAATCAGATAGACCTTTTCAAGCAGCTAGTAGAAACAATGAGCATCAGAATACAGAGTTCTAAAACCCTTGGATCCTGCTGCACATTCTATGGGTCTCACCTCTCATCTCTAACTATGAAGACAAGGATCTTTCCAACAATTTCTTTGAGGAGTGGCCATTCTCTGACCCTTCCACCACTCTCTCTGAGCTCACCATTAGAGACTATGCCAGAGACTCCTTTAATGATGCTCAAAGAACTGCAGTCAAAGAATCTAGATATGTCACTCTCTGAAAAAGTCTTACACTCCCAGCCAGCCTCCTTCCATTGACACCAAGTGATAACTATATTCATAGAGGGGTTGAGAAAGGGACTGACTCTAATGCAGATGCTCTTCCATCTAACACAAATGACCTCTATAAAGAGGAATCGGCCTCAAGACAGCAGAAGCATGACAACATTAGGTATGCAGCATAGTACTGACAATGGAAATGAGAACAGCAGGCTACAGAGTGGAGCCTGATTCCACCTGACCATTATAGACTATACATAGAGAGTAGTGAAGAATATAATGGACCAAGCATTAGTGCTGAAGAAGCCCAATGAATTGGGGTCACAGAACCCCTTTCCTCCAGCCCAACAGACAGCAGACTCTGAGAGTGGAAGACCAGATGACTCAGATAACCTCTGGTCTCAACCAGCCTGTGTTATCACAGCAAATGAGGTCTGCCACCTTGACAATGATGATTATAAACCTCTCCCTCCCACCTACAAAGAGAGTACTGGCAGCAGCAGCACTGGTACTCTTTCCTCAGATGCCAGTTTCATCCTCACAGGATATAGAATTTGAGTACCCTCAGAGATCTAGATCACTGAGTGAGCCCTTAGATAGTTTCTATATGGGCATATCACTGCTCTCTTTCTCAATGATGACTTTTACTCAGACTTCTGCTGATATAGCAGAGCAGTGGAGGAGAGGAGAGCACACACAGAGAATTGTAGAGTTGAGCCTTTCTGATCTCATGAGCAGCCTTCTACTCAAATGAGAATCAGAACTGACAGTAGAGCTCCCCAGCAACAATCAAAACTCCCAAACTGTCAATCTATGACTCATCCACTGACTACCTTGAGGAGAGTGAGGTGGACAAAGAGAATGAGAGAGATGATGAGGAAGAGGAGGACATTCCAGTCAAGATTGACCTATAGGTATAATATAGAGAAACTGATGAAGAAGCACTTGAAGAAGAGATACAGCAAACCCAGATAAAGGAGTTCAAGGAGTTGTACTGCAAAGGGGCAGCCTCACTATGGAATGAAGTAAGTTGGCTGATAACTCTGCTGGAGAGGAGGTATTCAGTTAGAGACAGTGAAAAAAAAAAAATTTTTTACAATATGCAGCTACTGATCAAGCTATCTATTTATATAACAGAACCCACTCTGAAAACCTATTAAAGGCCCTATCAGCCTTTAAGTATGAGGTTTAACCTATGCTCAACACACTATTGACTCAGTCAAGACATGTCATTTATATGACACTATCTATCTGAACAACCAGTATCTGATACCTCCAATCCATACTCTTGGGCCAAAGTGCCGCACCACAGCCAACTCATCTCAAACCTCAAGAACCATTACAGCCTGTCAGTTTCTGAAACTCTTGGACTGGTTAAGGAAGCTGACTTCTTAGTAGACAGTCACCACCAAACAAAGCTGAGAAAAGCAGAAAGAATCTGGTTCAGGACAACCCTGAGGCCATCAGATTAGAATTCATGATATACAACAGAGTAATCATATGAAAGAAGGCAGGGCTCCAGGAAAGTCCAATTGCTGATGATAAATCCCTATATTTATTTTCAGAACTCCTGACAGAATGGCTCTGCCCACCATTTAGTGAATATCTGAATCTGATAAATGCTTTACTCCAAAATGCTGCTATACTTCAATATAAACCTGACCTTCTCTGCACCCCCAGGCCATTCAAGGGTGTCTCAGATGATATTAACTGCTTCTTAGTTGATTGTGAACAATATTTCAAGGTGTATGTCATCTATCTAAAGAGCAATATGAACAAGATCACTTTTGCCACCTCCTACTTCAAAAGTAAGGCCAAATGCTGGTGGATATTGATATTCTCTATCTTCTTCTCTATCACTTGCCAACACCACCATTATCTCTCTTGGCCTGTCTTTAAACAAATGGTCAAGGACAAGTTCATCAATCCTGCCATGTAAGAAGTCTATAAGAACAAGATAAAGAAGCTCCACATGGGCAATAGGATCACCAGCAACTACTTCAATGAACTTAAATGCCTAGAGTCTCTTGCTGGTATGCAAGAAAGCACTGATGATGATAGGCAGATGATTGAGTATATGAAGAGAGTGTCCCTATCATATATTAAAATAATCTCTGATATAGGCATGAACATCCCCAAGGGGTATGAAGCATGAAAGGATCAGATCATTGAGATGAACAAAGAGAGACTGCAGTAGAAGGCAGAGACTGCAGGACTAATGATTGAGCCAAAAAAGACAATACCAACTCCTGCAAAACCTGGCAATGGATCCAGACCCACAAAATCCAGCAGCACTCTCACACTCTTGTACACTGCTCAGAAGACAGAGACTGAAACAACATATACTAATAGTGGTAAGCCCATAGACATTGACCATCTCAAGAAGAAAGATGAATGTTTCAATTGTAGGCAGAAAGGCTATATGTTACAGGATTGTCTGAAGAAGAAGAGAACCAGAGAAGATATCAGAGCACAGATCACAGAGTTACAGAAGGAAGCTAAAGGACTAGAAAATCTTGGATTGGAAATCAGAGTTGAGGAGATAAAAGATGAGGCCAACTAGTGAGTGATTCCACTAGCTCAGCTAAAGAACTTCATGGTGTGTCACAAGTAGCTGCAGGTTGGACTCATATGCTCTCTGTAGATAGAAATATTTATACACATTCAAATATACTCTGAGTTACTCCTATTATAAATACACCTAAAGAATTGCAGAAAAAACAAACTCAACTACCTATAGGCTGAACAGAGAGAGAGACCTTCACTGGATGGCTCAAGCCATTCAACACCAAATGGATCTGGAGAGCTGTGAAGAAAGGAGGAGAGGTAGAAGCTGTCACCACACTCTGAGGTTAGATTCACCAGATCTGAACCAGTGAAGTGGATTATGATCTGATGGAGAGATTGAAAAAGGCAGAATGAGGGAAGGCTCTGGAATGGCTTAATGAACTACAGGAACCAAAGAAGTACATCCAGTGACAAAAAACATATGGATGAAATCTGACAACCAAAGCCCAAATCCAAATGCTCACCAATCAGAAGACCTTCACTGTCACTTCCCTGATTGATAGCAGCTGTATGGGAAGCTTCATCAATTGAGTCTTTATTGACAGGCACCATCTCTCCACTAAGACCACTGCCATCTCTATTCTGGTCTATAATGCTGACAGAACCAAGAATCAAGCAGGATCAATTATAGAGTTTGTAGAACTTTATCTGTTGATTGGAGATTATTCCAAACAGATCAATCTTGCCATCACTGAGCTAGGCATCAAAGAACTCTTTTTTGGTCATGATTAGCTTATATAATATAACTCACTCATCAACTGGAAGATGAGCCAAATCACTTTCACCTGGTGCAGATGCTGAAAAATCCCATTCACACTCTCCAATGCTGATCCTGAGGACTGATAGAATAAGGAGATGGAGGATAGAGAGACTATTCTTGCTATAGATGCCAATGAGGCTATATAACTATAGGTGGTCCACCATGCCAATGACCTGGCCACTGAAGCAAATGAGAGAAAAGAGGAGAGGACATTTGAAGAAATGGTTTCTGAATAGGCATGAGACTATCATGACCTCTTTGTGAAAGAGAGTTTTGGCAAGCTTCCAGAGCCCAAACTGTGGGATCATGCAATCAAATTGATACTAAATGCCAATGCCAATCTTGACTGCAAAATGTACCTCCTGAGTCATCTCAAGCAACAAGAACTTGAGAAGTTCTTGGAGGAAAATCTCAGCAGCAGATAAATCCAACCATCAAAGTCTCTGATGGTGTCACCCTTCTTCTTTATCAAAAAGAAGGATGACAAACTCTGACTAGTGCAAGATTACCAAAAGCTTAATGAGATGACTATCAAGAATTGATATCTGCTTCTCCTTATATTGGAACTAATGGACAAGCTCTGTGGGGCCTGATTTTACACCAAACTTAATGTCTGATGAGGATACAATAACATTAGGATCAAAGAAGGGGACAAATGGAAGGCAGCATTCAGAACCAACTGGAGACTATTCAAGCTGACTATTATGTTTTTTGGTCTGACAAACTCTCCAGCCACCTTTCAGTGAATGATGAACAATATATTCAAAGACCTCATTGCCACCAGAAAGGTAATGATCTATCTGGATGACATACTGATCATGTCCAAGAATAGGAAAGAACACCAATGACTCATGTGACAGATTCTCAAGTTGATAAGAAAGCACAAATTATTTCTTAAAGCTGAGAAGTGTGAGTTTGAAGTGTTAGAAATAGAGTATCTAGAGGTTATTATCAGTGAAGGGAGCATTCAGATGGATCCTATCAAAGTAGTAGAAGTAACCAAATGGCCAGAGCCAACCAAGAAGAAGGAACTGCAGTCATTCCTCAGATTAACCAACTTCTATCACCAGTTCATCTGAGACTACAGCAAAATTGTCTGGCCTATGATGCAACTCACCAGCAACATCCCCTGGATCTGAGGACTGTTGCAACAGACTGCATTCAATGATCTCAAGTGACAACTAGCTGAAGATGTAGTCCTCACTATACTAATGCAAGACAGAAAATTTCAAGTGGAGACAGACTTGAGCAAAGGGGCTATTGGAACAGTTCTATCTCAGGAACAGGAGAGAAGATGGAGACTGGTAGCATTTCTCTCCAAGGCATTGATAATGACTGAGCAGAATTATGAGATCTATGACAAGAAACTGTTGGCCATCATGATAGCACTTACCAAATGGCAACACTACTTGATCAGCACTACACAGACCTTCAAAGTATGGACTAATCACAAAAACCTTTGATACTTCTGACTCTCCCAGAAGTTGAACTGCTGCTAAGCACATTAGATAACAGAACTCTCTGAATATCAATACACACTCCATCATAAGGCCAGGTTATCTAACAAAAAAGCTGATCTACTCAGCTGAAGAATGGATTACAGTCAGAGAGAAGAAGACAATGATGGGATAGTATTGCTGAAACTAGAGCACTTTCAGGTGATGATCATACTGACAGAGAGAGAGGTATATGACAAGATCCAAAGCACAGTCTGACAGCTCAATCTATGAGACCAGGAAATTACCACCTCTCTGAACCACAAGCAAGAGATCAATCACTCTGAGAGAAAATCTGTTAGACTCAAGCATCATGTGACCAGTTACATATGATAAACAGCCTAGTTCCCTCACACTTTGGGAGATCAGCTGAGTCCACTAATGCATAGTCTGATTGATGTGTCACAAGGCCTGAAGAGTTAGCTCAAGAGTAAAATGAGATAGAATAAACTTTAGCTTGAAGCTGGGAATTACCAACAAGAGCAAGTGGTCTTAAATACTGTATAAGGTCTGCTATTAATACTACAGCTAATTGTGTGTTTCTGGGTTTGTTATGCCTATTGTCTTAGGGCATTGCTACCATATATAAAAGGTTGATTGTGCATTGTTGGGCAATGCTGTTGCATCGAGAGACAGGGACTCAGCTGGCTGTGATGACTAAGCTTTGGCCTATAGTCTCAAAGCACTCATTCTAGTGCTCTGACTAAGCATAAATAGAGGTTAAATCAAGAAAAGATATGGAAAAATCATAACATTACCCTCTCCTTAAGACCATCATCCCAATGGCTTAATTCAGATATAGTTCATAGTTGTGTATGGTCATGTCTACATGTATGAGTTTTTTATTGACCCATTGGTTGGATTCAGAGCTATATCCCTTCCAACTAACCAGGTAATCTACTGTTATTGCTATCCCACTGCCTCTGGCTCTAACTTTGCACAGTTTATAGTTTAGTATTTGGTCAATTTTATAGTGTTCTTTGTTGTCAATGAGATTGGGAGGCAGTGGTGATGGGCATTCTTGATTGGGGAATGCAGGTGCAATGTATGAGGTTAATAATATCTCATTAAAGACATCATGAATCTTCCAAGTAGTTGGTAACTTGGGCTTGTAAGCACTGGCCCTGATTTTAGCAATTATGGGAAATAGTCCAGTGTGCTTGTCAGTGAGTTTGCACTTTGGTTGTGAGAGGTGGAGGTTGGATGTATCAAGCTAGACTTTGTCATGGGCAGAATATATGAGTGTGGGATGTTGATGTCAGTCATACTGTGTTTTCATTGCAGTCACAGCCTTTTCAAGGGCTGCCTGAGTTTCTTTGTGAATTGCCATCATTGTGATAGTAAAGTCAGAGAATGTGGATGTAGTAGTTTGGTGTTGTTCTGTTTATGCAATATTTAGATAGCAGCCATGGTTGACAAAGAATGGTGTCTTCTCTGTTGCAGAGTGTATTTGGTTATTGTGTTGGAAGGCCACAAGGGCCAACCATTCTACCCAGTCATCCTGTTGATAGTTAATGAACAGGTGGAGGTATTTTTCAACTTCTTGGTTTGCATGTTCTGTTTGTCCATCTGTTTGAGGGTGATATATGGTTGACACATTCCTTTTGATGTTCAAGAGGTGGTAGAAATCATCTAAGAATTTAGAGATGAATTGAGGTCTCCTGTTAGAAATGACAACTTGAGGCATGCCATACTTAGCATAGACCTCATTGCATAGGATCTTTGCTCATCCTTCAGAAGTCAACTCTGCCAAGCAGGTGATTGGAATGATTGTCTTTGAGAATTGGTTGACTATGATAAGAATCATGTCATAGCCATTATAGTCTGAGAGTCTGATGATCATGTTGACCAACATATGAGTCCATAGTGATGATGGGATCTCATTTGGGTAGAGTGGTGTGGCCTGTGTCTGCATTGATGATTTCTCTCATTGACAGACCTCACATGCCTTGATATATGCAGTGATGTCATTGCCTATTTTGGGCCACCAGTATTCTCACAACATAAGTTCTTTGGTTTTGGCAATGCTAGGGTGGCCGGCAGTTGCATGGTCATGGCAAGTGGCAATGATTTCTCCACATAGTCCTTGATCTCAGAGAATATAGATTTGCTCATCATAGTGAATTAGTCCCCCTTCTTTTGTCATTCCCCACTTGTGGTTGAAGGAAGGAGCCACTCATTGGTCCCATTTATAGTTGTCTCAAGTCACACTTTTGATGCATTCATGGATTTTCTCTTCTGTTGGCATTATCATGGCCCTGAAATGTTTAGACTGCAATAGCATGACTCTTTCATTATTGGCTCCCCCTTGATCATAATCTGCCCTCTGACTGAGGAGATCAGCCTTTTTGTTTGCTGTGTCCATCTTATAGTGGAGTGTGTATTGATATTGACTGAGCTCCATGACCTATCTGGCTTGTCAGCAGTTCAACTTCTGAGGTTGTCAGAAGTACTGAAGATTCTGGTGATCTGTCCAGATCTCAAAAACTTCTGTAGCCTCAATCAGATAATGTCGCCACTCTTCTAGGGTGAGCATAATGGCAAGCAGTTTTTTGTCATAGATTTTATAGTTTCATTCAGTGATAGTGAGTGCTTTGAAGAGGAATGCGACTGGGTGCCACTTCCCATTCTGTTCCTGAGAGAGTATGGCCCCAATGACTCTCTCACTGGAGTTGGCTTTGACTCGAAACTTTTCTTCCTGGATGGAGATGGCAAGTATAACATCCTCAGCTAGTCATTATTTGAGGTTATCAAAGATGGCTTATTGGGAAGAGCCTCAGATCCAGGGGACATTGTCAGTCAGTTGTGTCATTAGTCAGATGATCTTGCTATAATTTTGGATAAAGCATTAGTAGAAGTTTGTGAATCTGAGGAACAACTGCAATTCCTTCTTTCTGACCAGTTCTGGCCACTCCACTACCCCTGTGACCTTGATGGGGTCCATCCAAATACTTCCTTCACTAATAATGACTCTGAGATACTTGGTTTCAAGTATCTCAAATTCACATTTCTCTGCTTTGAGAGATAGCTTATATTTTCTCATGAGAGCCAATACTTGTCACACTAGCTTTCTATGCTCCTCCTTTATCTTTGACATAATCAGGATGTTGTCAAGGTAAATGGTGACCTTTCTGGTGGAGATGAGATTTTTGAAGATGTTGTTCATCATCCATTGGAATGTTGCTGAGGAATTAGTGAGTCCAAAGAATATCACCATTGGTTCAAAGAGTCTCCAGTTTGTTAGGCTCAAGCCACATGTGATCAACAAGCATGTGATAAACTGATATGGCTTCATGTTTGAGCCTTCCATCAGAGTTCACTTTATGTACTATTGCTGACTCCCAGTGCTTCAAAGCTTTGTGTGACTAGCTCAAGAGTAGAATAAGATGAAATAAACTTTAGCTCAAAGCTGGGGATTACCAGTGAGAGTGAGCCTCTTAAATACTGTACAAGGTCTGCTAATAATACTTGTGTACTTATTGTATATTTCTCTGTCCTTAGTGCTTATTGTTCTTGAGTGTCACTACCATATATAAAAGGTCAATTGTGCATCATTGGGCAATATTGTTGCATCAAAAGACAATGATGGACTTGGCTATTTGTGATGACTAAGCCTTGTCTCACAGTCTTAAGCACCTGTTCTAGTGTTCTGACTAAGCATAACTAGGGGTTAATTGAAGAAATTGAAGAAAAAGAAAGAAAATTGTAACATTACCCTCTTCTTGAGACCATCATCCTGATGGCTCAATTTAGGGATAATTCATAGTCTCATATCGCATTGTCAGTGTTCATGAGTTTTTTGTTTATTCACTGGTTGGATTCTGGTCCATATTCTTTCCAGCTGACCAGGTAGTCAACTATAGTTGTTATCTCATCTCCCTTTGCTTTGATTTTTTGTAATTTTTAGTTTAGGACTTGATCAATTTTATAGTGTTCTTTGTCATCAATCAGGTCTGGGAGTGGTGGTGGGGGTCATTGTTGATTAGGAAATGCTGATGTGATGTATAGTATTAACAATATCTCATTAAAGACATTGTGAATCTTCCAAGTGGAGAGTAGTCATAGTTTATAAGTGCTAGCTCCCACTTTTGAGATTATTGGAAATGGACCTGTGCACTTGTTGGCCAGTTTGCACTTGGGGTGTGGTAAATGAAAGTTAGAGGTATTGAGCCAAACCTTTTTATTGATTGAATAATCATGGGCTGGCTGTTGATGCTTATCATATTGGGTTTTTATGATTGTGGCTGCCTTTTTGAGGGCCACTTTTGTTTCTGAGTGGATCTTTGCCATTGTAGTGGTGAAGTCCATAGATGTGGGGGTGGTTGTATGATGTCATTCTGTTTGTGAGACATTTGAGTGTCATCCATGATTGATGAAGAATGGTGTCTTCTCCATTGCTGAGTGTATTTGGTTATTATATTGGAAGGTGGCAAGAGCCAGCCATTTCACCCAATCATCTTATCAGAAGTTAATGAAGAGGTGAAGGTATTTCTCCATCTCCTGATTCACTCATTCTATTTGTCTATTGGTTTGAGGATGGTATGCAGTGGACACATTCTGCTTGATGTTTAAAAGCTGATAGAGGTCATCTAGGAATTTGGAGATGAATTGTGGTCCCCTATCTGAGATGACTACTTGGAGCATGTCATATTTAGCATACACCTCATCACATAAGATTTTCACTCATCTCTCTGAAGTTAATTCTGTGGAACAAGCGATCAGAATGATCACTGATATGCAGGCTACATGTCCAGCTCTATAATTTGCAAATTCTGCATAACACACTAGAATATGCTAGTAACTGAGGATTATTAGCCAGTAGAGGACTATGGCTGAGGCTCTGAGCTGATAGTCATGCTAGTCACCAATACTAAGTCCAAATTGGACTTTGTAAAAATAACATGGCCTAAGGATAATAATCTTAAGTCAGGTTTGAACTTAGAAAAGTTCTGTATTACACCTTGGAAAATACTAAGTCCAAGTTGGACTTAGAAATGGTATCTCAAATGGGGCCAATTCTATATGCCACTAAGACAAGTATATTCTAAGACAGCTAGAGGTATAATACTATAGCCAGTTGTGGAGTATTGAGTAGAGATAGCATCATCCAGGAGCAGTAAAAAGGGAGACCAAATGATCTATGGCTAGCACTGTGAGTTTTGACTCAAATGCCTAAGTCCAAATTTTCTAGGTATCAGATGACCTAAGGGACTTAGAATTGAGAGGAATAGAGTGGATAGGACCGGTTGACCAGGCCTGATCGATCGAGCTACTAAGAATAACTCAGAGGATCAAAACTCTGAGTAGACAGAAAGGAGTTAGATACCTACAGGCACTGTAGGCTTAAAATAAAGCTGTGCGGTGACCAGGCAGGTCTGGGCAAGCCTAGGGGAGTCTAGGAGTGCCGCCATTCCGGAATAATGGTGTGATTCTGCTTTAAACAGGAGAAATATTGTTTTGAATGCTTTATTTATAGATTCTGTACCTGTTGTTGGTGTATAAAAGAAGGGAATGGGGGGAAAATAGCAAGCAAGCGATTCACCCCCGCATTCAGGCCTTCTAGCCCACTGTAGCTAGTCCCTGGGACAATGGATTTTGAGTTCTGCTTTGACTTAGTGATTTATTTAAGTTGCTTTATCACTTAGAGAGGATTGAATTGGAATAATAACTGTATTTTGGGTTTCAGATTAATTTGGATTCCAAACTATAAGGGTTTTGGTGTCAGAATACAAGTTCTTCAGTTCTGAGGACCACTAGCCAGCCAAGAGTGCAGCTAATCAAGTATAAATGCTTGATAGACTTAGTATTTGGGTTTTGGAGTTCATTGGGTTTTAGAATATTCTAAGTTGATTTGGAGCGCAATTTGGCATTGATTCTAAGTCTTAATTATACTTAAACATTGCTATAAACTACTCTCATGAGTATTGCATCTTTGAAAGCAAGATAGAGTTGAATAACTGTCTTTATTGACTGTTTCTTTGATTTTACTTAAGACTGCAAGAGTGCTTCTATTGTACTTGAAACAACTGACCTCAACTGTATTTGGTGATTGTGTATTGAGTGGTTAGGTGTTGGTGTTTGAGAGTTCATTCCTCATTCACTTCTCTTAGTCACTTAGCCATTACCAAGCACATCATCACTTTCAAGAACTAGTCAACTATAATGATAATTGCATCATAATCATTACAGTCTGGCAATCTGGTGATCATATCAATAGAGACATGGGTCTATAGTGATATTGGAACCTCATTCGGGTGTAGTGGTGCCACCTGGACTTGCATTGATGACTTCTCTTATTAACATACTGCACATGCCTTAATGTATGTAATGATGTTGTTGTCTATCTTGGGCCACCAGTATTCTCATAGGATCAGTTCCTTGGTTTTAGCGATGCTGGGGTGACTGGTGGTAGTGTGGTCATGACAAGTGGCAATGATTTCATCTTGTAATCTCTGATCCTGGGGAATGTAGATATGCCTATTGTAATGGATGAGCCCTCCTTCTTTTGTCATTCCCTGCTCATAGTTGAGGGATGGGGCTATTCATTGGTCCCACTTGTGATTGTCCTGAGTCACACTTTTGATCTGTTCATGGATCTCTTTCTCCATAGGCATTATTATGGCCCTGAAATGTTCAGGCCATAATAATGTTACTTCTTCATTATCAGCCTCTCTCTGATCATGATCTGCTCATCAGCTCAGGAGGTTGACCTTCTTGTTTGTGGTACTGGCTTTATAATAGAGTGTGTACTGATATTGGCTGAGTTTGGTGATCTATCTGGCTTATCAGCAGTTTAACTTTTATGGCTGTCAGAAGTATCATAAATTTTGATGATCAGTCCAGATTTCGAACACCTCTGTGGCCCCAATCAAGTAATGCCACCATTCTTCCAGAGTGAGCATAATGGCAAGCAGTTTCTTGTCATAGATTTTATAGTTATGCTCAGTGATGGTTAATGCTTTAGAAAGAAATGCGACCAGATGCTATTTCCCATCTTGCTCCTGTGAAAGTACTGCACCAATGGCACTCTCACTGGAGTTGGCTTTGACCTGAAATTTCTCTTCTTGTGTGAGGATAGCGAGTACAATATCTTTGGCTAGCCATTGCTTTAGGTTGTTGAAGGTGGTCTATTGGGAAAGACCTCAGGTCCAGAGGGCATTGCCAGTTAGTTGTGTTATGGGTCAGATGATTTTACTGTAATCCCTCATAAATCATTGGTAGAAGTTGGTAAACCTGAGGAATGACTGTAACTCCTTCTTCTTAACTAGTTCTGGCCACTTGGTTACTCCCACTACTTTAATGAGGTCCATTTGAATATTCTCCTCACTAATAATGACTCTGAGATATTCAGTTTTAAGCATCTCAAATTTGCACTTCTCCACCTTGAGGAACAGTTTATGCTTTCTCATCAGAGCTAATACTTGTCATACTAGCTTTCAGTGCTTCTCCTTCATCTTTGATATGATTAGAATATCATCAAGATAAATAGTGACCTTCTCAGTGGCGATGAGATCTTTGAATATATCATTCATCATCCATTGGAATGTTGCTGGAGAGTTGGTGAGCCTAAAGAACATGATTGTTGGCTCAAACAATCTTCAGTTTGTTCTGAATGTGGCCTTTCATTCATCTCTCTCCTTGATGCATATATTATTGTATCCCCACTGAACATCGAGTTTGGTGTAATATTTAGTGCCTCAGAGTTTATCCATTAATTCTGAGATCAGTGGGAGGGAATAACAATTCTTGATCATCATCTCATTGAGTTTTTGATAGTCTTGGACCAGCTGAAGCTTGCCATCCTTCTTTTTGATGAAGAAGAATAGTGATACCATGAAGGACTTCAATGGTCTGATGCATCTACTGGACAAGTTTTTATCTAAGAACTTGTTGAGCTCTTGCTGTTCATTATTGCCAAGTGGATATATTTTGCAGTCCAGATTGGTGTTTGCATTTGGGATTAGCTTGATTGTATGATCCCAGGGTTTTAGCTCTGGCAGTTCATCAAAGCTCTCTTTTTTAAATAGATCCCTAAAGTCATGTGCCCATTCAGATACTATTTCTTTGAAGGTCTGTTTTTCTCTTTATTTGTTGGCCTTGGCAGCTAGATTATTAGCATGATGGATGGTGCGAATATGTAGTTCACACTGGATATCAACAGCAAGGATGGTTTCTCCATCCTCTATCTCTTCATCCCACTGATCCTCTGGATCCTTATCAGGCAATTTGAATGGGATTTTTTGACACCGGCATCTTGTGAATGTGATTCATCCAGTTTTCCAATTGATCAGTGGATTATAGCATATTAGCCAATTATGACTAAGGAAGACTTCTTTAGTCTCAAGGTCTATGACTGCTAAGTCAATCCATTTGAAATAATTGCTGATCATAAGTCGAAACTCTATGAACTCAGTAATTGAACCAGTCTGGTTTTTGGTTCTGTCAGTGTTATATACTGAGATAGGGGCTGCTGTAGCCCTTATTGAGAGTTGGTGCTTGTCAATGAAAGCACAATTAATCAAGCTTTCAGTACAACCACTATCAATTAAGACAGTTACTGCATGAATAGATCGAGATATAAGGGTCTTGATTTAGACTTTAGTGAGGAGATCTTGCCTGAGTGTTTTAGACCATTGTATGAACCTGCATGGTCTGCAGAGTTCATCAAGCCACTCCAGGGCTCAGCATCATTCAGCCTTTTTCATTCTCTCTATCATTTCATCAATTACTTTTTTAGCTTGGGTTTGGTGAACTCAGTTTTTTAGCATGGCTTTCACTGTTGCTTTGTCTTTGGCATCCTTGATGGCTTGCTAGGTCCATTCCATATCAAATGGCTTAAGCCACATGGAAGGGCTTACTGCTCCTGTTTGGCCTATAGACACTTGAGTTGGTTCTTTTTGTGATCTTGAGATGTGTGTGGTGAAGGGTATATTCAAATGCTCTTTAAACATTTTCATAACTATAGGAGAACTATCAGTCTGACCAGCAGCTGCTATAGGTACACCATGTTCTTTGGCTGATCCAGTGGAATCACTCACTGGTCAGCCTCATCTTTTACTTCCTCCACCTTGGTTTCCTTGCTAAGTTCTTTATCTTCTTTTTACAACTCAGCAATTTGCATTTGTATATCTTCCCATATCTATTTCTTCTTTGGGCAATCTTTTGCCATATGACCCTTCTGTCTACAATTAAAATATTTGTCTTCTTTCTTCATCTGATTAATGTCCATTGGTCTCTCTGTCTCAGTGTATGTGGTATCTGTTCTGATCTTCTGCATTCTATAGGTGAGGGCTGTCGAGGGTCCCAATGATTTTCTGGCAGTTTGCTCTGACTTGTTTGGGGTTGGCAGGGTCAGCTTCCTGTTATAATCTTAGAATGTCAACAATTCCACTTTCTGCTTTTGTCATTCCTTATACATCTTGATGATTCTTTCCTTTCACTCATCATATCTGACTGGCATCAACATCTTAATGCTGATTGCAGAAATCATCATGATGTATGAGGGGGAAACACCTCATTTGAGGGCCTCGACTATTTGCCCATCATTTGTCACATCCTCTCAGATCCCAGCAAGCTTAGCAAGCCACTCTAGCTTGTTGAAGTAATCTGTTGCTGGCTTATCTCCTATTTTGTATTCTTTGATCTTCTATTTGTATACTTCTTGTATAGCCAGATCAATGAATTTGTCATGCAATATTTGCTTAAACACTGGCCATAAAGGATACTGGTAATATTGCCAGAAGGTGGAGAAGAAGGTGGGCAAGAGGAGTGTCCACCAGATCTTGGCTTTTTCTTCCAAGTAGGAGGAAGCAAAGATGATCTTGTTCATATTGGTTCTAAAGTATATGATGTATACCTCAAAATATTGTTCACAATCAATAAGGAACTGGTCAATGTTGTCAGAGGCACCCTTCAAAGGGTAGAGTTTCTATAGTAGATCAGGTTGGCAATTAAATACAGCAGCATTCTCTGGTAATGCCCCTATTGGGTTAGGCCACTGGTTAAATGGCAGCTGGTGCCACTTGGAGGGTGGTCCTGGGAAGGAGTGAAAGAAGTGGTCATCAGCAACCAGACTCTCTTTTGGGGCAGCATTCTTCCATACAATCACCCTGTCCTGTATAGTGAATCCAAGATGGATGGCTTCAGGATCATCTTTCATTAGTTCCTTTTCTGCTCCACTAGTTTCTGCCTTGTCAGGAGGCAGCTGTCCTCCAAGAAGCCGACTCTCCTTTTTCATCTAAGGGTTGTAAAACCCTTTGCACCATGGTGTCAGTGGACTCAGCTGGTATTGAGTCTTAGTGAGCTAAACTGCTGTACTTCAGATTGATGGATCTGAAGCTTCAGCTCTGCTGTAGATAGATGGAGCTATGTAAACAGCTCATTTTAGTGGAATGAGTGGAGAGCTCAGCATTGGTCTCAGCTGGTTCTTGGTCTGATATAGAGGCATCGGCTTAAGGGGATCCTCTGAATATCTTTGGCCATACTCCTTCTAGGCATACTTTGTTGTAGCATACTGTAAAATGTCTCTTTTTTCAGTATCGTCTGCATACTTATACTTTAGTCCTAAAGATGAAGCCCACCAGTGGGCATCCCTCCATAAAAAGAGTATTCCCTGCTCATACAATCTCTGATATTCCTTCTCCCTTTCCCATTCCATTTCTTCCCTCAATGCTTCTTCATCAGTATCTTTGTCAGCATACTCTATGAACTGTTCAAGCTTAAAGAGGCTCTCACTGTCTTTCTTATCCCTCTTGTCCCTACTGTCCTCTTTCTTGAGGAGGAAACCAATGGGTGGGTCATAAATAGACAGGACGGTGGGTCTGAGAGTTGCTGGAGAGCCCAATGTTGTTGATTCTGGTGCTGGGTCCAGCTGTATTTGGGTCAGGTCCAGGAGCAGCATATCAGATGGGGGGATTTGGAAGATGACTGTATCATATTCTGTCATATGCTCTTTCTTTCTCCAGCTCTTGGCTATAGAGACCAAAGTTTTGTTGGAACCTAGGATTGAAAAACTGGTGGGCAACTCGACTTCTCAGGAATCAGTGGAGGGCTCTGTCAGAGATGTGGGCATTGTCAGGTACTCAGAGCCTATAGGCTCTAAGGACAGAGTCAGCATCTGAGGAAATAGTATTAGTTCTGACAGAATATTGAAGGGAAAATGCCTGTTTCCTCTGGCTGTCTGATGTCATCAAATGGCTTCCTCTCTGTCGATGATACTTCCAGCTGATCCTGCCCAGGGATCTGTTTCTGAATCAGACTCTCTGAAAGGGGAGCCCAAAGTATCAGTTTAGAGGCTATAATAACTGGGAGAGACTAACCTCAGTCTGGCGGCATCTTCTCATCATTCTTGTTGTTGCCTCTGGTGATTATATCTGGCTTCTTCATACTCTTGCTGGGCTTCTGCTTGTGTATATTCTGCAAGCTCTTTCTAAGCTTGCTTGATCTCTATCTGTCAGGCCCAATTCTGCTGCTGCTGCTATACCACATCATTGTAATTAAAGAGGACTGTGAGATCCCAATCTGAGAAGACTCATTATATAATCCTATTCCAGGCAATTCTTCTCTTTATGCTGGCTGTCCCCACCTCTAGCTGGCTCCCAATGTATAGGTTGTTCCAGAGACCCTCTGCTGCAGTGATAGCAAGCTCTATGTTCATGAAATCCTAGTGGATGTTCCTTCCATGGGGGTCATTGAGCCTCAGCCTGCTGATGGATGGACTTGACTTGGGGGTAGCATAGAGAGAATAGTGAGAGAGTTGAGGGCTGTCTGGGGTCTTGGAGCTATCTGAGTGGCATCAAAAGAGTTCCAAGCATAGTTTTCAATTTCTGAGATATTCAGAAAGGTGGAATGGCCAGAGGCAAGGGTGTCCAGAGAGATATTACCAGGGATCTCCTTGAGCTCCTGGGTGATGTTCATTGTCTAAGAGTTCTGGAATCCTGTGAGAGCAGGATTATAGTCTCTGCTGGGTCATCAAGAGAGATATTGAGATCCTTCTTCTTTCTGAAGGCTCCCTGAATATGAGTCACCCTTGCAGCTGAAAGAATATTCTGATGGAGGTGGAGATATTATGGAATGATAGGTCAGAGGTTATGTTTCAGAGAATGGAGCAGATCTGCTGAAATGCTTGATAGTGCCTGACTATCCAAGCAGTTACTGATTGTTGTCCACAGCAAAGGGTGATGATGGCTAAGAGATCTAGTAGTGTTCTGATGATGGAAGCTATCAATTCAAAGAAGTTGTGATTGAGATCAGTGGTAGTTGCTGGTGGCATTCAGTTTCTCAGCACAATTGGGCTTGAAAAAAAGAAGGTGAAGCTTTGAGCTAATTGTTAGGCTTAAGCCACATGTGATCAACAAGCATGTGATAAACTGACATGGCTTTGTGTTCAAGCCTTCCATCAGAGTTCACTTTATATACTATTGCTGACTCCTAGTGCTTTAAAGCTTTGTGTGACTAGCTCAAGAGTAGAATAAGATGAAATAAACTTTAGCTCAAAGCTGAGGATTACCAGTGAGAGTGAGCCTCTTAAATACTGTACAAGGTCTGCTAATAATACTTGTGTACTTATTGTATATTTCTCTGTCCTTAGTGCTTATTGTTCTTGAGTGTCACTACCATATATAAAAGGTCAATTGTGCATCATTGGGCAATATTGTTGCATCAAAAGACAATGATGGACTTGGCTATTTGTGATGACTAAGCCTTGTCTCACAGTCTTAAGCACCTGTTCTAGTGTTCTGACTAAGCATAACTAGGGGTTAATTGAAGAAATTGAAGAAAAAAAAAGAAAATTGTAACACAGTTAGTTCAAAAGGCTGTCTTCTATTCATCTCCTTTCTTGATTTGAACATTGTTGTACCCCCACCGAATGTCAAGCTTGGTGTAGTACTTGGCACCTCAGAGCTTGTCCATCAATTCCAAGATTAGTGGAAGAGGATAGCAGTTTTTGATCATCATTTCATTGAGCTTCTAATAATCTTGGACTGGTCAGAGCTTGCCATCCTTCTTTTTGATAAAGAAGAATGGAGAAGCCATCAGAGATTTAAATGGTCAAATTTGTCTACTGGACAAGTTCTCCTCTAAGAACTTGTTAAGCTCTTGTTGTTTGTTATTGCCAAGAGGATAGATCTTATAGTCCAAGTTGGCATTGGCATTTAGGATCAGCTCAATTGCATGATCCCATGGCTTTGATTCTGGCAGCTTATCAAAGCTTTCCTTCTCAAACAGGTCTTTAAAGTCCCATGCCCACTCTGAGACCATTTCCTCAAATGTCTTCATCTCCTTCTGCTTGTTTGCTTTGGCCATGAGGTTGTTGGCATGATGGATGGCCTGAATATGTATCTCATGTTGAAGATTGATGGTGAGGATGGTTTCTCCATCCTCCATTTCCTCATTTCATCGATCCTCTGGATCCTTGTCAGACAATTCAAATGGAATTTTTCAGCAGCAGCATCTCACAAACATGATTCTCCTGGTTTTCCAATTGATCAATAAGTTGTGATGTATTAACTAATCATAGCCAAGGAAGATTTCCTTGGTTCTGAGGTCTGTTATGGCTAGGTTGATTCATTTAGAATGATCTCCAATTGTGAACCTAAGCTCGATGAATTCAGTGATCAAGCCAGCTTGATTTTTTGTTCTGTCAGCATTATAGACTGAAATTGACACTGCTGTGGCTCATGTTGGGAGTTCATGCTTGTTGATGAAAGCACAGTTGATCAAACTCCCAATGCAACCACTGTCAATTAGAGTGGTTATAGCATGGATCAATTGAGACATGAGGGTCTCAATTTGGGCTTTGGTGAGTAAGTCTTATCCAGGTGTTTTGGACTGTTGAATGAACTTTCAGGGTTCATAGAGTTCATCAAGCCATTCCAAGACTTGGCATCATTCAGTTACCTTTACTTCTCCTACTATTTCATCAGTGACTTCCCCTATTCATATCTGGTGGATCCAATTTCTAAGCATGGCTTTTGCCATAGCTTTGTCTTTGGCATCTTTGATAGTCCTCCAGGTCTATTTGGTGTTAAATGGTTTGAGCCAGATAGTGGGGCTCACTGCCTCTGTTCAGCTCAAAGGCATTTGAGTTTTTTCTTTTTGTGATTTTCTAATATGTGGGGTAGATAACTTGGGTATATTTGAATGCATAGATGAGATAGGCATAGGCATAACTACAGAGATACTGTTAGCCCAACTAAAGACTAAGGTTTGCACATCATGAAAGTTCTTGGCTGATTCAGTGGAATTGCTCACTGATCAGCTCTGTCTTTTATCTCCTCTGCTTTGGTCTCTATGCTGAGCTCTTCTTCTTTCTTTTGTAAGTCAGTGATTTGTGCTCTAATATCTTCTCATGTCCTCTTCTTCTTTGGGCAGTCCTTCACTATGTGGCCTTTCTGACCACAGTTGAAGCACTTATCCTCCTTCTTTATCTGATCTATATCTATCAGTTTTTCCATTCCTGTGTAAGTTGTTCTGGTTCTGATTTTCTGTGTGCCATAGATAGAGGCCATAGAGGATCCTGATGATTTTCTGGCAGTTGTCCCCAATAGCTTGCTCAGAGTTGGTAGTGTCAACTTCTTCATATAGTCTTGCAGTGTTGCTGATTTCACTTTCTGCCTTTGTCACTCCTTGTATATCTTGATGATCTGTTCTTTCCACTTGTTGTAGCCATTCAGCATGAGAGCTCAGATGCTGATTGCAGAGATCATCATGATGTAAGAAGAGAGGACTCCTCGTTTGAGGGCCTCAATTATTCTTCCATCATTTGCAGTGTCATTCCTTATTCCAGTGAGCTTGGCCAGTCATTCTAGCTCATCAAAATAGTCTATAGCCACTTTATCAGCCATCTTGTACTTCTTGATCTTCTGTTTATATACCTCTTGTACTGCAGAATCAATGAATTTATCATGAAGCATTTGTTTAAAGACTGGCCATAAAGGATATCAGTAATGCTCCTGAGTCAATAATCAGAAGTTAGGGAAGATGAGAATCCATCAGGTTTTTGCCTTTTCTTTGAGATAAGAGGCTGCAAAAACTACCTTGTTCATGTTGGTCTCTAGATACCCTGTATAGACTTTGAAGTATTGTTTGCAGTCTATGAGGAATCAATTAATATCATCTGAAGCCTCTTTGAAGGGATGAGGCTTTTAGAGAAGGTCAGGCTGGCACTGGAGAACTGCCATATCATTAGGGAGTGCACCCATTAGGTTGGGCCACTCAGAGAAGGGAGGTCATCTTTATTCTTGTGGTGGTCCTGGAAATGAATGGAGCAAATTGTCATCTGTGACCAGACTCTCTTGTGGAGACTCTTCTTTTCAGACTATAACTCCATCCTGAATGGTAAATCCCAGTCATACCACCTCAGGATCATCTCTGACTGGCTCCTTCCCAGTTCTGCTCCCACTTGTCTCATCAGGTGGAGGCTGAGCCTCTAGCATTTAGCTTCCCTTGCTGGTCCAGAGATTTTGGTAGGAGATCGGCATCTCCTTAGGTCATAGTCAGGATCATGATAGCCAGGTTGCTATTGATTGGGATGAGAGGGCAGAGTACAAAAATATACTTCAAATAGATGGAGCTGTGTATGCAGCTTGTTTTGGAGTAACAGATGGTGACTATGGCATTAGTTGGATAGCCTCTGGCATCTGATATGCTGGCAGCCTTTGAATCTGGTCCTTGAGATGTTTCTTGTTGTATTGCACAGCAGCAAAATCAGTGGCTGCATATCTTAGAATCTCTGTTCTTTTATTAAGAGTGGAATGAAGATATAATTATCTTAGTTGCAATGCTACCCAGATAGCATCATGCCATAAAAAGTTCACTCTCTGCAAATAGAACTCCTGGTACTCCTGTACCCTTGCTTTCTGTATCACATGCTTCAATTCTTCTTTGTTAGTATCTTTCTGGAATGTATATGCCAGCTCTCCACTAGCATGAGGGGGATTGCTGCTCTCAGTTTCCTCATCATTCTTGTCCACATTGCCCTCTTCCTCAAAGAGAGAAGCAGCAGGTGGATCATAAAAACTCTCTGTATCCTCTTGTGGTCATGCTATTGTTCTGCTGTCCTGGCTGGATACTGGATCCAGCCATGGGACCTGAAAAGTCTGAGGCATTGAGGTAGGTGGAAACAGGCTGACTTCTGATATCAGAGTCATACCAGTTCTCTCTCATTGCTCTCACTGCTTCTACTCACTCATAATAGAGCTGGACATTTCTTTGGTACCCATTGTTGAGAAGTTGCTCAATCACTTGACTCCTGAGGAATTCTCAGAGGGCTCAAGCAGGGATATAAGCAGTGTCAGAGACTTGTAGCCTATAATGTCTAAGGACAGACTCATTATCCCCAAATATAGTGTCAGTGCTAGGAGTTCTGTGAGAAGAGGAATATTGTGGGGTTGGGAGGCATGAGAGAGATCTACTGGTCCTTCCATCTGCTGTGAGGTTTCATTTCACCAGCAGGCCTTGTCCCAAGGGTCAGACTTGGTACTGAGTTCTTGGAATACAGGAGTCAAGAGGGACTGGTCAGCACAGACTGGTGCAAGTATGGATGCAACTTTGGGCTAGATTCCATACCAGTTGGAGATGTTAGCTCTCTCCAATCAAGCCCTTTCAATGGCTCACTGCTCCTCCCTATGCTTTCTGTCATACTCAGTGGCCCTTCTGGCTTGTCCTTTGAGGATAAGCCACTCCTTGAGCTCACTGTGGGATGACTAGAGAATGTTCTACTGGTGCTGCTCCTTCTGTTGGAGGGCCTCATCATAGTTGAAAGGAATGTTAAGATTCTAGGCAGGGAATAGATGGTGGATGATTTCATTTCAATTCTTTCAGATCTAATGCTCATCATCAAGCTGGTCCAAGAGTATCCTCTCCAGCCTACTGCTGGTTCTGACTGAGTGGTGGTTAGAAGAGGTGAGACTGTGAGGCTGGCTTCGAGGTGTTATGTGGCAGGGTCCTGCAGCCATCTTGGAGAGACTGAGGGAATCTCTGGCATGGTTACCAATCCCAGGAGTTCAAGAGGTTCTAAAATAGTCAGAGGAGAGAGACTGCTGAAAAAAGTCTTCTGAAAGATTCTCATTCTTATGGTCAGAGATAGAGATTCACTGCCAAGGGTTCCTGAACCCTGTGAGGCAATTATTGCTGTTTCTGCTAGTTGATTGGGGGGGTATTAATATCTTTCTTCTTCTTGATCACATCTCGGATGCAAGCCACTAGGCTCAGCTTCTGGTAAGAGGCTGACCAGAGGCTGGTGAGATGTTCATCAGGAGTTAGGGATGTCATAAAGGAGGAGGTCAGAGGTTATATTTTATAGAATCTGTCATATGTGTTGAAACTTGTTATAATAATAGATAGCCCAGGCAGTAATTGAGTGATATCTCTGGCACAGCTGGATGATCACAAGTAAGCTTAAGAGTGTTCCAATGATAGATGAAAGGAGTTCAAAGAACTCTTGATCAAAGTTCAAATCTGATGGTGTTACTGAGGGCATTTGGTTTCCTCTACACTATAGTGTGTGAGGAAAGAGAGAAAGCAGCTTCAAGCTAATTATTAGACTCAAGCATCATGTAACCAGTTACATGTGATAAACAGCCTAGTCCTTTCACACTTTGGAAGATCAGCTGAGTCCACTGATGTGTAGTTTGATTGATGTGTCACAAGGTCTGAAGAGTTGGCTCAAGGGTAGAATGAGATAGAATAAACTTTAGCTCAAAGCTGGGGATTATCAGCAAGAGCAAGTGGTCTTAAATACTGTACAAGGTCTGCTATTAATACTATGGCTAATTGTGTGTTTCTGGGTTCATTGTGCTCATTGTCCTGAGGCATCACTACCATACATAAAAGGTTGATTGTGTGTTGTTGAGCAATGCTGTTGCATCGAGAGACAGGGACTCAGCTGGTTGTGATGACTAAGCTTTGCCCCATAGTCTCAAGCACTTATTCTAGCACCCTGACTAAGCATAAATAAAAGTTAAATCAAGAAATGAAATGAAAAAATCATAACAAAATCATCACTACCAATTATGATCATACAACTGCTAGACACCTGAGTATTGCTAAAATGAAGGAGTTGATGTTGCAGGAGTATTGGTGGCCTAAGCTGAGACAAGATATAGAGAAGTACATCAAAGGATGTAAAATGTATCAGCAGACCAAATCATCCATGTAGGCTTGTGCTGCCTCTCTTTACCCAAATGAAGTACCAACTCAATCATAGACACACATATCTATGGATATGATCATCAGACTCTCTGACTGTAATGGATATGATGCTATTATAGTTATTGTCAATCACTTTTCAAAGGCTACTATTCTGATGGCATGCTCAACTAAGCTGTCATCAGAGGGATGGGCCAAGATACTTTGAGATGAGGTATATTCTAAATATGATATGCCACAGATAGTCATCTTGGATCACAGCCCACAATTCATCTCAAGATTCCTGGACAATCTATACTGGCTGCTCAGCATTTGCAGTAATACTTCCACTATCTATCATCCCCAAACTGATGAGTAAACAGAGCATGTCAATCAAGAAATTGAAAAGTACCTTCACATGTTCATCAACTATTGACAAGATGACTGGACTGAATGGCTTACACTTGCAACACAATAACCATGTTCATTCAGCCACCAGCAAAACCTCTTTTTTCATCAACTATGGATGTCACCCAAATATTGCCAAGACATCATACTCCTATACTACAACCCCTGCTTCATCAGACTTTATAGCAAAAATAGCAAAGATTCACCTCAAAATAGAAACTACTCTCAAGAAAGCCACTGACATAATGAAGATGCAATATGATAAACACCAATGCTCTACCCATACTTATAATATTAATGACAAAGTATGGCTTGACACAATTAATCTCCATCTTTCATGTCCAAAGCAAAAATTAGCTGACAAATGCACTAGCCTCTTTTTAATTATTGCTAAAGTCAGGCTATCAGCTTACAAGTTACATCTATCATCCAACTGGTAAATTCACAATATATTCAATGAAGCTCTGCTTATTCCATTCATCACCTCTGCATTTCCTAACCAAGAATGACCTCTATCACCACTGCTTGATCTAATTAATAATAAAAAATACTACAAAATCAATTAAGTATTAAATTATAAAATCTGATAGATCTGTGCATATAATGGAGGCATGATAACAACAGTTGACTATCTCATCAGTTGAAAGGGATATGGACTGAAATCTAACTAGTGGGTCAATAAGCACTGTATGAATATAGATGATAGTCTTAAGGAGGAGGTAATGTTATAATTTTCTTCTTTTTTTCTTTTTTTTTTAGTATCAACCTCTATCTATGCTTAGTCAGAGTACTTGCATCAGTGCCTAGGACTATGGGACAATCTTGGTCAGCACAATTGGTCATTGTCTTGTGACATATAGTGATGTCCCAATGATAGCATAACAAGCCTTTTGTAGGTAGCATCAACTCTCCAGGATGATCAGTACTATAGTGTAGACACTTACAATTAATAGTAGTATATTTATCTATAAGATCAAGAGTATATAAGTAGCACAGATGACATCATGTATTCTTAGCCTCAAGCTATCCTTTATTCTACTATTTCTACTTGAGTCAACTTGCATTGACTTTAGAATACAACAACTATAAATATCACATATTGGGCTCAGGCATGACTGTATAAATACAATACAGTGTCTGTTTACTATGTGATATTAGTCACATATCACTTGGGCCTAATATGAATAGTTCCACTGGATCAGCCAAAGACTTTGGTGATGTGTCAACAACAGCTGCTGGACAGACTGATAGTACTTCTGTAACTACCTCTATGCCTATTATTACTGCACATTTGAATATACCTGATTTACTAATACAACTACCATAAAAACTGAAAAAGAAAACTCAAACACCTGCAGGCCAAACAGGAGGAGAGGCTCTTACTGGATGGCTCAAGCCTTTCAACACTGAATAGACTTGGAGAGCCATCAAGAATGTGAAGACAGAAGAAGAAGTGAAGGCCATACTCAAAAACTAGATACACAAGACCCAAGCCAAGGAAGTGATCAATGAGATGGTCAAAGGAATAAGAAAGACTGAAAGATGCTAAGCACTTGAGTGACTTGACAAACTCTGAGAACCATAGAAATACATCCAACAACAAAAAACCTCAGGATGAGACTTAATGATGAAGACCTAAATCAAAACACTCATAACACAATCTGTCTATGCAGTAACAGCTCTGATTGATAGAGACTGCACCAGCAGCTTCATCAACCATGCTTTTATCAATAAGCACAAACTCTCTACTCAGACTACCATGGCCTCCATACTGATATATAATGCTGACAGGACAAAGAACTAAGCCAGATCAATCACCAAGTTTGTCAAACTGTGATTAACTATAGGTGATCATTCTGAAAGGATTGACCTGGCAGTCACTGAACTAGGAACCAAGAAAGTCTTTCTTGACCATGATTGGTTAATATGACACAATCCACTCATCAACTGAAAAACTGGTCAGATCACCTTTGCATAGTGTCAATGCAGAAAAATTCCTTTTGAGTTGCCTGATGAAGATTCAGACAACTAGTGAGATGAGAAAATAGAAGACAGCAAAACAATCCTTGCTGTTGGTATGCAGAAAGCCATTCATATCTGTGCTGTACATCATGCCAATAATCTAGCTGCTAAGGCCAACAAGAGAAAGAAGGAGAAAACTTTCAAAGCAATGATACTGAAATAGACATAAGACTTTCAAGACCTATTTGCCAAAGAAAGTTTTGATGAACTGCCAGAACTGAAACCATGGAATCATGTGATTGAATTGATCTCTAATGTGAATGCCAATCTTGATTGCAAAACCTACCCTCTTGGCAATTTAGAACAGCAGGAACTTGACAAATTTCTGGATGAAAATCTCTCTAGCAGATAAATTTGACCCTCCAAGTTGCCTATAGCTTTCTCATTCTTCTTTGTCAAAAAGAAGGATAGAAAACTCAGATCTGTCTAAGATTATTGGAAATTAAATGAGATGATGATAAAAAATCACTATTCACTTCTCTTAATTTTTAAACTCATAGACAAATTATAAGAGGCATGATATTATACCAAATTAGATGTCTGCTGGGGATATAACAATGTATGTATCAAAGAGAGAGATGAGTGGAAGGCTGCTTTCTAAACCAATTGAGGGCTGTTCAAGCTAACAGTCATATTCTTGTTATGATTTTTACTCTTTTTCCTTATTTTAATCCCTATTTATGCTTAGTCAGAGTGCTAAGATGATGGTGCTTAGGACCATGAGAAGCACTTAGTCATAACAACTGGACACCAATCATTCTCCAATGCAATGACTATAGCGCTCACTGACAATTGGCCTTTTATGTATAATAGCGATGCTCAAGGACAATGGGCACCATGAATGCAGAAGAACACAATTAGTAGTAGTATTTTTAGGACACTTTACTTTGTATTTAAGGACTACAGCTCTCGCTGGTATACCCCAGCTTCAAGCTAAAGTTTATAACCACTATTCTACCTTAAGTCAACATTTAACCTTGTCTCACTATGAGTGAGCATACATTTAAGTGAACTCAGGTGATCTCTCAAAATGCGAAGAGATGCATGCTTATCACATGTTGCTGTTCATGTGACACTTGGACTTAACAATTAGCTCAAAGCTTTATCTTTCCTTTCCTCATGCTCATTAGTGTGGAGAAAACTGAATGCCCTCAATCAATTCATCAGACTCAAACTTTGATCACAAGTTCTTTGAACTCTTCGCTTCCATCATAGGAATCTTGATAGGATTATTGGTGATCATCCAGCTGTGCTAGAGATGCCATTCAATCACTGCCTGGGCAATCAGGTATTACCATGAGTTTCAATGCATACAACAAATACTACAAAACATAACCCTGGACCTCTCCCTTCATGACATCCCCACCTTCAGATGAATATCCCACCAGTCCCCGACAAGTCTCATACCAGAAGTCAGGCCTAGTGGCTTGCATCAAGGGGATATTCAAGAAGAAGAAAGGCACTGATACTCCTCTTGACAATCCAGCAGAGACCACAACAATCCTCTCACAGGATTCCGAAACCCTTAGGTCTATGGGCCCTCACCAGACCATGAAGACAAAAACATCTCTGAGGACTTCTTTCAGCAGTCCCCCTCTCCCAACCCTACCTCTGCCTCATCACTCAGAGAGATTAGTAACTGTGCCTGGGACTCTCTCAGTTCCACTCGGATGGCTCAGCAATCCAGATATGCAACTCCTAGAAGCCAGTCTAGGAGCCCTGCCATCTCTCCCCTACAGTCGGTTGAAACCAGTGGTAGGATGGGGAGAGCTGCCTCTGACCACCTCTATAACGAGCAGGAAGGAAGAAGAGTATGAGATGAGACCATCCACAGGTACTTTCTGATCTGGGATACAAATCGACCCTTCAACTATAACAAGGCTCTTCAATAGGAAGAGCAGAGGCAGCAAACAGCACCACAGCTGGTTCACAGTGAGCTTGAGGAGTATCTCCTCGAGCAAAGAAGGGCAAGAAGGGCAGCAGCCTATGATTAGGAGCACCAGGAGGAGCAGTGAGAAGTGGAGAGGGCCCGACTTGATGCAGCCAACACCTCCAACTGGTATGAGCTTTGAGGCAAGGGTGCCTCAGTCCTTGCCTCTGTCCATGCCAATCTGACCTTCCCAACCTTCAGAGAGCCCAGCAATAATACCAGTGTCTGGAGTAAAGCCAGAGCCAGGCTCAAGTTTGGAGGAACCCCTCCCTCACATGCCACAACTCTCCAGTATCCTCCTCCCTGCCAAACCCCCAGCAACAACACCATATTCAGGGATGATGAGTCCATCCTCAGACACTATGGGCTATAAGTCTCTGAGACTGCTCACATCCTCACCCAGGCCCTCCGAGGGTTCCTCAGGAGCTGAGTGGTCAGACAACTTCTTAACAATGACTACCAAAGAAATGTCCAGCTCTATCATGAGCATGTGGAGGCAGCAAGAGCAACAGGAGGCAACTGATACAATGACTATATCAGAGCCCACCCTGCATCTATATACACTGAAACTATAGGCCCCATCACTGGCCCCAGCACTCAGCCAGAGGAGTAGAACAATGGCCCAACCAGGGGATGAGGAGAGTTTCTATGCCCTGCCTGATGACTTCCTTAAAGAGGCGGAGAATGAGAATGAGGAAGACAAGGAAACTGAGAGCAGCAACCTGCTCTGCCCTGGAGGGGAACTATCCTATCTTATGACAAAAGACACTGATGAAGAAGAATTGGGAAAAGCAATCAAGGCTGCAAGAACAAAGGAGTACCAGGAGTACTACCTTCGAGAGGTTAACTTTTTATAGCAAGACACTGCTTGGATAGCCTCACCAATGGGACAATTATATTTATATTCAGATGCTAACCAGAGAACAGAAATTCTAAGACATGCTGCAACAGTTTACACAGCAAAGCAGTACAACAGGAGTCATCCCAAGAATCCCATAGAAGAACCACTGGCATACTAGATGCTGATGAAGGTTCAACCAATGCCACAAACACCTCCTGTCACACCGAAGCAAGCCATATATACAGCCCCTTCTATCCGAAGCATCACCTCTCACTCTGTCAGATCCGAACAAACAATGGCAACTTGGCTAAACAGGTTCCAACCCATGACTCAAATGAGTTATCGGAATCTCTAGACCAGTAAAGAAAGCTGAATCCTCAGAGCACAACCTCCTGTGGAAGAAGCAACTGGGAGTGGAAAGGAACCCATATAGGATGATCCAGAGGCAGTATGCCTCAGATTTACCATCAAAAATGGGGTGATCATCTGGAAGGACACACTCCCTCAGGGGAGTCCAGTAGCCAATGACAACTCTCTCCATTCATTCCCTGGGCCATCTCAAGAATAGTGCCAACCTCCTTTCAATAAATACCCTAATCCAATGGAAGCGCTGCCTCAGGATGCAGCCATTCTTCAGTGTTGTCCTGATCTACTATGAAAGCCTCGACCCTTCAAAGGGGCATCTGATGACATTGATCACTTCCTTGTCAACTGTGAGCAATATTTTGAGGTATACACCAGATACCTTGGGACAAACATGAACAAAATTATCTTTACTGCCTCATACTTAGAAGAGAAAGCCAAAATCTGGTGGATCCTTATATCACTAAACTTTTGCTCCAACATCCATGATCACTACCATTATCCCTTCTGGTCAGTTTTTAAGCAAATGCTTAACAACAAATTTATTGACCCAGCGGTGCAAGAAGTACATAAACAGAAGATCAAAGAATATAAGATGGCGAATAAAGCAGCTATGGACTATTTTGATGAGCTAGAACAATTGTCCAAGCTCGCCAGGATCAGGGACAATACAGGGAATACTGAGAGAATGGTTGAAGCCCTCAAGAGGGGCATCTCCTCCTTGTACATTATGATGATTTTAGCAATCAGCATCAAAGGCTTGATGCCAATTGGATACAATGAATAGAAGGAATGGATCATCGAAATGTACAAAGAGCAGCAAAGTGTTACGATTTATTCCTTTTTTCTCCTTTCTACCCCTATTTACGCTGAGTCAGAAGGCACAAGACTGTGGGAAGCTTAGTCAGCACAACTAAAGCCTTCCATCGAGACATTATGATGGTCGCGCTCGACGACATACAATTGCCCTTTTATGTATGATAACGACGCTCCAGGACAACGAGCACAATGGATGCAGACACACATAATAAGCAGTAGTATAATTAGCAGACAACTGTACAGTATTTAAGAACGGCAGCTCTCGCTGGTATACCCCAGCTTCGAGCTAAAGTTTATACACACCATTCTACCTCGAGTCTACATCTGACCTTGGGTCACACGGAACGGATATACTCCAGTGAACTCCGGTGATTCCTCGAAGTGCGAAGGAACACCTGTTTATCACGTGTATTTGTTCACATGACGCTTGGGCCTAACAATTAGCTCGAAGCTTTCACCTTCCCTTTCTCAAGCCCAATTGTGCTGAGAAACCGAATGCCGCCAGTAACCACCGCAGACTTAAATCACGACTTCTTCGAGTTAATAGCTTCCATCATCGGAACATTGCTCGGTCTCCTAGCTATCATCACCCTTTGCCGCGGACGACAATCAGTAGCAGCTTGGATAGTCAGGCACTATCAAGCATTCCAGCACATCCAGCAGATTCTACGCAACGTAACCTCCGATCTTCCTTTCCATGACATCCCCCCCTCCGCCAGAACGTCCTTCTTCCCACAAGGGGGACCCATACCAGAAACCGGGAATAGTGACCCGGATCAGAGGAGCCTTCACGAGGAGGAAGGACCAGAACACCCCCGACGACACGGCAGAGACCGCCACCCTGCTCTCACAGGGTTCCGGAACCCGTGGACGACAAACGTCGCTCAGGAGCCCGCCGAGGTCTCCAACTACGTCACTCCGGCCGGCTCCCCCGAGCATTCCGCCTCCCCAATTCCCTCAGGGATTGGAAACCATGCTCGGGACTCCCTTGATGCCGCTCGGATGGCTTCAGGACCCCACGAAAGTCCCCACTCCCCCCAGAACCCCCCCGAGACCCCCACCAAGCCCAACTCCGACCCCAGCCCGTCCATCAGCAGGCTGGGGGTCGACAACCCGCGGGGAAGAACAATCCACCCCGACTATGACAATGCAGACATTGCTATCTCGGCGGCAGGAGATCCCTACCGACATCTCCACGAGGGAAGCGGGCCCGAGGACGGGACCGCCAGCAAAAGGGGAAGAGCCACGACGTGAAGAATCATACACCGAATATTCCCAGAGTGGGATCTTGCCGTTCCCTTCGATTACGATGAGGCAGTACGGCAGCAGCAGCAGCAGCAGCAGCAGCAGAATCAGAACCGAGAGGAAGAGATCAGGCGAACCCAGGAGGAGCTCCCCGACTATGTCCGAGAAGAGGCCCGAGAGCAGTACGAGGCCGCAGAGTATGACAGGCAGGGAAGGGCACGAAGAAGGATGGAGGAGGTTGAGAGGATGGGGTCAGCCTCCCCTAGGGAGTATGAGCTCCATACCGATACCGGATCTTCTTTCAGAGAGCCCGATTCCGACAGTGACCCATGGACAGGTCCCACCAGCATCGTCAGCTGGGACGAGGCCATCAGGCGAGGAAATGCCGAAAGGCCCCGACCCGCCACCCTCGAATATCCTGCCCGCACCGACACCATCTCCTCAGACGCCGATTCCGTCCTCGGAGCCTACGGGCTCCGAGTACCCGACAATGCCCACGTCCCCGACAGGGCTCTCCAGCGATTCCTGGGCAGCAGGGTCGCTCGACAGTTCCTTAATCCCGAGTTCCAGCGACTCTTCAGCGTCTATAGCCGAGAACTGGAGGAGACAAGAGCGCGCGGCGGGACGCGCTATAGCAGACTCAGGAGTCCTCCCATCACCCGAACAAGCAGTCGAGGAGGTGACGGACCAAGCACCCAAGTCAACGGGAGGGTCTCCGACGACCCTTCGACCAGTTGTGCCGTCCATCTACGACCAGCCCGTCAGTTCCCTCCTCGAGGAAGAGGACAGCGGGGACGAGGGTGACGAGGAGGATGACGAGGACAGTGATGACCCATACCGACGACGACTGGAACGAGCAGGAGAAGACACGGACGAAGAGGCACTGCAAGAGGAGATTGAAAGAGCCAGGAACAGGGAGTACCAGGAGCTGTACGAGCAGGGGAGGAACTACTTATGGCAGGACAAGCGCTGGCAAGCGACGTCCTTAGGACTTGAATATAGGTATGCAGAGGGCACTGAAAAAGAAAGGGTTTTACAGTATGCCGCGACGGAATACGTGTGGAAAGAGTACGGGCAGTGGCATCCAGAGGATCCGCTCGTGCCGATACCCCCATATTGGCCCGTTAGCAAACCAAAGGCACCGGCACCAATGCCACGTACTCCCCCCATCCAGCTGAAACGAGCGATCTATGTCGCTCCCTCTATCCGGAGTCGGGCCGAAGACAGCCCGTCCATCCGAAGTACGGCATCACAGCTTATCCGAACCAGAGAACAACCGGCCTGGCAAGCCACTCAAACCCAGAACCCCTGGACCGGCAAAGGAAGCCGGCTTCTCGGCGGACAACCTCCCCCGGACCAAGCAGAATCAAGCGGAAAAGATCCCGTTTGGGATGACCCCGAAGCGGTCTGCCTCGGATTTACGGTACGGGATGGAGTAATTGTCCGGGTCGTCGACCCAAAGGGAAGCCCGGTCGCTGACGACAATTCCCTACACTTCTTCCCCGGGCCACCGACAGAATGGAAACAACCGCCATTCGGCGAATGGCCTAACCCGATGGGTGCACTCCCGGTCAACACCAACGTCTTAGCATGTCACCCTGACCTCCTTCGAAAGCCCCGCCCCTTTAAAGGGGCCTCGGATGACATCGACCGATTCCTGGTGGACTGCGAACAATACTTCGAGGTTTATATTGGGTACATCGGTACCGATATGAACAAGGTCGCCTTCGCTACCTCGTACCTAGAGGACAAAGCAAAAACGTGGTGGATCCTGATCTCCCCAAACTTCCGTTCCACCACTAGAGAACATTACCGATATCCCTGGTGGCCGGTATTCAAACAAATGCTGAACAACAAATTCATTGATCCCGCAGTACAGGAAGTACATAAACAGAAGATCAAGGAATACAAAATGGGAGATAAGGCGGCCATGGACTACTTCGACGAACTAGAGCGACTTGTGAAACTCGCCGGAATCAGGGAAGATACTGCGAATGACGGAAGGATGGTGGAGGCGCTCAAACGAGGAGTTCTCTCCTCATACCTCACGATGATCTCGGCCATGGGCGTCAAAATGCTGATGCCTGTGGGATACGACGAGTGGAAGGAACGGATCATCGAGATGTATAAGGAGCGACAATGGCAGAAAGCGGAGGCAACGACGCTGCAAGAATATTCCAAGAAGTCGACCCCGTCAACCCCGAGCAAGTCGGGGCAAACTGCCGGGAAATCATCGGAATCTCCTCTCACGCCGAGCTACGGAAGTCAAAAGACCGGGACGGGGACTACGTATACCGGTGCTGGTAAACCAATGGACATCGATCGAATGAAGAAGGAAGGGAAGTGCTTCAACTGTGGGTTGAAAGGCCACATGGCCAAAGACTGCCCAAAGAAGAAGCGAACCCATGAGGACATACGAGCACAGATTGCCGAGTTGCAGAAGGAGGATGAAGCATTGGGCAAGGAGACAAAGGTTGAGGAGGTAAAAGACAAGGCCGATCAGTGAGCGACTCCACTGAATCGGCCAGAGAACTTTATGGTGTGCAGGCATCTACCATTGAACGGGCTTATAATACCTCTGTAGTTACATCGCATTCAAATATACCCCGTACCACTATCACACACCCTAAGGAGTCGCAGAACAAAACTCAAACGCCTACGGGCCAAACAAGGGCAGAGAGCCCGAAACAATGGCTCAAACCATTCGAAACAGAATGGACGTGGAGAGCCATCAAGGAAGCAGCCGATGAAAGCAAGGCAGCTGCAGCCCTACGTGGATGGGTACATCCGACAAGGACGGGAGAGGCTACCACCGAAAACATCAGAGGGCTACAGATCGCAGAACGGAGTCAAGCGTTGGAGTGGCTAGATGAGTTAAAAGGACCACGAAAGTTCATCCAGAGAACCAAAACACCAGGAAGAGATCTGACCACCAAGGCCCAGATCGAAACCCTAACCAGCCGAACAAAACACTCAGTAACCGCTCTCATCGATAGCGGCTGTACTGGCAGCTCCATTAACCGAGCCTTCGTCCTCGAACACAGTCTTCCCACGTGATCTACTGCCGCCCCCATACCCGTATACAATGCCGACGGGACAAAGAATCAGGCCGGGTCAATCACAGAATTCGTGGAACTCCAATTAACTATTGGAGATCATTCCGAATGAATCGACCTTGCCGTAACCGATCTCGGAACCAAAGAATTATTCCTGGGACACGACTGGCTCATCCGGCATAATCTGCTCATTAATTGGAAAACCGGGCGGGTGACGTTCGCACGATGTCGATGCAGGAAAATCCCATTTGAACTGCCTGACGAAGATCCGGAAGACAGATGGGACGAAGAGATGGAGGACAGGGAAACCATCCTAGCAATCGACATGCAGGAAGAGCTCCACATCCAGGCAGTACACCATGCCAACAACTTAGCCGCCAAAGCAAACGAGGGGAAGACGGAGAAGATGTTTGAAGAGATGGTACCTGAATGGGCGCGCGACTATCGAGACCTCTTTAAAAAAGAGAGTTTCGATGAACTCCCACGCTCAAAGCCCTGGGATCATGCGATCGAACTGATCCCCAATGCCAACGCCAACCTAGACTGTAAAACCTACCCTCTCGGTTATCAGGAACAACAAGAGCTCGACCGGTTCCTAGAGGAGAACTTATCCTCCAGACGGATTCGACCGTCAAAGTCCCCCATGGCCTCCCCTTTTTTCTTTGTAAAAAAGAAGGACGGGAAACTTCGACCCGTACAAGACTACCGAAAACTGAACGAGATGACCATTAAAAATCGATATCCTCTACCTCTAATCTCGGAACTAATGGACAAGCTCCGAGGGGCCAAGTACTATACCAAACTTGACGTTCGTTGGGGATATAATAACGTCCGAATCAAGGAGGGAGACGAGTGGAAGGCGGCATTCAGGACCAACAGAGGGCTATTCGAACCGACAGTCATGTTCTTTGGCCTAACAAATTCCCCCGCCACCTTCCAGTGGATGATGAACGACATTTTCAAAGATCTCATCGCCACGGGAAAAGTCACGATATACCTGGATGACATTCTTATCATGTCCAGAACCAAGGAGGAACACCGTAATCTGGTACGACGAGTACTCGCTCTCATGAGGAAGCACAAGCTATTCCTAAAAGCAGAGAAATGCGAGTTCGAGGTGTTAGAAACCGAGTATCTTGGAGTCATCATCGGAGAAGGAAGCATTCGAATGGATCCAGTTAAGGTAGCGGGAGTAACGGAATGGCTGACACCGACCAAGAAGAAGGAATTACAATCCTTCCTCGGTTTCACCAACTTCTACCGAAGGTTCATTCAGGACTACAGCAAGGTCGTTCGTCCAATGACACAGTTGACCGGGAACGCCCCATGGAGGTGGGGAGAACCCCAACAGCTCGCTTTTGAGGACTTAAAACAGCGGCTGGCAGAGGACATAGTCCTCGCCATACCATTCCAGGAGGGGAAATTCCATGTAGAAGCTGACTCAAGCGAAGGAGCCATAGGTGCGGTACTATCACAGGAGCAGGATGAAAGGTGGCGACCGGTAGCATTCCTCTCAAAAGCCCTCACCGTTACGGAACGGAATTATGAGATCTATGACAAGGAGTTACTCGCAATAATGCTTGCCTTGGAGGAATGGCGACACTACCTAATCGGGGCTGTCGCTACCTTTGAGATTTGGACGGATCACCAAAATCTCAGATACTTCCGCCAACCACAAAAGCTGAATCGCCGACAAGCCAGATGGGTAACCGAACTTGCTCAATACCAGTACACGCTCCATCACAAGGCTGGGGTCGCCAACAAGAAGGCAGACCTCCTTTCTCGACGTGCCGATCACGATCAGGGAACACATGATAACATGGAAGTCACACTTCTGCAACCGGAACATTTCTGTGCACTAATAATGCCGATGGAAGAAGACATCCATGAACGCATCAGAAGTGCGACTCGAGACGCACGGCATTGGGATCAGAAGATTGCGGCTTCGCTTAATCATGAAAGGGGATTGACGAAGGAAGGGGGAATGATTCGATATGATGGACGGATCTACGTCCCACGAATCCAAAGCCTATGCGGAGAAATCATTGCGACATGTCACGACCATGCAACGGCGGGACACCTGGACATTGCTAAAACCAAAGAGCTTGTCCTATGAAACTACTGGTGGCCCAAACTTGGCAATGATGTCACCGTCTACGTCAAGGCCTGCGAAACGTGCCAAAGGGGAAAGGCATCTACGCAATCGAAAGCAGCCCCCTTGCATCCGAACGAGGTACCCTCTCAACCATGGACCCACATTTCTGTGGACATGATCACCGGATTACCAGATTCCAATGGGTATGACGCGATCCTCGTCATAGTAGACCGATTCTCCAAGGCTATCATCCCGGTCGCCTGTTCCACCGAGTTGACCTCGGAAGGATGGGCGAAAATCCTACGAGACGAGGTCTATGCTAAGTACGGGATGCCACAAGTAATCATCTCGGACCGTGGTCCGCAATTTGTCTCGAAGTTCCTCGATGACCTCTACAAACTCCTGCATATCACACGCAACGCATCCACGGCGTATCATCCACAAATGGATGGTCAAACGGAACGGGCAAACCAAGAAGTTGAAAAATACCTACGCTTATTTATCAACTACTGACAAGATGATTGGACTGAATGGCTCGCTCTCGCGGCCTTCCAACACAACAATAGAACACACTCCGCGACGGGAAAGACGCCCTTCTTCATCAATTACGGTAGACACCCTCTTGTCGCCCAGACAACCCATTCCAAAACGACAACGCCCGCATCGACAGATTTCGCCACCACCATGGATAAAATCCATGCGGAGACGAAATGAGCACTCGAAAAAACAGTGCTTACAATGAAACAGCAGTATGACAAACATCGTCGTCCAGCACACAACTATGCCATCAACGACAAGGTGTGGCTGGACACAACAAATCTACACTTACCCCACCCAAAACGTAAACTCATGGATAAACGTACCGGACCCTTCCCAATTCTCGCAAAGGTCGGGGACGCCGCCTACAAGCTCCGTTTACCTGGAGCTTGGAAAATTCACGATGTCTTTAACGAGTCGCTGTTGACCCCATATATTGCCCCCGCCTTCCCAAACCAGGAACGGCCACCACCACCCCCCCCAGACCTGATCGATGATGAGGAACATTACGAAATCGATCAAATATTAAATCATAAACTGCGAAAAGTAAAAGCACGGGGGGGGGGCATGACAACAACCGTCGATTACCTGGTCAGTTGGAAGGGCTACAGGCCGGAATCCAACCAATGGATTAACGAAAAATATATGGACGCGGACACTGCAATTCATGACTACGAACTATCCCTTAATTAAGCCATCGGGACGATGGTCTTAAGCGGGGGGTAATGTTACGATTTATTCCTTTTTTCTCCTTTCTACCCCTATTTATGCTGAGTCAGAAGGCACAAGACCATGGGAAGCTTAGTCAGCACAACTAAAGCCTTCCATCGAGACATTATGACGGTCGTGCTCGACGACATACAATTGCCCTTTTATGTATGATAACGACGCTCCAGGACAACGAGCACAATGGACGCAGACACACATAATAAGCAGTAGTATAATTAGCAGACAACTGTACAGTATTTAAGAACGGCAGCTCTCGCTGGTATACCCCAGCTTCGAGCTAAAGTTTATACACACCATTCTACCTCGAGTCTACATCTGACCTTGGGTCACACGGAACGGATATACTCCAGTGAACTCCGGTGATTCCTCGAAGTGCGAAGGAACACCTGTTTATCACGTGTATTTGTTCATGTGACGCTTGGGCCTAACACAAAGGCAGAAAGCAGAGTCCATGACATTCCAAGACTACCTGAAGAAAGCGACACCACAAACCTCATCTAAATTGGGAACAACTGCTGAGAAACCACAGGGAACCCCAATGGCTTCACCCCTCTACAGCATCCAAAAAATGAGCACTGGAACCACATACACCAGCACAGAGAAACCAATGGATATAGATCAGCTGAAGAAGGAGGGGAAGTGCTTCAATTGCAGGCAAAAGGGACATATAGCCAAGGACTGTCCAAAAAAGAAGAGAACCAGGGAAGATATCCAAGCACAGATTGCTGAGTTACAGAAAGAAGATGAAGAACTTGGGAAGGAAACCAAGGTGGAGGAGATAAAAGACAGAGCCAACTAGTGAGTGATTCCACTAGGCCAGCTAAGGACTTTCATGGTGTGTCAACCACAGCTGCTAGACAGACTGATTGTATCTCTGTAGTTACTCCTATGCCTACATATTCAACACATTCAAATATACCCAAAGTTACTATGCACACCAAAGAATCGCAAAAGAAAACTCAAACGCCTACAGGCTGAACAGAGACAGAGAGCCCCAATACTTGGCTCAAGCCATTTGATACTGAATGGACTTGGAGGGCCATATGAAATACCAAGAATGAAGAAGAAGCAAAGGCCATATTAAGGAATTGGATTCATCAAACCAAGACTGAGGAAGTGATAGACAAAATGATAGAAGGACTAAAGGAGGCAGAAAGATGCCAGACTCTGGAATGGCTAGACGAACTCCATGGGCTCCGCAAATTCATTCAATGAACTAAAGCAGCCAGAAGAGATCTGATCACTAAAGTGCAGATCGAAACTCTTACAAACTGATCTTTATATGCTGTAACAGTCCTAATCGACAGTGGCTATACTGGAAGCTCGATCAACCAAGCCTTCATCAACAAACATCACCTCCTGACATGAGCTATGGTGGCCCTGATACCTGTCTATAATGCCGATGAAACCAAGAATCAAGCAGAATCCATCACTGAGTTCATGAAACTCAGGCTAATGATCGGTGACCATGCAGAATGGATCGACTTAGCCATTACTGATCTCAGAACAAAAGAGATCTTCCTGGGCCATGACTGGCTCATATGGCATAACCCATTAATCAATTGGAAGACCAGACGAATCACATTTGCCAGGTGTCATTGCCAAAAGATCCCTTTCAAACTGCCAGACAAAGATCTGGAGGACTGATGGGATGAGGAAATGGAGGACAGGGAAATGATCCTCACCATAGATCTCCAACAGAAGATACACATCCAGGCCATGCATCATGCCAATACCCTGGCAGCTAAAGCCAATGAGCAGAAGGGAGAAAGGACATTTGAAGAGATAGTGCCCAACTGGGTATGGGACTTCAGAGACCTTTTCAAGAAAGAGAGTTTCAATGAATTACCAAGGCTCAAACCATGGGATCATGCCATCGAACTTATCCTAAATGCCAATGCCAATCTCGATTGCAAGATGTACTCTCTTGGGATCAACAAACAGCAGGAGCTTGATAGGTTCTTAGAAGAGAACCTATCCAGTGGGCGAATCAGACCCTCCAAATCCCCTATGGCATCACCCTTTTTCTTTATCAAAAAGAAGAATGGTAAACTGCAGCCAGTTCAAGACTATTGAAGGCTAAACAAAATGACCATCAAAAACTGGTATCCCCTCCCACTAATCTCTGAGCTCATGGACAAGTTACAAGAGGCTAAATACTACATAAAACTTGATGTCTGATGGGGATATAACAATGTCTGAATAAAGAAGGGAGACAAATGGAAAGTAGCTTTCTGGATGAACCAGGGGCTATTTGAGCTGATGGTCATGTTTTTTGGGCTCACCAACTCTCCAGCAACGTTTCAGTGGATGATGAATGACATCTTCAAGGACCTCATCACCACTGAAAAAGTCACCATCTATCTTGATGACATTTTAATCATATCAAAAACCAGGGAGGAACATCGCAAGCTCATCCGACAGGTGCTACATCTCATGAGGTGGCACAAACTTTTTCTTAAAGCCGAGAAATGGGAGTTTGAGATACTCGAAACTGAGTACCTAAGGGTCATCATATCAGAAGAAGAGATCTGAATGGACCCCATAAAGATCGCAGGGGTAATGGAGTGGCCTGAGCCAATGAAGAAAAAGGAACTACAATCCTTTCTTGGCTTCACAAACTTTTATCAATGGTTCATCCATGACTATAGCAAAATAGTCCATCCTATGATCCAATTGACCAGTAATACCCCCTGGAAGTGGAGCCCCTCCCAATGAGATGCTTTTACAGACTTAAAGAGATGCTTGGCTGAGGACATGATACTTGTGATTCTGACACAAGAGAGGAGATTCAGGGTTAAAGCCAACTCCAGTGAAGGAGCAATTGGAGCAATGCTCTCTTAGGAACAGGACAGAAGGTGGAAACCAGTCGCATTCCTGTCCAAGACACTCACAGTGATGGAGAGGAACTATGAGATATACGATAAAGAACTCCTAGCCATCATGCTCACCCTTGAAGAATGGTGACACTATCTGATTGGAGCTGTCAAAATCTTTAAAATCTGGATGGATCACCAAAACCTTGGATATTTCTGACAACCACAGAAGTTGAATCAATGGCAAGCCCAGTGGATCACAGAGTTGAGCCAATACCAATACACTCTCCATCACAAAGCAGGAACAGCCAACAAGAAGGCTGACCTACTCAGCTGATGCACAGATCATGACCAGAGGGGAGCCAACAACAACAGGGTAATGTTACTGTAGCCTGAGCATTTTCGAGCAATAATTATGCTAACAGAGGAAGAACTGCATGAATGGATAAAAAGTGTGACTTGGGACAGCCAAAAATGGGATCAATGGATTGCACCCTCACTCAATCATGAATGAGAACTAACAAAGGAAGGAGGGGTAATCTATTATGACAGACAAATTTATGTTCCTCATGATCAGAAACTCCATGGTGAAATCATTGCTATCTGTCATGATCATGTGATGGCTGGACACCCTGGCATTGCCAAAACAAAAGAGCTAATCCTTTGAAACTATTAGTGGCTGAAGCTGGAAGACAATGTTACTACATATATTCATGTCTGTAAAATATGCCAATAAGGGAAGTTCTCTACAAAAGCACAACCAGCACTGCTATACCCAAATGAGATACCATCAGCACTATAGACACACATTTCCATTGACATGGTTACTGGACTACCAGACTGCAATGGGTATGATGCCATCATCATCATTGTGGACTGATTCTCGAAAGCAATCATTCTAATTGCTTGCTCGATGGAATTGACCTCAGAAGGATGGGCAAAAATACTTCACGATGAGATCTATGCCAAATACGGAATGTCACAAGTCATCATCTCTGATCGAGAATCTCAGTTTGTCTCAAAATTCCTAGATGACTTGTACAGACTCTTAAACATTAAATGCAATGCATCCATGGCATACCACCCTCAGACTGACAGGCAAACAGAATGGGTCAATCAAGAAGTTGAAAAATACCTTCGACTCTTTATCAATTACTGCCAAGATGACTGAGTCAAATGGCTGGCTCTTGCTGCATTCCAGCACAACAACCATATTCACTCAGCCACTGGAAAAACACCCTTCTTTGTTAATCATAGCCAACATCCCCATATCACCCAAACAGCATGACATCATACCACAACTCCTGCTTCTGCAGACTTCACCGCAACCATGACAAAAATCCATGAAGAGACAAAAGCTGCCCTCCAGAAAGCTGCCATCACTATGACAGTGCAGTACAATAAACACCATCATCTGTCCCACAATTATTTCATTAACAACAAAGTATGGTTGGATACTACCAACCTACATCTCCCTAGACCAAAATGAAAACTTGCCAATAAATAAACCAGCCCCTTTAAAGTCCTTGCAAAGATGAGGGCATCGGCATACCATCTCCAACTGCCCCACATATGGAAGATCCATGATGTCTTTAATGAAACCCTTCTCTCTCCATATATCGCCCCCATTTATCTGAACCAACAGCAACCACCACCACCTCCTGATCTCATTGATGACAAAGAGTACTATAAAATCAACCAAATCTTAAACTATAAATTATGAAAAGTCAAAGCATATGGTGGGAGAATGACAACAACCATTGACTATCTGATCAGCTGGAAGGGTTATAAACCAGAATCAAATGAATGAGTAAATGAAAAACATATGGAGGCAGAGACAGCAATCTATGATTATGAATTATCCCTAAATTAAGCCATCGGGATGATGGTCTTAAAAAGAGGGTAATGTTACTCTTTTTACTCTTTTTCCTCATTTTAACCCCTATTTATGCTTAGTCAGAGCACTAAGATGATGGCACTTAGGATTGTGAGAAGTGCTTAGTCATAACAACTGGACATCAATCATTCTCCAACACAATGACTATAGTGCTCACTGACAATCAGCCTTTTATGTATAGTAGCAATGCTTAAGGACAATAGGCACCATGAATGCAGAAGAACACAATTAGTAGTAGTATTTTTAGGACACTTTACTTTGTATTTAAAGACCACAGCTCTTGCTGGTATACTCCAGCTTCAAGCTAAAGTTTATAACCACTATTCTACCTCAAGTCAACATTTGACCTTGTCTCACTACAAGTGAGCATACATTCAAGTGGACTCAGATGATCTCTCAAAGTGTGAAGAGACACCTGCTTATCATGTGTCACCATTCACATGACACTTGGGCTTAACAGTTCTTCAGACTCACAAACTCTCCTGCTATGTTTCAGTGGATGATGAATGATATATTTAAAGATCTCATTGCCACCAGGAAGGTTACTATCTATTTGGATGATATTCTCATCATATCCAAGACCAAGGAGGAACACCAACAGTTGGTCTGACAAGTACTCACATTAATGAGAAAACATAAACTTTTTCTCAAGGCTGAAAAGTGCAAATTCAAGATGTTGGAGATAGAATACCTGGAGGTAATCATCAGCAAAGGAAGCATTTGAATGGATCTGATCAAGGTGGCCAGGATAACTGAATGGCTGACACTGATGAAGAAAAAGAAATTACAATTCTTTTTAGAGTTCACCAACTTTTATCACTGATTTATCTGAGATTACAGCAAAATTGTTTGCTTAATGACACAGCTCACTGAAAATGCTCCCTGGAGCTGAAAACATTCTCAACAAGCCACCTTTGATGATCTTACATAACACCTTGCTAAAGACATCATTCTGACAATACCCACATAAGAAGGAAAATTTCAAGTAGAAGCAGACTCAAGCAAGAGAGCAATTGGAGCTGTATTATCCCAAGAACAGAATGAAAAGTGACACCCAGTAGCCTTCCTCTCAAAGGCATTGACTGTCATAGAATATAATTATGAAATCTATAACAAGAAGCTTTTGGCAATCATGTTATGTTAGACTCAAGTTGCATATGACTATAAACATGTGATAAACTGATGTCACTTTGCACTTTGAGTGAAACATCAGAGTTCACTGGTTATAAATAATAGTTGGTGTGCATCAAGGCCTTAAGATTGGCTTGAGAGGAAGTGGTGTGATAATAAACTTTAGCTTGAAGCTGGGTTTTACCAGTGAGAGTGAGCCTGCTTAAATATAGTACAAGTCCTATCTAAATATACTATTGCTAATTGTGTGTTGTTGAGCTTTTGTGCTTATTGTCCTTGGGTGTTGTTGTGGTATATAAAAGGATGATTGTACATTGTCAGGTAATGCTGTTGCATTGAGAGATAATAATGAACTCAGCTAGTTGTAATGACTAAGCTATATCCCACAGTCTTAAGCATCTGTATTTAGCACTCTGACTAAGCATAAATAGGGGTTTGTCAATGAAAATAATGGAAAAATTATAACATTACCCTCTCTTTAAGACCATCATCCCAATAGCTTAATTTAAGGATAGTTCATAATCATGTATGGCATTGTCAGCATTTATTCTCTTCTTGTTTACCCATTGGTTAGATTCTAGTCTGTAATCCTTCCAGCTGATAGGGTAATCAATAGTTGTCATCATTTCACCCTCTTTTGCTTTGACTTTGCATAGTCTGTAGTTCAATATTTGGTCAACTTCATAGTGTTCTTCATCATCGATGAGATCAGAGGGCAGAGGTGGAGATTATTCCTGGCTGGGAAAAGCTGGTTTAATGTACAGGGTTAACAATATCTCATTGAAGACATCATAGACCTTCCAAGTTGTTGGTAGCTTGAGTTTGTAGATGCTGGCTCCAACTTTAGATACTATTGGGAATGGGCTGGTACATTTATCAGCCAGTTTGTGTTTCAGATATGGAAGGTGAAGGTTGGAGGTGTCGAGCCACACTTTGTTGCCAACTGCATATGCACATGCCAGATGATAGTGCTTGTTGTATTGTGCTTTCATTGAAGATACTGCCTTTTTGAGAGCTATTTTTGTTTTGATGTAGATTTTGGTCATGGTAGCAGCAAAGTCTGTGGATGAAGGGATTGTGGTGCAGTGTTGTTTGGTTTGCATAATGTTTGGATGTCAGCCATAGTTGACAAAGAATGGTGTCTTCTCTGTTGCTGAGTAAATCCAATTGTTATGCTAAAAGGTGGCAAAAGCCAGCTATTTGACCTAGTCATCCTATCAGTAGTTGATGAATAGATGGAGATATTTCTCCACTTCTTGATTGGCATGTTCTATCTGGCTGTCAGTTTGTGGATGGTATACAGTAGATGCATTTTGTTTGATATTTAATAGGTGACAGAGGTCTTTGAGGAACTTTGAGATGAATTGAGAGCTCCTGTCTGAGATGATGATCTGAGGTATGCTATATTTGGCATAGACCTCATCACATAGAATTTTTGCCCATTCTTCAGAGGTCAGCTCTGTTGCACATGCAATTGGAATGATCACTTTTGAGAATTGATCGACGATGATGATGATTGCATTATAGCTATTGCAATCCAGAAGTCCAGTGATCATGTTGATGGAAATATGGGTCTATAGTGTCAAAGAGACTTCATTCAGATGCAGCAGTGTGGCCTAAGGCTGTGTCAGCAATTTTTCTCACTAATAGACTTTGTAGGCTTTAACATATGCAATGATGTTATTACTTATTTTAGGCCACCAATACTCATGCAGTATCAGTTTCTTAGTTTTGGCGATGCTAGAATGTCCCACAGTGGCATAATTATAATAGATGGCAATGATTTCTCCTCACAATCCTTGATCTTGGGAAATGTAAATTTGCCCATCATAGTGAATTAGTCCTCTCTCCCTTGTCATTTCTCTTTTATGATTGAAGGATGAGGCCACTTGTTGGTCTCATTTGTGATTGTCTCAGGTTGCACTTTTAATGTGTTCATAGATCTCTTCCTCTATTAGCATTATCATGGCCCTAAAATGTTCAGACCACAATAATATCACTCTTTTATTATCAGCCCCCCTTGATCATGATCTGCTCTCTGGCTAAAAAGGTCAGCCTTTTTGTTGGCTGTTCCTACTTTATAATAGAGCATATACTGATATTGACTCAGTTTTATAACCCATCAGGCTTGTTGGCAGTTTAGCTTCTAGGGTTGCCAGAAGTATCAAAGGTTCTGATAGTCTGTCCAGATTTTGAAAACTTCTGTGGCACCAATCAGGTAATGTCACCACTCTTCTAGAGCAAGCATATTAGTGAGAAGTTCCTTGTCATAGATCTCATAGTTTCACTCAGTGACAGTAAGAGCTTTGGAGAGGAATGTGACCAGGCATCACTTCTCATCCTGTTCTTATGATAGTATGGCTCCAATGGCTCCCTCACTGGAGTCAGCTTTGACTTGGAACTTCTCTTCTTGAGTGGGGATGGTAAGGACAACATCCTCAGCTAGTCATCACTTCAGATTATTGAAGGCAATCTGTTGGGAGAGGCCCCAAGCCCAGAGGGCATTGCTGGTCAACTGTGTCATTAGCCAGACAATCTTACTGTAATCTCAGATGAAGTGTTGATAGAAGTTCATAAATCCGAGAAATGATTGCAGTTCCCTTTTCTTGGTTGGCTCTGGCCATTCTGTTACCCCTGCAACCTTGATGGAATCTATTCAGATGCTTCTTTTGCTAATGATAACTCTGAGGTACTCAGTCTCAAGTACCTCAAATTTGCACTTCTCTGCTTTGAGGAATAATTTGTGCTTCCTCATGAAGGCTAGTACTTGTCATACTAGCTTCCTATGTTCCTCCTTAGTTTGTGACATGATTAGGATGTCATCCAGGTAAATGGTGACCTTCCCAGTGAAGATGAGATCTTTAAAGATGTTGTTCATCATCCATTGGAAAGTCACAGGGGAATTAGTGAGCTCAAAGAATATGACCATTGGCTCAAATAATCTCTGATTCATCCTGAATGCAGCCTTCTATTTGTCTCTCTCTTTGATGCAGACATTGTTATAGCCCCATTGGATGTTGAGTTTAGTGTAGTACTTGGCACCTCGGAGTTTGTCTATCAGCTCCAAGATCAATGGAAAGAGATAGTAATTTTTGATTGTCATTTTATTGAGTTTTTAGTAATCCTGAATGGGCTGGAGTTTACTGTCTTTCTTTTTGATGAAGAAAAATGGTGAAGCCATTGGCAACTTTGACAGTCAGATTCTCCTACTGGACAAGTTCTTGTCCAGAAACTTGTCCAGTTCTTGTTGCTCATTATTGCTAAGAGGATAGGTCTTGCAGTCCAAGTTGGCATTGGCATTTGGGATCAGCTTGATTGCATGATCTCATAGTTTTTGGCTCTGGTAGCTTGTCAAAGCTCTCCTTCTCAAACAGATCTTTGAAGTCACATGCCCATTCAGGCACCATTTCTTTGAAGATTTTTTCTTTTCTGTTCTTGTTGGCCTTGGCAGCCAGGTTGTTGGCATAATAGACTGTCTGAATGTGTATTTCCCACTGAAGATTGATGGTGAGAATAGTTTCTCCATCCTCCATCTCCTCATCCCATCTGTCCTCTGGATCTTCATCTGGCAATTTGAATGGAATCTTCTGACAGTGGCATCTTGTGAATGTGATTCTCCCAGTTTTTTAATTGATTAGCAGATTATAATATATTAATCAGTTGTGACCAAGAAAAATTTTCTTGATCCCAAGGTCTGTCGTAGCTAAGTCAATTCACTCAGAATGATCTCTGATTGTGAGTCTGAGCTCAACAAATTTGATAATTGAGCCTGCCTGATTCTTAGTTCTATCAGCATTATAGACTGAGATTGATGCCACTGTGGCTCAGATTGAGAGTTTGTGCTTGTTGATGAAGGCACAGTTGATTGAACTCCTAGTGCAACCACTGTTAATTAATGCAGTTACAGCATAAGTTGCTCAGGATGTAAGAGTTTCAATTTGGGCTTTGGTGAGTAGATCTCTCTCAGATGTTTTAGACTGCTGAATAAACTTTTGTGGTCCTCAGAGTTTGTCAAGCCATTCCAGGGCCTGATACTGGTTGATCTTTTTCATTTCTTTGATTAGTTTACCAGTGATTTCTTCAACTCATGTCTGGTGTATCCAGTTGTTTAGCACAGCTTTTGCCACTGCTTCATGTTTAGTATTTTTGATGGCTCTCCAGGTCTATTCGGTGTCGAATGGTTTGAGCCAAGTAGTGAGGCTCTCTGCCTCTGTTCAGCCTGAAGGCAGTTGAGTTTTAGGTTGCAATCCATCAGTATGCATGATAGATAATTGGAGTATATTTGAATGCATATGTAGTGCATGTACATAGGTGACTACAGAAGTACTATCAGTCTGACTAGCAGCTGTTAGAGGCACACTGTGAAATCTTCTGGCCAGTTCAGTGGGATCGCTCACTGGCTGACCTTATCTTTTACTTTCTCAACCTTGGCTTCTCTGCTGAGCCCTTCTTTTTTCTTTTGTAATTCAGTGATTTGAGCCCATATATTCTCCCAGGTTCACTTCTTCTTTGGGCAATCTTTTGCCATGTGGCTCTTTTGACCACAGTTGAAACACTTCCCTTCTTTCTTCATATGATCAATGTCCATTGGCTTTCCCATCCTTGTATATGTTGTTCCCATTCCCATCTTCTGTGATCCATAGATAGAGGCCATTGAGGGTCCTGACAATTTCCCAGCAGTTATCTCTGATGATTTTGAGTTGTTTAAGATTAGCAGTGTCAACTTTTTCATGTAGTCTTGCAGTGTTAATTGTTCTGCTTTCTGCCTTTATTGCTCCTTATACATCTTGATGATCCTTTTCTTCCATTCATCATATCTGACTGGCATCAAAGCTTTGATGCTGATCACAGAGATCATGGTGATGTATGAGGAGGGGATCTCTCTCTTGAGGGCTTTAACCATTCAGCCATCATTAGCTGTGTCTTTCCAAATTCCAGCAAGTTTGATGAGTCATTCCAACTCATCAAAATAGTCAGTGGCTGCCTTATTGCCCATCTTATACTCCTTGACCTTCTGTTTATATACTTCTTGTATCACTGGATCAATGAATTTGTCATGGAGCATTTGCTTGAAGACAGACCATGAGAGGTATCAGTAGTGTTCCCAAGTTGTTGATCAGAAGTTCAGGGAGATGAGGATCCACTATGTCTTCGCTTTCTCCTCAAGGTAGAAGGCAGCAAAGACTATCTTGTTCATGTTGATTCCCAGGTATTCAATGTAGACCTCAAAATATTGTTTGCAGTCAATAAGAAAGCAATCTATATTGTCAGAGGCCCTTTTGAAGAGATAGGATTTTCATAAGAGGTCTGGACAGTATTAGAGAACTGCTGCATCATGAGGCAACACACCTATCAGGTTGAATCAATCAGAGAATGATGGCTATTGCCATTCATGTGATAGTTCAAAGAAGGAATAAAGTGAGTTGTCATCAGCCACTGGGCTCCTCTATGGTGGTTCTTCTTTTTGGATGATCACCCTATCCCAGATAGTGAATTCTAGATGTACTGCCTCAGGATCATCTCACATTGGCTCCTTCTCAGTACTGCTCCCACTGGCCTTGTCAGATGGAGGCTGGACTCCCAACATTTGGCTTTCTTTACCAGTCTATGGGTTTTGATATGAGATCAGCACTTCTTTGGGCTATAATCAGGGTCATAATAGCTATGTTGCCATCGATCAGGATGAGGAGGCAGAGTACAAAAACATACTTTGGATAGACAGAGCTGTGTACACAACTCACTTCAGAGTGATGGGTGGTATTTGTAGTAGGAGGTATACAGATTCTGGCATCTGATATGCTGGCAACTGGCAAATCTGATCTTCAGGATGTCTCTTGTTATACTGGATCATAGCATAGTCTATTGTCACATGTCTCAGGATTTCTGTTCTTTCATCAGTTGTTGCATAAAGATATAATTGTTCCATTTGCAAGGCTATCCAGATAGCATTGTGCCATAAGAAATTTACTCTCTGCAGGTAAAACTCCTGGTATTCCTGCATCCTTGCCTTCTGTACCACCTGTTCCAGTTTTTCTTTATCTGTTGTTTTCTATAGTCTGTAAGCCATTTCCCTCCTAGCATGGAGTGGATCGCTACTCTCAGTTTCCTTGCCCTCTCTATCCTCATCTTCCTTCTCTTCCTTGGGGGGAAAAGCAGTGGGCAGATTGTAAAAACTCTCCATGCCCTCATGCTGTTATGCCATTGATCTACTGTCCTGGCTGGATACTAGGTCCAGCCATAGGGCCTGAAGTGTTGGACATGTTGAGATAGATAGAGGCTGGCTGACTTCTGATATTGGAGTCATACTAGTTTTCTCCTATCACTCTCACTGCCTCCACTCACTCACAATAGAGCTGGATGTTTCTTTGGTATCTATTGTTGAGGAGCTGCCTAATCACTTGACTCCCAAGGAAGCCCCAGAGGGCTCAAGCAGAGATGTGGGTGATGCCAGAGACTCATAATCTATAGTGTCTGAGAATAGACTCATTGTCTCTGAATATAGTGTCAGCACTAGGAGTTCTTCAGGAAGAGGAATATTGTAGAGTTGAGGGGTGTAAGAGATTTCCTCCAACTGTGATAGTTTTGTTTCACTAGTGGTTTTTGCTCCAGGGGTCAGAGTCAGTGCTAGATTCTCAGAATACTGGAGTTGAGAGGGACCAGTCAGCATGTACTGATGCAAGTATGAATGTGACTTTGGGCCAGAGTCTATACCAGTTAGAGACATTAGCCCTCTCCAATCAAGCTCTTTTGATTTCTCACTGCTCCCCCTGATGCTGTCTGTCATACTCTTCAGCTTTATGCCTCTGCCTGCCTCTTTCAATGATATGCTCCTCAAGCTTGCTGTGAACTGGCTGTAGTGCTGTCCACCATCTCTGCTCTTCCTGTCAGAGGGCCTCATCATAGTTGAAGGGAGCATTAGTGTCTCAGGTAGAGAAGTACCAGTGAATAATTTCATCTCAAGTTTCTCAGTTTCAGCACTCGTTATTGAGCCAGTCTGAGGGTGACCTCTCCAGCCCACTGCTAGTTCCAACTGAATGGGGGAGAGAGGTGGTGGAGCTACAAGATTGGCTTCAAGGTGATGTCTGGCAGGATCTCCTAGCCAACTGAGTGCCATCAAGAGAATCTCTGGCATGGTCAGCAATCCCTCTAGTCTGAAAGGTGGTGGTAGAGTCAGAGGAGGAAGACTGCTAAAAAAAGTCTCCTGAGACACTCTCATCCTCATGGTCAGGCAGGAGTCCTGTGACCCACAGATTCTGGAATTCTGCGAGGTGAGGGTTCTGGTCTCTGCTGAGTCATCAAGAAGAGTATCAGTGTTCTTCTTCATGAATATCCCTTTGATGCAAGCTGCTAGACCCAGCTTCAGGTATGAGGCTTGTTAGAGACTGATGAGATATTTATCGGGATTCAGGGATGTCATATAAGGGGAGGTCAGGGGTTATGTTGCATAGAATGTGTCAGATATGTTGGAATTCATTATAGTGTCTGATGGCTCAAGCAGTAATTGAGTGATGTCTCTAGCACAGTTGAATAATTATCAATAGTCCCAACAATATTCTAATGATGGAAGAGAGGAGTTTGAAGAACTCTCAGTCAAAGTTCAGATCTGAAGTGTTAATAGAGAGTATTCGGTTTTCTTTACACTATAGTATGTGAGAAAAGAGAAGGAGAAGCTTTGAGCTAATTGTTAGACCCAAGTTACATATGACTATAAACACATGATAAACTGACATCACTTTGCACTTTAAGTGGAACATCAGAGTTCACTGGTTGTGAATAATAGTTGGTGTGCATCAAGGCCTTAAGATTGGCTCAAGAGGAAGTGGTGTGATAATAAACTTTAGCTTGAAGCTGGGTTTTACCAGCAAGAGTGAGCCTGCTTAAATATGGTACAAGTCCTATCTAAATATACTATTGCTAATTGTATGTTGTTGAGCTTTTGTGCTCATTGTCCTTGGGTGTCATTGTGGTACATAAAAGAATGATTGTGTATCGTCAGACAATGCTGTTGTATCAAGAGACAATGATGAACCCAGCTAGTTGTGATGACTAAGCCATATCCCACAGTCTCAAGTATCTGTGTTTAGCACTCTGACTAAGCATAAATAGGGGCTTGTCAATGAAAATAATGGAAAAATCATAACATGTTAGCTCTGGCCAAATAGCAACACTACCTTATTAGAGCAGTCCAAACATTCAAAATTTAGACTGATCACTAGAACTTTCACTACTTTCACCTCTCACAGAAGCTCAACCAATGGCAAGCCCATTGAGTAATCAGGCTTTCTGAATATGACTATGTCTTACACTATAAGACAGAAGTGGCAAACTAGAAAGTTAATCTTCTCAGTCAGCAAGCTGACTACAATCAAGGGAGAGAAGACAACAAAGAGGTTATACTATTAAAGCTAAAACATTTCTGAGCAATGATAATGCCAATGGAGAAAGAAATATATAAGTGCATCAAGAGTGCCATGCATAATAACAGCAAATGGAACCAACAAGTGGCTCTATCTCTCAACTATAAATAAGAGATGATAAAAGAGAGCAGATTAATCTAATATAATGAGCAGATATATATCCTGTGAGATCAATCTCTCTAAGAGGATATTATTGCCATCTGTCATGATCATGCAATAGTGGGACATCCAGGAATTGCTAAAACTAAAGAATTAATCCTACACAATTACTGGTGGCCAAAGATGGATCAAGACATCAAATGATATGTGAAGAGATGTGAAATATACCAATGTGAAAAGGTATCAACTCAATTATGTGCAGCACCACTATACCCAAATGAGATATCTACATCACTATAGATTCATATCTCAATTGATATGGTAATAGGCTTATAGGATTGCAATAGCTATGATGCTATCCTCATCATAGTCAATTACTTCTTAAAAGTGATCATTCTGATTGCTTGCTCCATGGAGTTAACATTAGAGGGATGGGCTAAGATCTTATGAGACAAGGTTTATGCTAAGTATGGCATGCCTTAGGTCATCATCTCCAACTGAGGCTCCCAGTTCATCTCAAAGTTTCTCAATCACCTCTATTATCTCTTAAACATACAACAAAATGCCTCAATGGCATATCACCCTCAGACTGATAGCCAGACAGAGTGAGTTAATCAAGAGATTAAAAAGTACCTTCAACTCTTCATAAACTATCAACAAGATGATTAGGTCAAATAGCTAGCATTAGCCATGTTTTAACACAATAATTGAGTCTATTCAGCAATCAGGAAGACTCTCTTCTTTGTAAACTATGGGTGACACCCAAAGATCACACATTCTGAATGAGCTCATACATTGACACTCACCTCATTCAATTTCACACACACTATGACTAAAATTCATGAGGAAACCTGGATCACTCTGAAGAAAGCAGCATCTACAATAAAAAAACAATATGATAAACATCACTCCCTCATATATCAGTATTCATGAAACAACAAAGTTTGGTTGGATACCACCAATCTTCATCTTCCACACCTGAAACAAAAGCTTACTGACAAACAAACAGGACCTTTTCCAATCCTTGCTAAAGTTGGCAGCTTAATCTATAAACTTCAACTCTCTATCAGTTGAAAGATTCATAATGTCTTCAACAAATCTCTCCTAACTCTGTATGTCACACCAGCATTCCTAAACCAGCACTGACTGCCACCTCCCAAACTGCTCCTCATTGATAATGAGGAATACTACAAAGTCAATCAAATTCTCAATCACAAACTTTACAAAGTCAAAGCCAATAGAGAAGGCTCACAAACAATGGTTGATTATCTGGTCAGTTAGAAGAGTTACAGCTCTGAATCTAACCAGTGAGTCAATAAACAGCATATGAATGCCAATGATGCAATCTGAGACTATGAACTCTCCTTAGAATAGCTATTGGGACAATAGTCTTAAGGAGAGGGTAATATTATAATTTTTTTCAGTTTTATTTTCTTTTATCTTAGAATGACCTTTATCTATGCTTAGTCAGAGCATCTATATGAGCACTTAGGATCATGAGACTAGCTTAGTCATCACAACAAGCCCAGTCCATCATTGTTCTCTGACACAGTGACAGTCCTTGACAACATACAAATACTCTTTCATAGACTGTAATGACACTCAAAGACAAAGAGCACAACAACACAGGAACTCACAATTAATAGGGATATATTTATCACAGACATTGAACAGTATATAAGTAGTGTAGCTCTTGCTGTATATCTCCAGCTTTGAGCTAAAGTTTATTCTTACCACTTCATCTCAAGCTGACTGTTTCTAGGCCTTGAAGCATCAGATCAATGGACACATACAGTGGACTCTAATGTGACTGTATGAATATGATACAGTGTCAGTTTATCATATGTTTAGATTATGTGTGACTTAGGCTTAATATATTGTGCCTGATAAAGTGATCTGTGCAGTTGAATCAGATGGACATTTGGAAATCCCATAAGTATTAGCATGCAGTCCAGACCATGGGCCTTCCAAAGAAAAAGATGTCATTGCACAATCAAGAGTGGTGAGACAGTTTTATAATGTCATCCTCAACTCATGCCTATCTCCAATAGCTGCTATGGCAATGAATGAAAGAGAGGAGTTGTAAAGTCCATTTTCTAATTAAAAATAGTCCCCATGCTACCCAGCCAATGTCCAAGATCTAAAGCAAAGATGCTAAGGCTTGGCATCTGAGGCAACAAAATCTCTTCACATGGTATGATGCTGCAAATACAGAGTTTGAAAAGCAATGGTCAACCAATCCAAGACAATTTGTATACAAGTGAGAAATATTGTGGCTTCAGTTCTTAGCACTTAGGCATGAGACACTGAAAAAATTCATTGGTCATCTCTGGTGGAGTTGCAGAAAGAGAGGCTGGCCCAGATTATGCATTAGCTGAGGAAATAAACCTCATTTAAAGATGTACCTCTGTGGCTAAAAATTAATACAGGTTCTGATAGTGATACCTGTCATGAGTTCACACTCTTGTAAGCTAGTTGATCATAAAATGCTCAAGGCATGTTTCATCCTTTTATTTCAGAAGACACTGCTGAATAGTTCTTGCATCAGGAACAAGTAAAAGCAAACTCCTAAGATGACTTTTATAACTCTTATTTGGATATCTGTAGTCTTACTGTACAGTTTGTAATATATATCAAGATATCTTTTGTACATATGTCAGTCAGCCTTTTTTCATCATTGCTCATATTCTCTCAAGTATGATGATTTGTGCTAAAGTGAATTATCATTTACATTCTGTGATAATGCCACTCCTTGATGTGCTATGTGCCAGTAGCACTTGTAGTGCCTCCAGAGGCTCAAGTAAAGTGGATAGACCAATAGCATAGTGAGTTAGTAGCTATAACTTTTGTTACAGAATCTGACACAGTTATTTTGAGTGATAATAACTTAGACTGATAATTATTCTAAGTTCTATATATATAGGATATTTGGTTACTATGCTGTTTTTAAGAACCTATGGGACAATCAGTTTGGTGGTCATAGTATTTTCTGATCTGTCTAATTTAGCTGATCATAGAACATTTTCTATCTATTAATAGCATTTGCTAGGGTGACTATTTGAGCAACCTATGGAAATTTTTGATTTATTTGATGGTATCTGCTGAGTTGGCTACCTGCTCAAAATGTAATACTGATGGCAACCAAGCACTTCTAAATAATATATCAATTTTTAAAGTATTAATATCTAATAAAATAAGTGTCTACTACATATAGAAATTTATTTTAGTATATCAGAAACCACTCTTGCAGCCAAACAGACCTTAAATCTTCACTTCAAAGTATATATTTCAGCTAGAAATCTTTACTCATTGCAAAATATATAATAAGAGTAAGATAATTATATATTTTTATCATCTGTTTCTGATGAAGAATTATATATAGTAGTTGATATATCAATATCAGTTCTTTACCATGTTATAATCAAATAAATCTGAATCTTGTTTTTCATCATGATATTTTAAAATGATTATCTTTTTAATATGCAGTAAAGATACTTTGTTGATGCTTTATTATTAGTTTTTGCTGTGTCACTGCATACTATATAAGAAGAGATTTAGTGTGTATGATATCTACTAACTACTCTCTCTAAATCTCTTGCTTGCTTTCTATCTTCACTCAGACTTCTCCAATGGTCACTCAGATTAATATACCATCAGATCTTACTGATGCAGACAAAGCTCTCATATTTCAAATCCTTGATACTGACTTGAATTCAATAATACTGTACTCTCTATTAAATGGTATGCAGATTTATTCAAACTTGTGATATTTGTATTGATTATAACTTTATATAGGAATATATACTGGAATTGTTGCTGTTACACTTTGGAATATCTGTGAGTGAAATATATCTGCTCTACTATTTAAGCTGAGATAAACACAGTTATATACAAATCACAGTCTATTGGACAGACTATGACTGCTATTATAATTCTTCTTTATATTTCTAGTACTATCAACTTTTCCATCAACTGGTCAATTATAAACTCTCAATTTACCAATAATGGTCAGAGTTTTTGGACCAGATATCTATCTGATTACAATTTTGGTCAAATAATGTTAGGAGGTGATATTATGAGTGCTACTAATACTATTCTTGCTGACTCCACTATGGTATGTATGATAATTCTAATTTATAATATTGCTCATTGATATCTCATTATAGATTTGGCGTTGTTGGATAGTCTGGGGCCAGCAATGGCTTATTGTTCTGCCTCCTATATTTTTTCTTGTTTCTGCAATTGGTAAGATCTCTCTCATGTTTTTATTTTGTTACTTTACTAAAAAGTTAATGTAGTTTTCAAAATAATTATTACTTATATTGGCTATACTACATTCAACATCTCTGCTCATGATGAGATTCTCTATGCATCTTTTACTCTTGCTTCCACCTTGTGGTGCACCTTATCTATCATCTACCACATTATCACTGTTGCACAAGCAGGAAATCAAGTGGGAGGTGGAATCAGAGTTTATTATCCCATTATTAAAATCTTGGTGGAATCATCAGCACTTTATTCCATATCCTTGATTTTATATATAGTCTTTTATGCTTGTGACAGTCCTATGGAAGGTTACTTTGACTTTCTAGCAGCAATTGCAAAGGTATGTTTACATTCTATTGTTGACTTTATATCTGACAGATATTATATAGGGCATTGCTCCTACTCTTCTTGTTGCACAGGTTGCAGCAGGTCATGCTCATCCAAATGATTCTTGGCAGGGAAGCACTGTATCAAGCTCACTTCACTTTGGGACACATTCTGGAGGTCATGACTCCCAGCAGGACTCCATAATCAATGGTGACCTTGAAGCTCAGCAGATGATAGATGATGAATATGGCCATCACATTGCAGTGGAATCCCAGGAAGATATTGGTATCAACAGTGAAGAGGGCATCATCCATGGAGACTATAATGGGCTTGATGTGTTGGAGATACAAGTATAGTTGGAGCAGTTTGGTATTTATATTTCATATTATTTAATTCTTCCATTTCTTCTGTCTATTTACATGCATACTGTGTATGCATAATATTTATATCTCATGGTTTTATCTGCATACCTGCGGCAATTAACAATAAGACACTCAGACAAATATCCACCCACTCATAAGCTTTTATATCTTCCCTCAACTGACATATGAACTAATGTATCTAAAGTCGAAGGCACACACACAGTGGTGATCCCACCATTCTTCGACACATACATAGGGAAGAATACGCCAGTGAGTACACTTGCAATGCTGTTCCTCTCAGATGGTCACATCAACCCTGTTAATTGTCAAATACAATCCTACACTATCCTTCAAGCCCACTTCTTTACATCCTCGGTAGTAGGCCCAGTAGGATCGTCCGATGCAGCAAGGTTACACTGGTGGAACGCCCGAACCTGGTCCGAAGTGAATGCACCGACAACGCTATGCAGCACACCGCGATTATGGAATATCACCAGATCCTTCTCTTTCCAATCGTGCGCGTACACAAGCTAAGAATACGATCAAACATTTCTCCTACACCCGACTAAAAGTAACCCACCTTTGGCGCAATAGCCGGACGTTGCATCCTGTACAACAATCCTCGCACCTCCTTCAAGTCCGTAAGGCGCGCACCATCAGGATACAATGCGCCTTCCTTACTCTTTCCCTCCGGAATCGGATCAACAAGCAACTCCGCCACACCACAAGGATGAACCTCGAAATGCAGTTCCCCCGTCACCGCATTCTTCCACACGACCGGCAGGATTTTCACCTTCGCTTCTTCCCACGCCGGGAGCGAGCTCAATGGCACTTCCAATCCCTCACACTCGATACCCAACCCGGTCGCCATCGCATGCGCGGGAGCCATCCACACGTACGGGTGAGGCGCATACTTCACTTTCGAACGCACGGCCAGACTCTTCAGCTCCGGAGGGAGGATATCGAACATGGTCTTCCCAGAAACGAATGCCGTTGTTCCCAGAGGTACTGGGAGCTCGTCGCCTGTCCCGTCGTCGTAGCGGCACACCTGCTGTGGACCAGTCGGCACAGTGAGGCCATACAGAGTCGTCACTCTAGGCGGGGATAAGTCGTACAAAGCCGCGTCAATGTGCCAGCGGTAGAATCGGGTCGCTCCCTTTGCCTCGTCCAAGGCCGATACACGAGTCTTGTGGAATGTCGTATGAGACGGGTGCTTGAGCTTCGCTTCAGCGAGACCTTCGTGGTCGTAGACAGTACCGTTGCCGATTAGCTGGACCTGAGGGACACGGGGGATTGTCTTCAGGTCCGGATGAAGGATAGACGTCTTCGTGCCCTCTGTCTTGTTATTGCCGTGGCCGTAGTTCTCCGATTCAGGATCAAACGCCTGGAACGACAGTTGAATCTTCCCCGCGGCACATCCAGATAAGCATTACCTTCGTCAACGCATACTGCTGCTCTGGCGATAAATCAACATTGCGGAACAGTAGAACATCATGCTGCGAATCATCAGCACTCGGTATATGGGGAAAATCAAGTAACACACCCTGTAAAGGGCATCCCGGATCTCCTGAAACTGCTCTGGGGTAAAGTTCCCCGGATCTACTCCATTCACTTGACGTCCAAAGGTGGTGAACTTGGAAGGATCAGCAGACGCTGGCAGTGGGAGCGGAACGAATTCAATAGCCATTGTTCGTCGAAGATGATGGTAGAAAGCAGAGCTTGGCTCGCTCTAATCATAGCATTCCTCATGGACGTCATTTGATCGGAAATCTCCTATCGCCTGGCATAGTTGACAGAACAGACAGCTAATGAGGCAGCCAAAAAAGATAAAAGGCGGCGTGCGAAGAGGTACAACGCTGGCGATGGTAGCAAGGAAAGAACAGCAGCTGCTTCTATTGCAAATTCCCACAGGCCCAGCCAACGATACCAAATCAATATTCAACGTTCGTATCAATATACAAGTACACTAGCACAGTTGCAGCATAGATGATGTACAGTAAAAAGATCGTAGACCATAGTAGATACACAAAAATATACAACAGAAAATCCTCACAGCGATGTCGTCAACCCCAGAGCACGAGCACCTGCACCCGTAGCTCCTTCCCACCCTAAAAACCTCTCCGAACCTGAATCCACAGAACTCGACCACCTATAGCCTGTCTTCTCCCCACCCATCCATATATTTCCCTTGCCCTTCGTCCTCGCCCACACCGAGATAAACAATATACGTTTCTGCTTGCGATTCAGAAAGAACCAGTGAGATGACCACAACAGCGCCCCACGGCGCCTCCGCGTCAGGCCGGACTTGAGACTATCATCCGACCGACGGCGCGCCATCATAGGTATAGGCGCTGACTTGGCCTCGTCAACATTATAGTCGTCAAACTCGAACACCTCTTCCTCATCTGTCGACTCAGCTTCATCACTGGCTGGATAATCGTCGTCGTCGCTCAAGTCGCTGCCATGGGGATCAGCCTCTATCTCTGGTACGTACGAGAAGACCTCGCACTCGGAGAGGCCTATCACGTCATCGAGGAGGCGGTAGATGAACGGGTGCGTGCCAGACTCTATCAGGGGCGGCGCATAAGGGCTTTGGAGGAAGCTGTTGACGGGCGAGGACGACGTGGGTTTCGGCTCGGGAAAGAAGTCGGACGACGTGGGCGGGTAGGACGAATACGTACGCGGTGCACTGACGCCGGCACGGTGTGGTGCTACGAGTGTCGTGCTGAGGGCGTTGAGTACCGCCGCTCCGCTCTCTTCTTTGTTGAAATGCCCGGGTCGCACATCCGAGAACTCATAGTCAGGAAAAGCGATGTTGAGGGTGGCAATGAGGAGGTAGAGTGTCTTCCGCGACGCATGCTTGTCGATGGGTCCGAAAGGGGTCATCTCCGGCTCGTCGAGAGCGAGCCAAGAAGGAACTGACGGTGAATGGGCTGCCTCGTCCTTGTAGGCATCCTCGAGCGATCGAAACAGCTTCTTGTCGCGCTTGACGTTCTTGCAGCTATACACCTCTATTCGAGTATATACAGAGCATTCCGGCCCCTCGTGGGTGAGTGACTGGGCGAGACGAGAGAGCGCTGGCTGATCAATGTACTTCATGGCGCCAGAGGGGGGTCGTGGGAATCGTTGCCTGTTTCGTCCCGCTGATAAACCGTCGGAACTCGGCTGCCACTCATCGCACGTTCGACGCGTCCTATACGTGCCAGCGAACAGCGAACAGCTAACATTCCTCCGGTACTCGAGGTAGTAGCAACGTGAACCAGCATGAAGAAATATCATTGACCCACCTGTCGAACCGCCACAACTTTTCGCATATCCGGAGAACCAAACACAATCAACTTGCCCACGGTTGTATCTTGACTCTCGAAGCTGGGTTCTTGAAGCTGGAATTTGATGCCGCTCTTTGCGGGAGAGCGTACGCAGTTTGGGAGTTCCAGGTGGTGTGGATTTGTGTAAAGGAGGATTGTTTTACTTACGGTATGACTCGGTCTGCAGCTTGCTGGGCGAGTCACGTATTTGCTGTTCCACCTCCGTTCCTTTGCATTGACAACGTTCAAGTGTAGATCTCGATCATCACAGCCTTGTATTATCATGTGGCATCACAATCTGCAATATCATTGCTTCTACATACCTGTATTCGTCAGAACGACAGTGGCAACGAACACAAATAATTAACGCACCAGCCAACTGGTATCAAGACGCACGCATACAATCGCCTCATCACGCATGCGGATACCACCTTCAATCGCGAGGACATCGATCACATCGATATCATCAGCTCTACGTAGAACTGTATTCGGTCAGAACGGCAGCGGCAACGAACATGGATTCAACGCACCAGCCAAGTCGTATCAAGATGTATACAACCACTTCATCGCGCATACGGATACCCTTCATGACCGTCTATTTCAGTCGCCGGGTACATCATCCACGTCGATCTATATCCAACGAAAAAGTCAGATCGATGGCAGCGGCGAATATGGCGTATGTGTGTACCACTGGTCCTCATGAGAAATTGTACACCTAATTGGTACTCCCAACAACCATACGAGCTCAATTCCTACTGCCGACTTCTACATCGACTGTTATTAAACGGCGATGATGACGGACGAGATACTTTGCTCACCTCAATGATGGGAAACCCACGTCAGCTTTAGATGACAGTATCGATGGTCGTGGTTCGTGGAAAAGTTACATCGACGAGTCATCGATGAAGACGCGTCGACAATTTCAATTACTTATTTTATTATTTTATTATTTTTATCATAGATTTTTTTTTGTTTTCAGCATTTGATAAACCGCAACAAATAAGCCAACTACTAAGACGCGGTGGAGGTACAGGACCTCAGGATCCTCTCTCCCTCTTGTTCCGGTTCCTCCGCTCTTCCTTCCGAGTTCCCCTGGTGTTTTGGCATGTAATGTGGAGTAGAGCAATGGACATGTATGGTACTTTGCACCCCCGTGGTGGGCTAATTGATTAGTTTGATTCTGTGGTTGGCCGAAGCCATGAGGTACTTTGCGAGCGTGTCTTGGGTGCCAGCTGGGTTGGTCGTGTTCCATAGTGTGGTGGGTGCACAGCGGCTATCCATGCTCGTCTTCTGTGTCGCCCTCGTCTTCTTCCCACCACTCTCCCTCTTCTTCTGGCTCTGGGGCGAGCCCCTCGTTTCGTAGTTGTCCCGTCCGGGTGAACGCTCCCGTGTTTTCCATGAACTTGCTGTGATTCCTTCCTTGGTGCCGAGGATGTCCGATACACAGTCCTTGACACGTTCCGAAGGGTCCCCCGTTGCTCTTCGTAGAGGTTTTATCATAGATGTGTGCCTTTCCATGCCTTCCAGTGCTCCTTCTCCAAATCAAAGCAACCCCGCCTGACTCATCTCACCTCTCAGCCTATCATCGCAGATATCTCCTCCACCTTACAAAGCAGGAGAAATGTCTCCATTCTGAACTCACCGAGCTTGCCTCAATTTACGGTGTTGCATCAGGTTTACCCTCCGACTAGTGTTCGAAGATCCTCCAAACGGTCTGGGACCAGACGATTGGGACGATACACTCCAATCCAAGGATACTGTTAACGACAGAGAACCATTGCTCTTTCATTGGGCTTTGTATACTATCCAGTAGTTGCCTACAGCTTTGGTTCCTTACCTCTGCGCATCCATTACGATGATCGAGATAGACGTAGACTAAACAGGCGTAATAAATCTCTCATCTCCGTGCTCTGCAAACTGTCGGAAAGCCACTCTGATGGACTGGGACAAACATGATGAACGTTTCTTGCACCTTGTCAAGCGTATCCTTCTCCCCCCTCCATGGCAAATGAATCTCAGCTGCATGTTCCCTATGCAGCTCTTGTCCAAGGCAGATACTGCTTCCATAAGTGCAGACTAAGTACACTGCCTGATGTCGCATGGGTTTATTCTTGAATCGCGTACATCTGTCAGCGTGCACGATCAAGTCCCTGACCTCAAAAGAGGCCAAGGATGAACATCCAACTTCGACAGTGCTTCCTTGATCATGGTGTAGATCATCTTGGATATGGCACTGATTATCTTTTCAAGGCAGGATGGGCTTTTTGTTATGGCATCGTATACTATATAACGAGGGGGGTTATCGCATTAGTATGTTATCCCTACAGAGGCTCCCTCCCTTGTTATTCTACCTTCGTCCAGTCTTCTTTGATGGCCACTCAGATCAATATTCCATCAAACCTTACTGATGCCGAGAGAGCTTTTATATCCACAGATCTTGACGGCGCGTTGAATTCACGAGTGCTTTATTCTCTACTTCTCGGTGTGTATATTAGTTTAGAATCCGGTGTCTAATGATTCACTGTACATAGGTTTATATACAGGAATCGTTGCTGTCACTTTGGGGAACATCTGTGAGAAGAATGAGTCCACTACTATGTTATCCGAACTAATGTAAACGACGCAGTTATGAACAAGGATCGACCCACTGGACGAGGCATAGTCGTGACTATATCCCTCCTCCATATTGCAACTGCTATCAACTTCGGCCTCGACTGGGTATACATCCGCACTATTTTTGTTAAAAATGGACAGAGTTCTTGGGCAGAATATGTGTTTTACAATAGTTTCGACATAAATTTAACTGTGGGGATGGGTACTACAGGTGCTATATGTACTGTTCTTGCGGACTCCACTATGGTGTGTGCGACTTCATGGCATTCTCTTCAGCAGCTTAGCTTACCATTAATCGAAACTATAGATCTGGCGTTGTTGGATGGTCTGGGGACGGCGATGGCAGATCATTTTGCTCCCTACTCTTTTCCTCAGTTCTACAATTGGTATGATCAACCTGGCCTTACAGTTTGTGAATTGACCCAGGTTGTGTGCAGTATTCAAAATCATTGCTACATACAGATCATATGCCACTATAAATGGGTACACCCCTGGATATGTGCTCCAATCAGCCTTTATCCTCGCTACAACTCTATCGTGCACCTCGCTCATAATTTACCGCATTGTGACCGTTGCACGAGCAGGAGGAACTCAAGTAGGAGGTGGAGTTGGAGCTTACCGCCATGTTATTGAGGTCTTTATTGAATCGTCGGCTCTTTATTCCTTATCCTTGATCACATATGTAGTTGTATTTTCCTGCAACACCAGTGCATCGCCTTACATTGATATCATAACAGGAACGGCAAGAGTATGCGCATATTCTTCAGCTATCTTCTACTGCCTTACAGTATTTATGTAGGGAATTGCACCGACACTCCTTGTAGGGCGTGTCGCAGCAGGTCATGCTCGATCAGACGATTCCTGGCAAGGAAGCATTGTGTCCTCCCTTCGTTTCGGTGCACATTCCAGAGAGTCTCAGCAAGATTCCAGTGCAACAAGTACTGACCTCGAAGGCCAGCAGGAGAGAAGCAACGAATACGACCATTCCACGTCGATGGCCTCTAGTGCCGACAATAGCCTCATCCATCAAGGTCACCGCGAAACCCAGCGAGAGAGACCAGCGAATGATTCTAACGCGGCGATCATCACTGTAGACATTTGTTGATATGCATTTTATTTAGTATTTACCGCACTTCCTTTGTTCTTTCGCCCATGTACCGGATGATGTACATGTACCTTTTGGAGGCTGGCCATCCCTATTCTTTCTCTGCTCTCAGACTATTGGCATTTTCATATTAGATTTACTTCCACATATTATACAACGGGCGAGTTGTAGGAGACGGCGTGGCAATTACTTTTTGCGTAGCACAGAAGTACCTACCCTGACTTATTGTCAAGAAAGGCTGAGATGCATCATCACTGGGCTCTCACCTGTGATCGAGGAGAAATTTGAGGTTTAATGCATATCGATTATACGCTCTTGTGTAGCCTTGAAACTTGAAATTTCATGCACACTATTAAGCAACCTTTTGGGGGATCCGAGGGAAGTGAGACGCCTGTGAGACTAGTACATGACAATTGGCCAAATACAAACTGAAGGATGACGTTGATTATATCCATGGAAAAGGTTTGACAGAGATATTATTTGCGAGTAATGTGCGTGTCAGTGGGAATCTCCCTCAAAGATACTCGGCATATGCCGGTCCGGAATTAATTCTCAGTCAGCACGTCCTATGCAGCCATTTTCTTCTTCCACTAAGCAGCTGAGGATGCAAACACGATTTCCGCCAAGTGATTATCAAGGCCGACCTACGAGAATAGGATGAGAAATCGTGGAAGTATGTGGCCAGTATTCTATGATCCTGTATCCATGCGCAGAGTTGCCCATGCACGACCGAGCACGGAGCTTTTAGAGGTCGAATCGCAGCTGGATGCAACGGTTTCACGTCCTCGGGACATGGTACTACTGGTCAGATTCTCTCTCTTTCGCTGTGGGTAGCGGACACGTATTTACAGTACGTCTCTTCTTCCGGTGTCAGCTTGCCTACAATTCACTAAAAGTGAGTAGAGTAGGCGATTTCATACTGGGAACAGATCAATCAAGTCCTCTCAGATAATATGAATATGGCTTAGAGTGACCAGGTTCAATGGCCGGACTTGCACATCAAACAGATTGGAGGTCAACTTTGCGAAGGATGAACGATATCGCTGAAGAATAGGAGATTCCTGGTGTATTCGTACAAGGCGATGGATGGCAGAGCAGGGATATTGGCGCATAAAATATTAGCCATACCGCCCTCTCAGATTGTGGTGCTCTACACCCAAGATAAAACTGTACGACTCTCTACTCTCTTCTCCTTTCTTCTTTCCTTCTTGACTTCTCTTTCAGACCTAGTTTCTGGAATACGATCACTCCCGTCATCCCTTCTCCTCGTCCTTGCTGCTGTACTTCTGCGTATACGGCGCCTTGCATCTCGGCATTCATGCACATAGGGTTCGGATCCAGGGGAGATATGAGTGTCCTCTGGGGCGGACGAGTTGATGGAACGAGCTCTATCTGGTATCCATCATGTTGCTTGGTATGCCAGCCTGTTCCTGTTGGTTCATCCGAAGCTCACTGTTTTCGAATTCATATGACAGCAGCGTCAGCTCTGGCATCCATTTCCATGGACTTCAGACTACTTATTCGGGAGATGCTGCGCGTCGAGATCCAAATTTCACCACCTTTGGGGCGCGGTAAGTTCATCAGGCAAGCACTTTCCTATCAATGGAGTTGGTTCAGGACTACGACAACCGATACTTTGCCTCCCGGGCTGTCAAAAGGATGGGCATAGACACTACAACTATGCCTGTGCTTGTTGCAATCTTGAATCATCTAGAATTGCCGCGATGCCCGTGGCTATTTCAGGACAGTTTCATAATCCCACCATCTGTTCAATCTCTGAGGTGATGAGGATGATTTACGGGATTACGACCGCACTCTGATCCTCTAGCAGCAATTGCAAGGGTATATTCATAGTAGTCTTCCTTATCTTCGCATCTCATAGAATTAAATAGGGAAATCTCCTTGAGCGTCGCCGTAGGTCATTTTCGTGCAGATGATTCTTGTCAGGGTCACCACAACACTTCGGGAGAGTTCGAGCTCTTGTTCAGTTTATGAGAATTGCGTCATGTTGCACTGGAAAATGCGAGGACCCTAAAAGCGCGCGAATATCTTACACTTGCGCCCTTTCCCCTCGAATTTGTCTTGGGCAACTAACGATTACAATCTCCTCGTTCCGGATGAAGCCAGGACGGTATGTCGAGCCATGGTTGTCGAAGTCCTTCTCAAATCCGATACGCGTCTCCGTCATGCATAAGTCTTTCCCGCCTGTTTGCCTCGGATTTGATACGACGAGGTCAAAAACCCGTGTTGGATATAATATGCCGGGCATTTCGAGGCCGGACAATTCATTAGCTGAAGAAATGGTCGTAGCAGTTGCGTTGAGAACCCGTCTGTCTCTTCCGTCATTTGGGCGAAGGGACCTCCTTAAAACCTCGACGTATCCAACACAAGAATTTATTTCGCGACGGTCTTTCCGACATCCCGAATAGACGCGTTTACTTACTACGCTCCATCTTTGCAATCTGATCGTTGGCTTTTCGGCACTATGTGGCACCGCACGTTGTTCATCCATGTTTAGCTCCTACGGCACTATGCTTTACAGTAAATGTCGTATATACTACCCGGAACACAGGGAACTGAACTTGTCTGTCTTTCCCTGCCATGTCTTCCCGCGCCTCCCGTTCTCGCTCTCGCCGCCAACCAGGAATTGAACCAAGCACGTCGGGACCACCAAGGTCACGTTCTGGCACCGGTACGCGTCATTCTTCCAAACGATCCACTGTGAAACAGCCTGGGGTACCTTCGGCATCACAATCTCAGCCTCGACATCGGCCCCGCACGCGCTCTTCCCACGCTATTGCCCAAGGTGTCGCGACTGGCACGATTGGTGGTGGATATGGTCCTTATTCAGTAAGTATTTGTTTGTTTTCTTGACAATTCTCTAATGCTACTGCAGTACAAACCTACCCAAGCCACTGATGGTGGAATGTATTTTACCTCGCATTTTTCCACACCTCCAGTCGCGCCTCCAGTCCAGACCAAAGCAGTGGCCACCACTACTGTTCCCCGGTTTCAATACTTCTGGGACAAGGATCCAGAACTTGATGATATCCTCCACAATCCTGACCCCATCATCGACGCCAAAATGGACCGGTCCTGTCCCCTTTTCTCCTCGCGCGGCTGGGAGAACGTAAGCGCACTCGGGGTCACCCTTGTGGGGCTGATCGCTCTATTCCTTGGTTTTCCCATCATCAGCCATTACACACGCACGGTCAACACTGCGCCTGGATATAATCTTGGCGGAATCAATTCTACTGGGCAGGTACCGGACCTTCCTGGGTTCCCGAAGCTCATAGATGTGGATACTCCCTCGGAGGCGTACTCGCGTACGGGGCACGATGGGAAGCAGTACAACTTGGTGTTCAGCGACGAGTTCAATACGGATGGACGTACGTTCTATTCTGGAGATGATCCCTATTGGGAGGCAGTTGACTTCAACTATTGGCCCACTGGTGATGTTGAGTGGTATGATCCAAGTGTATGTCTGCTTGGGCTATGTAGTGAACCATATTCTCATTCAATTTGTTGTTATTTAGGCAGCCATCACGCGAGATGGCAAATTGGTGCTTACGATGACGGAGGAAAACATTCACGACTTCAATTTCAAGAGCGGTCCGTTTACATTTTAAAATCGATGCTCTCCGCGTAATTGACGTGCTGATAGCTATGGTTACGTCATGGAACAAATTGTGCTTTACTACCGGTTATATCGAAGTTTCGATCAGCATGCCTGGTAGTCCGAAGGCAGCAGGTTTATGGCCTGGTGAGCTAATGGTGGTTCGTAGGTGCCCAATGACTTCTGACGACTTTTAACAGCTGCATGGACCATGGGAAACTTGGTATGAATCCTTCTCATCCCTTCCAAAGTATTGTTCTCACCATGTTGCAGGGCCGCGCTGGCTACGGTGCAACTACGGATGGAATGTGGCCGTACAGCTACGACTCCTGTGACTTGGGCACATTCCCGAATCAAACAACAGCATCTGGCGAACCAAAAGCCGCGCTTACGGGCGGGAGCGGCGGCTTACCCATTAGCTACCTCCCCGGCCAACGCCTCTCTGCATGCACATGCGAGGGATCTGACCACCCAGGACCCACCACCAGCACGGGGCGCGGTGTCCCCGAAATTGATATCATCGAACACCAAATCGACACGACTATCTGGCACGGTCAAGTTTCGCAGAGCTATCAGGTCGCACCATTCAATTATCACTATCAGGCTGATCATTCACCAAGCGTGACGACTATTTACGATGATATGATAACCCACTTCAATACGTATAATGGTTCTAATTTGCAGCAGGCGCTGTCAGCCCTGACGTACATTGATGAGACATTGTATAATGGGACTGGATATGGGGCATATGGGTATGAGTGGTATTCGAATCCGGATAATCGCGATGAGGGGTATATCACTTGGTATAGCGATGGTGTGGAGTCGTGGACGGTGACGTCTGGAACCATAGGAGCCGATTCCACAGTGGAGATCAGCCAACGACTCATCGCAGAGGAACCTTTAGTGGGTGCTGTTCCGGATATTTGCTCACAGTCATTCGGAACTGACATACGTTGTGTAGTACATCATCTTCAACCTGGGCATGTCGCCCCAGTTCCAGGCACAGGATTACAAGCACCTGACCTTCCCGAGTTCGATGTACATCGACTACGTCCGGGTGTATCAACGTTCTGGAACGGAGAATGGGTTGACGTGTAATCCCCCAAACAGACCTACGACAGATTATATCAATGAGTGTGTTCTCTGATGTTGATCCTGCCTGTTTTCTCATCGTTCTGGGATCTAGTCATCAAGAAGCGTACACTAATCCTGATTGGAAGACATGGGGTGCGGCGGGGTACACGTTCCCACGGAATTCTGTTTACGACGGATGTTGAGCGCGACGATCACCACTTAATCACAATAATGCCGCGTCTTCCCCACCTTAGCCCCTAACTGCGAAAATCAAGAAAAAAAGTTACACTATAGTGAAGGTCCCCAACTGGGCAATCTTCCGATACCGGCATGTCGACGCCGATTCGTTTTTGGTGTCAAAATCGTGGGTGTATGTTCAGGTACATACATTCTTGTAAATATGCAGGGTTGTGGTACTCGGAGCGTGGCGACCGCCTCTTTGTCGTGCTCTGCAAATAGATAGTCTCGTGATCCCCAAACTCGACAAAAATCGAACGGCTCGAGGTTGGGACGGAAATAGCTGACCCTGTGAATACCGTTCGACTTCGCGGCAGAAGCGTCGATAATGGAAATGCCTGTTGCAGAAGCTGTTTCGATCGCTCGAGGATGCCTACAAGGACGAGGCAGCCCATTCACCGTCAGTTCCTTCTTGGCTCGCTCTCGACGAGCCGGAGATGACCCCTTTCGGACCCATCGACAAGCATGCGTCGCGGAAGACACTCTACCTCCTCATTGCCACTCTCAACATCGCCTTTCCTGACTATGAGTTCTCGGATGTGCGACCCGGGCATTTCAACAAAGAGGAGAGCGGAGCGGCGGTACTCAACGCCCTCAGCACGAGGCCTCTCCGAGTGCGAGGTCTTCTCGTACGTACCAGAGATAGAGGCTGATCCCCATGGCAGCGACTTGAGCGACGACGACGATTATCCAGCCAGTGATGAAGCTGAGTCGACAGATGAGGAAGAGGTGTTCGAGTTTGACGACTACAATGTTGACGAGGCCAAGTCAGCGCCTATACCTATGACGGCGCGCCGTCGGTCGGATGATAGTCTCAAGTCTGGTTTGACGCGGAGGCGCCATGGGGCGCTATTATGGTCATCTCACTGGTTCTTTCTGAATCGCAAGCAGAAACGTATATTGTTTATCTCGGTGTGGGCGAGGATGAAAGGCCAGGGAAATATATGGATGGGTGGGGAGAAGACAGGCTATAGGTGGTCGACTTCTGTGGATTCGGGTTCGGAGAGGTTTTTGGGATGGGAAGGAGCTACGGGTGCAGGTGCTCGTGCTCTGGGGTTGACGACATCGTTGTGAGCATTTTCTGTTGTATAATTTTGTGTATCTACTATGGTCTACGATCTTTTTACTGTACATTATCTATGCTGCGACTGTGCTAGTGTGCTTGTATATTGATACGAACGTTGAATATTGATTTGGTATCGTTGGCTGGGCCTGTGGGAATTTGCAATAGAAGCAGCTGCTGTTCTTTCCTTGCTACCATCGCCAGCGTTGTACCTCTTCGCACGCCGCCTTTTATCTTTTTTGGCTGCCTCATTAGCTGTCTGTTCTGTCAACTATGCCGGGCGATAGGAGATTTCCGATCAAATGACGTCCATGAGGAATGCTATGATTAGAGCGAGCCAAGCTCTGCTTTCTACCATCATCTTCGACGAACAA
>NW_025064881.1:718590-799057 GCF_019112545.1 Guyanagaster necrorhizus
GTAAAGAACTGATATTGATATATCAACTACTATATATAATTCTTCATCAGAAACAGATGATAAAAATATATAATTATCTTACTCTTATTATATATGTTGCAATACATAAAGATTTCTAGCTGAAATATATGCTTTGAAGTGAAGATTTAAAGTCTGTTTGGCCACAAGAGTGGTTTTTGATATACCAATATAAATTCTTATATGTAGTAGACACTTATTTTATTAGATATTAATACTTTAAAAGTTTATATATTATTTAAAAGTGCTTGGTTGCTATCAGCATTATATTCTGAGCAGGTAGCCAACTCAGCAGATATCATCAAATGAATAGACAGGTTGCTCAAATAGTCAGCATAGCAAATGCTATTAATAGATAGAAAATTTTTTATGATCAGCTAAATTAAACAGATCAGAAAATACTATGACCACTAAACAGATTGTCTCATAGGTTCTTTAAAACAACATAGTAATTAAGTATTCTATATATAGGACTTAAAATAGTCATCAGTCTAAGTTATTATCATTCAAAAATAACTGTGTCAGATTTTATAACAAAAGTTATAGCTACTAACTTGCTATGCTATTAGTTCATGTGCTTTACTCAAATCTCTGAAGGCATTGCAAGCACTATCCACATATGGCACATCAAGAAGACTAGAGTATCACTACTCCACTAGTATATTGCACCTGATAAAGTGACCTATACAGTTGAATCAGATAGACATTTGAAAACCTAATAAGTATTAGCATGCAGCTCAGACTATGTGCTTTCCAAAGAAAAAGATGTCATTGCACAATCAAGAGTGGTGAGGCAGTTTCATAATGTCATCCTCAATTCATGCTCACCTCCAATGGCCACTGTGGCAATGAATGAAAGGACAGAGTTGTAAAGTACATTTCTTAATTAAAAATAGTCTCCATGCTACTTGGCTAATATCTGTTAGGCCTGAGTGACATGTGATCTATAACACATGGTAAATAAGTGCTGTATCATGTTTGTACAATCATGCTTAAGTCCACTTGATGTGTTTGCAGATATTATGTCCCAAAGTCAATACTATAGTTGACCTGAGTAAAGCAGTAGAATAAAGAATAGTTCAAGACTAGGAATACATGGTATTGGCTATGCTACTTATATACCATTTGTCTTCTGGATAATTATAATGCTACTAATTGTGAGTGTCTGTACTATAGTGCCCATTGTCCTAAGGCATCATGGTTATCTACAATAGAGCAATTGTCTCATTGTTAAGGCATCATTACATATTTTAGAGCAGTGATCAATGTGATGACCAAGATGCTTCCACAGTCCTGATGCTCCCATGATCCTAAGCACTGATCTAAGCACTCTAACTAAGTATAAATAGGGGTTAAAATGCAAAGAATGCAAAAGAAAAATAGAAAATCATAACAATATCCAAGATCTAAAGCAAAGATGCTAAGGCCTAGCATCCAAGGCAACAAACCTCTTTGCATGGTATGATGCTGCAAATACAGAGTTTGGAAAGTAATGGTTGATCAATCTGAGACAATTTATATATAAGTGGGAAATATTGCAGCTTTGGTTCTTAGCACTTAGGTGTGAGACCATGAAAAAATTTGTTGGTCATCTGTGCAAAATTTCTCTGCTTTATGAGTCATAAGTCTCTCCTACCAATTGTTCTGTATCTGATCTAGAAGGTGATACAGCAAAGGCAGTAATCAAATCTCATTGTTTTGTGAAGCTGTTCAACAACAGCTGCAGAGTCACAGAAAGAGAGGTCAGCTCAGATCATGCATTAGCTGAGGAAATAAACCTCATAAAGATGTATCTCTGTGGCTAAGAATTAATACAGATTCTGATGGCAATACATTTCATAAGTTTACACTCTTATAAGCTAGGAGTCAGTTGTAAAATACTCAAGGCATGTTTCATCCTCTCATTTCAGGAGACACTGCTGAATAGTTTTTGCAGCAGGAATGAATAAAAGCAAAATCCTAAAATGACTTTTGTAATTCTTATTTGAATATTCATAGTCTTACTGTACAGTTCATAATATATATATTAAGATACCTTTTGTATGTATATCAGTTGGCCTTTTTTCATCACTCATATCCTTCTGAGCATGACAACTTATGCTAAAATGAATTACCACTTACATTCTATGACAATGCTGCAGCCATATCATTCAACTGAGTCCAAGTAACAAGGCAAAAGGTTAATTCAAAGCAGAGCTTTGAGGGTGACATCAAGCATGGTAATGATGACATAGCATTTTAGTTCTGAATAGTGACAATAGCAGAATCTACTCTGATAGCATTAATATAAATACCATTTTTTGACTTATTTTGAACTGGTATATACTGTACTGGTATAGACAGGTTATCTGAGCTTTGAGGGGCAGAGGAAATAGTTATAGAAAATAGTCATCATAGTTGTTATCATTGGCATTCATTGAGAGTTAGACCAGCCCAGATGAATCTGCTTCCACAAATATTGAACAAAGACTATGACAAGAAGCTAATAGTCTTCAGTTGTTATCTCAATATCACTGAATACTCAGCATGTCTCCTTATATTTTGAAAAGAACACAACTGGAGTTGATTCACTAAAACAGATGGACTATCAACAGTATATCATGATAGCATCATCTGTAATCACATTCAATTCTGAGTATCCTCTTTCCTTTGATGACTCTATCATCAGCCTATCCCACAATTCTGGTGTTTCAAAATACAGGTATTCAATGCAATTATATTGACATGTATACCATCACTGAAAGCTGGACATATGACATTGATCAGTGGTATGCTGTATTAACCATGCTCTATACCTGCATTTCTGCTTTCTCATCTGGCCACTCATTCCAAACTTGTGCCAAATCACATTCTAATGTTTGGGGCTCCTCTTTGACCTCTCTCTAATCCTTTACTGGAGCAACTCAGTTCAGATCAATAAAAAGCCCTCTATTGGCTGCATGTTCAGTAAAGCAATAGATATTGGTGTTTTCCTTCTAAAAGCTATTATGTAGAATGTCTTTGTCAATAGTGAAGCTTCCTGCATCAAAGAGACAACAAAGCTAAAGTTGTGCATCTGCCAGTCCTGGAAACAAATTGTTTACAGCATCCAATATATTTTGTTTTGATGTCTTGAGCCTATTTTCAACAACTTGAAGAGCACAAGTGCACAAGTTATCATCAGATATTTTGGAAAGATACTTCACCATAATGAGGATGGCCAGGGTGTAGACATAGAGGATGGTGAAATGCTGTAAAGTAGCACTAAATGAACCAACAATATGTGGGATGCACACCACTAAATCACTAATACCAAATCACAATATAGTTCAAGGAAGGAATAATAACATCTGGACTCTCAGTATATAGAGAATGTAACATTGATAGGATGCAATAGAATGTAATTCAAGAATATATATTGCAGTTTACTGGGACAAAGTTGTCTGTGTCACTGAACACATCAAAATCTATCTCAAACAGTCTGCCTGGTGCAGTTTCTCAACTGATATAATGTGTCTGATTGCAACTTATACACAAAACTGAACTGTTCTGAACTGTTTCTAGTCCATTCTGACTGTCTGACACAAACTTTTGATTGCTTTCTGGGGTTTTTGCACAAACAAAGTGATCTGGCCATCACAATACTATTCAAGCTGAGCCCACAACTCAAAGCTCTTAACACAACTCTTACTATTTGCTTGGTAGTATTTTGGGAGAGGTCAGAAACCTGCTCTCCTCCCTCTATATACAATCTGGTATTTATACTTTCTAGCTATCTATGGCTGACTAATATAATCAACTACTGACTAATATACTTGCTGATGCAATCAGAGAGGCTAAACTTATTTTCCAACAGATATGAGCTCATGAGCAGCTATCTGATCAGTTGATCAGGCTGGATCCTGATTTTTGCTATTATGCTAATCATACAGATCTCTGCTTTCAGACCTGAGAATCTTGCATATTACACAGCAAGGCTCACTAATGCTCTGGTCTCTGCTAGACAGAGAAACATCACACTCAAGAGGACTATGCTCTCTTCAGATAATCACTTGTTTAGTATATTTTACTATAGTGGGTACAGGATAGCTAACTGAGTAAAAGGCAATAAATATATCCTTTTTTCTATCTAGTATGGTTGCCTGGCACATCAGTGGAGTCTTTCTCAGTCAGGTTATTGAGCAGATGAATGACATCTTTATGTTTGGAATGCCACTATAAAGATTTGCTTATCTAAGAAGAGTCATCATTTAATCAAAGACAGAATACAAACCCTGATGTTGGCATACTCTGGTACTAAGAAAATGTCAAGGTGAAAGGATAGTTTTTCAATGAATTTAGAAATTCAGTGATTATGATATTGACATGCCCTCCCCATGTTCAGATATGTAAAATTGTGAAATTTGAGAATACATAGACTATATTTCAGTCCACTAAGCATGTAACTGAAAATAGAGCTAGAGCACAAAGAGACATAGCCATTATGATGCTAAACTAAAGTAACAATGAGCAGAGTGTATAGTCTAGTGATAGACTAATACCAGAGAGGTTAGACTGCATGTGAGGTCCTAGCACTGGCTGTTAGACCCAAGCTGCATATGATCTGAACATATGATAAACTGACATCACTTCACACTTTGAGTGAAATGTCAGAGTTCACTTATTGTGTATATAGATTGAGATGCATCAAGGCCTTGAGATTTGGCTTGAGAATAGAGTAGTATGAAGATAAACTTTAGCTTGAAGCTGGGGATTACCAGTGAGAGTGAGCTGTCTTAAATACTTGTACAGATTGTGTCTAATTATACTACTTCCTATTGTACATCATCAAGTCCTTTGTGCTCATTGTCCTGAGGCATCACTACTATATACAAAAGGTTTGTTGTGCATCATTGGACAATACTGTTATATCAAAAGACAATGACTGACTTGGCTGTTGTGATGATTAAGCCTCATCCTATAGTCCTAAGTGCTGGTCTAGATGCTCTGACTAAGCAAGATAGGGGTTATTTCATAGAAAAGAAAGAGTAAAATGGAAAAAATCATAACATTATCTCCTCCTTAAGACCATCATCCCAATAGCTTAATTTAGAAATAATTTATAGTCATATATAGCATCTGATGCATCCATATATTTTTTATTAACCAATTGGTTAGACTCCAGTCTATAGCCCTTCCAGCTGACCAAATAATCAACTGTAGTTGTCATTCTGCCACTCTTTGCTCTGACCTTTCATAATTTGTGATCTAAGATTTGATTGATTTTATAATGTTCTTCATTATTGATCAAATTGGATGAGGGCAGCAGAGAGTGTTGCTGATTTAAAAAGGCAGGAGCGATGTAGGGCATAAGCAGGGCTTTATTGAATACATTGTGGATCTTTCATTATAGTGGAAGTCATAATTTATATGCAGACTGTCTGACTTTGGTGAGGATAGAGAACAGGCTGGTTTGCTTATCAGATAATTTACATTTTAGTTGAGGGAGGTGAAGGTTGGTGGTATCCAATCAGACTTTGTTGTTGATAGAGTAATAGTGGATGGCACATCGATATGTATTATACTGTTTCTTTATTACTGCAGCCACTTTTTCAAGGGCTGCTCAGGTTTTATTATAAATATTCACCATTGTGGTGGTAAAGTCAGTTGATATAGGTGTGGTGCTGTGGAGATGAGTTGTTTGTGTGATGTTTGGGTATCATCTATAGTTGATAAAGAATGGAGTCTTCTCTGTGGCAGAGTGAATATAGTTATTATGTTGAAAGGCAGCAAGGGCAAGCCATTCGATCCAGTCATCCTGATAATAGTTAATGAAGAGTCACAGGTATTTTTCAACTTCTTAGTTCACCTGCTCTGTCTGTCCATCTGTCTGAGGGTGGTATGCTGTAGAGGCATTACATTTAATGTTTAGCAGTTGATAAAGGTCATCCAGAAACTTGGAGACAAATTGTGGTCCCTGATCAGAAATCACTGTTTGGAGTATGTTATACTTGGCATACATCTCATTACATAGGATCTTTGCCCATCCTTCTAATGTGAGTTCTGTGGAGCATGTGATCAGGATGATTGCCTTTAAGAAGCAATCAACAATGAATATGATGGCATTATAGCTATTACAGTCTGAGAGTCCAGTTATCATATCCACCAAGATATATATCTAGGGGATTTGCAGAGTTTTATTAGAGTGAAAGAGAGCAGTCTTGGCTTGTATGGCAGTCTTCTCTCATTGGCAGGTTTTGCAACCCTTGATATAGCATTTGATATCTTATTCTAACTTTGGCCACCAGTATTTGCACAGAATCAGTTTCTTGGTTTTAGTGATTCCTGAGTGTCTCCATGTTGTGTGATCATGACATGTGGTGATGATTTCACCCTGCAGTGTTTGATCCCTGGGAATATAGATTCACCTATTATAGCAGATCATCCTATCTTCCTTTGTTATCTCTTGCTCATGATTCAGGGATAGAGCTATATGTTGGTCTCATTTGCTTGTGCTCCTGATTACACTCTTGATCCATTCATAGATCTCCTCCTCTATAGGCATTATCATGGTCTGAAAGTGTTCTGGTCATAATAATGTTACTTTCTCATTATCTTCTTTTCCTTGATTATGATCTGGCCTCCTACCGAGGAGGTCTGCCTTCTTATTTGCTGTTCTAGCCTTGTGGTGTAGCATATATGAGTACTGGCTTAGTTCAGTAACCCACTGAGCTTGTCAGCAGTTAAGTTTCTGAGGTTGTCAAAAGTACTGAAGGTTTTGGTGATCTGTTCAGATTTCAAATGATTGGGTTGCACTGATAAGATAATAGTGCTATTCTTTGAGGATGAGCATTATCACCAGTAGTTTCTTATCATATATTTCATAGTTGCATTCTGTGATGGTCAGAATCTTGGAAAGAAAGGCCACCAGTTGCTATCATCCACTCTGTTCTTGCAAGAGCATAGTCTCAATGGCCTCTTCATTAGAGTCTGCCTTGATGCAAAACTTATCATCCTGATCTGAGATGACTAGTATGATATCTTCTGCCAGTCACCACTTTAGATTGTCAAACACTGATTGTTATGATGGTCTCCATGTTTAAGGGGTGTTGCCAGTCAACTGGGTCATGGGTTGGATGATGTGGCTGTAGTCTTAGATGAATCAGCAATAGAAGTTGGTAAATCCTAGGAAGGATTGTAACTCCTTCTTTTTGACTGGTTTCAGCCACTCTATTATCTTGGCAACCTTGATCAGGTCTATGCAGATGCTCTCTTCACTGATTATCACTCCTAAGTACTTGGTCTCAAGCACCTTAAACTCATATTTCTTGACCTTGAGAAAGAGCTTATGCTTTCACATTAAGATCAGCACTTGTCATACCAGCTTGCAGTGCTCTTCCTTGGTTTTTGATATGATTAGGATGTTATTCATCATCCATTGGAAAGTCATAGAGGAGTTGGTTAATCTGAAAAACATGATAGTGAGCTTGAACAATCTCTGATTGGTCTAGAAGGCAGCTTTCCATTTGTTCCCTTCTTTGATGCAGATCTTATTGTATCCCTATCAGATATCAAGCTTAATATAGTATTTGGCTCCCTAAAGCTTGTCCATTAGCTTAGAGATTAATAGAAGTGGATAACAATTCTTGATGGTCATCTCATTAAGCTTCCAATAGTTCTGTACTGGTCATAGTTTATCATCCTTTTTCTTGATGAAGAAGAATAGTGAGGCTATGGGTGATTTTGATGGCTTAATGTATCTGCTAGACAAGTTTTCATCAAGGAACTTGTCCAGCTCCTGTTGTTCATGATTGCCAAGAGGATAGATTTCACAGTCCAGATTGGCATTGGCATTTGGAATCAGCTTGATGGTGTGGTCTCATAGTTTCAGAGCTGGGAGCTCATTGAAGCTTTCCTTTTCAAAGAGGTCTTTGAAGTCTTGTGCCTATTCAGACACCATCTCCTCAAATGTTTTCTTCTTCTTTCCTTCATGTGCTTTTGCAGCTAGATTATTGTCATGGTGAACAGCCCAGATGTGTAGCACCTGTTGTATGTTGATGGCAAGTATTGTTTTGCCATCCTCCATCTCTTCATTCCATTGGTCCTCAGGATCTTTGTCAGATAACTCAAATGAAATCTTGTGGCACTTGCAGCATGCAAAGATGACTTTTCTGATCTTTCAGCTGATGAGCAGATTATAACAAATCAGCCAATCATGGCTAAGGAAAACCTCTTTGGTTCTGAGGTCTATTATGGCTAAGTTGATTCATTCTGAGTGATCACCAATAGTGAATCATAACTCAACAAATTCAGTAATTGAGCCAGCCTGGTTCTTTGTTTCATCTGCATTATAGACTGGAATGAGGGTGGCTGTGGCTTTAGTGGGGAGTTGGTGCTTGTCGATGAAAGTGCAGTTGATAGAGCTGCCTGTGTATCTGCTGTCAACCAGTATAGTCACAGCATGAGTAGTTCAGTTTGTGAGGGTCTTGATTTGTGCTTTGACCATTAGATCCCATCTCTGAGTTTTGATTTGCCAAATGTATCTTTGGAATCCTCATAACTTGTCAAGCCATTCAAGAGCCTAACATCACTTGGCCTTCTTTATTTCATCAATGACTTCTTCAATGCAGGTTTTGTGTATCCAATTCTTGAGTACTGCCTTTGCTGCTTCCTCTGTTGGTGCTTCCCATATAGCTCTCCATGTTCATTCTGTGTCAAATGGTTTGAGCCATATCTTGGGGGCCTCTCCCCCCTGTTCAGCCTATAGGCACTTGAGTTTGTTTGAGTTGCAATTCATTGGTGTGTGAAAAGAGAATAAAATTGAGTATATCCAAATGCATGCATAATTTAGGCATAGAGGTGACTACAGAAATACTATTAGTCTATTTAACTATTAGTTGCACACTGTGAAGTCCTTTGGCTGACCCAGTGGAATTGCTCACTGGTCAGCCCCATTTTTTATCTCCTCCACCTTTGTGTTGAATCCTAACTCCTCTTTTTCTTTCTGGAGTTTGGCAATCTGATCCTGGATGTCTTCTCAGATCTGCTTCTTCTTAAAGCAATCCTTTGACATGTGGCCCTTCTGTCTACAATTGAAGCACTTTCCTTCTTTCTTCAGTCGATCTATATCTATAGATTTGCCTGTCTCTGTGTAAATAGTTCCTGTTCCCATCTTCTAGGCTGAGTATGACAGGCTGGCCATCAAGGATCTCAGTTTGGCAGCACTAGTTGTATTAGTGGTTTTACTGGAGTTTGACTAGTTTGGTTTCCAGTAATCTTGCAGAGTATTCTGCTCTGCCTTCTGCTGTTGTCACTCCTTGTACATCTCAATGATCTGCTCCTTCCATTCATCATATCCCTTCAGAATCAGCTGCTTGATTCTGATAGCTGTGATCATAGTGATGTATAAAGACAGAGTTCCTCTCTTGAGAGCCTCAGCCATTCTTCCATCATCTGCCATATCATCTCATATTCCAGCAAGCTTGATGAGCCTTTTCAGCTCATCAAAGTAGTCAGTTGCTGCTTTGTCTCCTATCTTCCAGTCCTTGATCTTCTGTTTGTACATCTTCTGCACTGCCAGATCAATGAATTTGTTGTTTAACATCTATTTGAACACTGGCTATAAGAGATACCAGTAGTGCCCCCTTGTAGTTGATCAGAAGTTGGGTGAGATCAAGATCCATCAGATCTTGGCCTTGTCTTCAAGGTATGAGGCAATGAAGACTACTCAGTTCATATCAGTTCTGAGGTAGCCTATATACATCTTGAAGTATTGTTCACAATTGATCAAAAATTAGTCAATATTATCTGAGGCCCCTTTGAAAGGTCAGAGCTTTCAAAGCAAGTCTGATTTGCATTGTAGCACTATAGCATTCTCTGATAATGTTCTCATTAGGTGTTAGACTCAAGTGTCATGTGAGTTATAGCACATGATAATCAGAAGCTTCCTCACACTTCAGGAAGTCAACTGTTTCACTGATGTGCTAATGGCTTGTTGTGTCACAAGGCCATTCTGGTATGGCTCAAGAGTAGGATAATATGAATAAACTTTAGCTCGAAGCTGGGGTTACCAGTGAGATCAAGCCTCCTTAAATACTATACAGATTTCACTAATAATACTATATACTTATTGTGTCTTTCTCTATCTGTTGTGCTCATTGTCTTTGAGCATTGTTACCATACATAAAAAGGTTGTCTCTGTTATTGAGCATCGCTGTTGCATTGAAAGACAATGACAGACTCAGCTGATTGTGATGACCAAGCTTTGTTCTCATGGTCTTAAGCACTCATTCTTGACACCTTGACTAAGCATAATAGGGGCTATGTTGAAGAAAGAATAGGAAAAATTGTAACATTACCTTCTCCTTAAGATCATCATCTCAATAGCTTAATTAAGGGATAATTTGTAGTCATATATAGCTTCATCAGCATTCATCAGTTTTTTGTTGACCCACTGGTTTGATTTGAGTCTGTAGCCTTTCCAACTGACCAGGTAATCGACCATAGTTGTTGTCCCACCACCTTTAGCTTTTATTTTTTGCAACTTGTGGTTGAGGACCTGATTGACTTTGTAATGCTCTTTATCATCGATGAGATCAGGGGGTGGCAGCAGAGGTTTTTTCTGGTTTGGAAAGGCAGGGGCAATGTATGGCATTAATAATATCTCATTAAAAACATCATGAATCTTCCAGGCTGTGGGCAACTTGAGTTTGTATATGCTGGTGCCAATTTTTGATATTATAGAGAAGGGGCCTATGCATTTATTGGCTAGCTTTCGTTTAGGACACAGGAGGTGTAAGTGTGTTGTATCCAACCATACTTTATTATTGGTGGCATAGTTGTATGTGGGTTGGCAATGCTTATCATACTATCTTTTCATTGTTTTGGTGGCTTTTTCAAGCATGGCCTTTGTTTCGGTATGGATTTTTGTCATGGTGATGGCAAAATCCATGGATGCTGAGGTGGATGTTCAGTGGTGCTGGGTTTGTGCTACATTTGAGTGGCATCCATGGTTCATGAAGAATAGTGTTTTCCCCATTGCTGAATGAATCTGATTATTATGTTGGAATGCAGTGAGGGCCAGCCATTCTACCCAGTCATCCTGTTGATAATTAATGAAGAGGCAAAGGTATTTTTTGACTTCTTGATTTGTGTGTTCCATTTGTCCATCCATTTGGGGATGATATGCCATGGATGCATTTCATTTGATGTTTAAGAGACAATAGAGGTTGTCTAAAAATTTGGAGACAAATTGTGGTCTCCTGTCCAAAATAACAATTTGTGGCATGCCATACTTGGCATAGACCTCATCGCATAAGATCTTTGCCCATCCTTCAGATGTTAGTTTGGTGGAACAAGTGATTGGTATGATCGCCTTAGAAAATCAATCAACTATGACGATGATGGTGTCATAGCCATTATATTTGGGTAATCCCATGATCATGTCTACTGAGATATGGGTCCATGGCATCGATGAGACCTTGTTTGGGTGAAGTGGTGCAGCTTGAGGTTGGATGGATGATTTCTCTCATTGACGCACTTCACATGCTTTGACATATGCAGTGACATTGTTGCTCATTTTAGGCCACCAGTAATTTCTCAATACCAGTTCTTTGGTTTTGGCTATTCCTGGATGGCCAGTGGTGGCATGGTCATGGCAAGTGGCGAGGACCTCACCATGCAGTCTTTGATCTTGGAGAATGTAAATTCACCTGTCATAGTAAATTAGTCCTTTTTTCTTAGTCATTTCTTGTTTGTGATTGAGGGAGGGAGCTATTTATTGGTCCCATTTGTGGTTATTCTGAATCGCACTCTTGATGCACTCATGGATTTCCTCCTCCATCAGCATTATTATGGTCTGGAAATGTTCAGGCTGTAATAATGTTATTCCTTCATTGTCAGATCCCTCCTGATCATGATCTGCTCATCGGCTCAGAAGATCAGCCTTCTTGTTAGCTATACCAGCCTTGTGATGGAGTGTGTACTGGTACTGGCTGAGCTCAGTGACCCATCTGGCCTGTCGGCAGTTCAATTTCTGTGGTTGCCAGAAATACCATAGGTTTTGGTGATCAGTCCAAATTTTAAATACTTTCATAGCCCCAATCAGATAATGTCACCATTCTTCCAAGGTGAGCATTATCACAAGCAGTTTCTTGTTGTAGATCTCATAGTTGCATTCATTAATAGTTAATGCTTTGGAGAGGAACACAACTGGTCTCCATCTTCCATCCTGTTCTTGTGAGAGTATGGCACCGATAGCACCTTCACTGGAATTGGCTTCCACTCAGAACTTCCTTTCTTGACTGGGAATAGCGAGTATGACATCCTTGGCTAGTCGTCGTTTCAGATTATCAAAAGCAACTTGCTAGGAATGTCCCCAGGTCCATGGGGTGTTGCTGGTCAGTTGGGTCATAGGTTGGATGATTTTACTGTAATCCTGAATGAACCATTGGTAGAAGTTGATAAATCTAAGGAATAATTGAAGCTCCTTTTTTCTGGTTGGTTCTGGCCACTCAGTTACCCCAGCCACTTTTATGAGATCCATCCAAATACTTCCTTCACTGATGATAACCCCTAGATATTCCATCTCGAGTACTTCAAATTTGCATTTTTCCACCTTGAGGAATAGTTTATGTTTCCTCATGAGAGATAGTACTTGTCGTACTAGCTTCTGGTGCTCCTCCTTCATTTGTGACATGATAAAAATGTCATCCAGATATATTGTGACCTTTCTGGTGGTGATGAGGTCTTTGAATATATCATTCATCATCCATTGAAATGTTGCTGGAGAATTGGTGAGTCTAAAAAACATGACTGTGAGTTCAAATAACCCCCTGTTCATCCAGAACACTGCCTTCCATTTGTCTCCTTCTTTGATGCAGACATTGTTATATTTCCATCGGACATCGAGTTTGGTGTAATATTTAGCACCTCAGAGTTTGTCCATTAACTCTGAGATGAGTGGAAGGGGATAATAGTTTTGGATCATCATCTCATTTAACTTCTGGTAATCTTAGACTGGTCAGAGCTTGCCATTCTTTTTCTTGATGAAGAAGAATGGTGATGCCATGGGAGACTTTGATGGCCTGATGCATCCACTAGACAGGTTCTCATCCAAGAACTTGTCTAGCTCTTATTGCTTGTTGGTACCAAGGAGATATGTCTTGCAGTCCAGATTAGCATTGACATTTGAGATCAGCTCAATGGCATAGTCCCAGGGTTTCAACTTCAGCAGTTCATTGAAGCTCTCCTTTTCAAACAAGTCCTTGAAGTCTCATGCTCACTTTGGCACCATCTCTTCAAATATCTTCTCCTCCTTGCATTCATTTGCCTTGGCAGTGAGATTGTTGACATGATGGACTGTGTGGATGTGTAATTCCTTCTGGATGTCAATGGTGAGAATGGTTTCCCCATCCTCCATCTCTTCATTCCATCGGTCCTCTGGATCCTCATCAGGCAACTCAAATGGGATTTTTTGACATCGGCATCAGGTGAATGTGATTCACCTAGTCTTCTAGTTAATTAGTGGATTGTGACATATTAGCCAATCATGACCAAGAAAGACTTCCTTGGTTCTGAGATCTGTCATGGCTAAGTCAATCCATTCAGAGTGATCTCTGATTGTGAGTCAGAGTTTGACAAACTCGGTAATTGAACCAGCTTGGTTTTTGGTTCCATCTGCATTATAAACCGGGATTGGGGCCGCTGTAGCCTAGGTTGGAAGTTTGTGTTTGTTGACAAAGGCATGGTTGATGGAACTCTCAGTGCAACTGCTATCAATCAGGGTAGATATGACATAGGTTGTCCAGGATATAAGGGTTTCAATTTGAGCCTTTGAGACCAAATCATGCTCTGGGGTTTTAGACTGGCATATGAACTTATGTGATCCTTGTAACTCGTCAAGCCACTCCAGGGCTTGGCACCATTCAGCCTGCCTCATTCCTTCCACTATTTTATCAATTACTTCTTCAGCCCTTGTTTGGTGGACCCAATTTTTAAGCATGGCTTTTGCCATTGCTTCATTCTTAGCATCTCTGATGGCTCTCCACATTCATTCAGTATCAAATGGTTTGAGCCAAGTATTGGGGCCCTCTGCTTTTGTTTAGCCCATAGATGTTTGAGTTTTTTCTTCTTGTGATTCAGGAGTATGCAGAATAGATGACTGGGGTATATTCAAATGCATAGATAGAGTAAGTATAGGAGTAACTACAGAAATCCGATCAGTCTGACTAGCAGTTGTAGGTTGCACACCATTAAAGTCTGTGGCTGGCTCAGTGGAATTGCTCACTGGTCAGCCCCATCTTTTACTTCCTCCACCCTGGTATCTTTGCTGAGTTCTTCATCCTCTTTCTGCAATTTGGCAATCTGTGCCTGTATGTCTTCATGGGTTCACTTTTTTCTTGGGCAGTCTTTCGCCATGTGGCCTTTCTGCCTGCAATTGAAGCACTTTCTTTCTTTCTTCATTCAGTCTATATCCATCGGCTTTCTTGATCCAGTATACATTGTTCCTGTTCCTGTCTTCTGGCTGCTATAGAAAGAGGTCATAGAGGGTTCCGATGATTTCCTGGCAGTTTGCCCTGACTTGTTCAGGGTTGGCAGGGTTGACTTTTTGATATAGTCTTGTAGGGTTATGGATTCTGCTTTCTGCCTTTGTTGCTCTTTGTACATCTCAATGATCTGCTCCTTCCAGTTGTTGTATCCGACTGACATCAATATTTTGATGCCTATAGCTGAAATCATTGTGATGTAAGAAGAGAGGACTTCTCATTTGAGGGCCTCCACCATTCTCCCATCATTGGTGACATCCTCTCATATTCCAGTGAGTCTGGCAAGTCATTCTAGCTCATTGAAGTAATCTGTTGCTGCTTTGTCCTCTATTTTATACTCCTTGATCTTTTATTTATGCACTTCTTGTACTGTCAAATCAATAAACTTGTTGTATATTATTTGTTTGAATACTGGCCATGAGGAGTATCAATAGTGTTCCCTGATAGTTGATTGGAAGCTCAGAAAAATCAGGGTCCACTAGTTTTTTGCCTTTTCCTCAAAGTAGGAGGCAGCAAAGATGATCTGGTTCATATCAGTGCTGAGGTATCTTATATATACCTTGAAGTACTGTTCACAGTTGATGATAAACCAGTCGATGTCATTGGAGGTGCCCTTAAAGGGCCATGGTTTTCATAATAGATTGGGTTGATATTACAATACTGCAGCATTCTCTGGAAGAGCACCCATTGGGTTGGGCCACTCAGAGAATGGGGGTCTGTTCCATTCATGCGGGGGGCCAGGGAAGGAGTGAAGGGAGTTGTCATCTGCCACAGGGCTTCTCTGGAGTGTGGCCTCCTTTCAGACAATGACACCATCCCGAATAGTAAAATCCAGTCAGATAGCTTCCAGATCATCACATACTGGTTCTTTTCCTGATCTGCTTGTTCTTGCCTGATCAGGAGATGGTTGTCCTTCTAAAAGTCAGCTTCTCTTTCCTATCTAAGGATTTCAGAATCCTTCATGCTGTTGAGCTGGTGGGCTGGATTGGTGTCAGATTTTTGTAAGCTGGCCTGCCATACTTCGGATTGAGGGGTCTGAGGCTTCAGCTTGACTTCGGATAGATAGCACTATATATACAGCTCATTTCAGCAGGATAGGTAGAGAGTGTGGCATGGGTTGTGGCTGGGTTTTGTCTTGATACAAGGGCATCAGCCCAATAGGGTCTTCCAGATGCCATCATTTGTACTCTTTCCAAGCATACTTTGTTGCTGAATACTGTAAAAGGTTTCGTTTTTCAGCCACATCTGTATACTTATACTTGCACCCTAGAGGCAACTCTTGCCAGCAAATGTTCTGCCATAAAAAGAGTATCCCCTACTCATACAACTCCTGATACTCCTTTCTCCTTGCTCACTCTATCTCTGCTATCAAGGCTTCTTCGTCTGATTCTTTGTTGGCTGCCTCTATGTATCATGTGAGGGAAAAAGGACCTTCACTGTCCTCATCATCCCTCTCACCCCCTTCGATCTCGCTGTCCTCTTCCTCAAGGAGGGAATTGATGAGTGGGTCATAGATGGATGGCACCACTGGTCAGAGGGTCACTGGAGATCCACTCATCGACTCTGGTGCTGGGGCTGGCAGTGTTGGACTCAGAGGTCATCTGCTGGATTAGAGGATTCCAGAGCTGACTGTATCAGGTGCCACCATGTGCTCTTGCCTCCTCCAGTTCTTGGCTATAAAGGCTGAAGTCTTGCTGGAATCCAGGATCGAGAAACTGGTGAGTGACTCTACTCTCCAGGAATCATTGGAGGGCTTGGTCAGAGATGTGAGTGTTGTCTGGTACCCAGAGCCTATAGGCTCTAAAGATGGAGTTGGTGTCAGAGGAAATGGTGTCAGTTTTGATAGAGTACTGGAGGGTTGAGGGGCGATCACCAGTTCTGGCTGATTAGTCCCTTCGGATTGCTTCACTTCTGATGATAATACTGGCTGTCCCTGCCCAAGGGTCGGTCTCTGAGTTGGGCTCCCTGAATAGAGATTCCTTGGAGTCAGTCTGGAGGCCATACCAGCTTAGGGAGGTGGATCCCAATCTAGTGGCTTTCTCCAGTCATCGTTTCTGTCACCCCTGGTGGGCATACTCTGCTTCTTTGAACTCTTGCTAGGCTTCACTCTGTACATACTCAGTGAGCTCCTCCTGGGCTCGCTGAGCTTCTGCCTGTCAGGCTTCATTCTGCTGCTGCTGCTGTACTACTGTATTATAGTCAAAGGGGACTTGAAGATCTCAGTCTAGGAAAACTTGTCATATGATTTGATCCCAGGCAATCCTCCCTCTGGCACTGGCCATTCCTGCTTCTGGCTGACTCCTGATGTGAAGGTTGTTGTTGGGATCCTCTGCCACAGTGATAGTGAGCTCCATGTTTGTGAAATTCTGGTGGATGCTTCTCCTGTGGGAGTCATCGAGCTCCAACTGACTGATAGATAGGTTTGACTCAGAGATGATGTAAAGGGAGCCATGGGAGGAGTTTGAGGTCATCTGGGGTCTCGAAGCCACTCAAGCAGCATCAAGAGAGTTCTGAGTATGGTTTTCAATCCCAGGGACATTTAAGATGAGGGAATGGCTAGAGGTGAGGAGGTTCAGAGGGATATCACTGGAGATCTTCTCAGGCTCCTGGGTGACATTTGCTGTCCATGAGTTCTGGAATCCTGCAAAAACAGGGTTGCAGTTTCTGCTGGGTCATTGAGAGGGATACTGGTATCTCTCTTCTTCTTGAGGGCTCTCTGAATTTGGGCTACTATGTCCAGTTTTGGATATGGATCATCCTTGCAGCTAGAAAGACATTCTGACAGAGGCAGGAATGTCATAGAGGGGTAGATCAGGGGTTATGTTTCAAAGGATGGTATGTATCTACTGGAATGCTTGATAGTGTCTGACTATCCAAGCTGTTACCGATTGTCATCTATAGCAGAGGGTGATGATGGCTAGAAGTTCCAACAGCATTCCAATGATGGAAGCTATTAGTTCAAAGAAGTCATGATTAAGATTGGTGTTTGTCACTGGAGGCATTCAGTTTCTCAGCACAATTGGGCTTGAGAAAGGGAAGATAATAGCTTTGAGCTAATTGTTAGACTCAAGCATCATATGAGTTATAGCATGTGATAATCAGAAGCTTCCTTGCACTTTGGAAAGTCAACTGTTTCACTGATGTGCTAATGGCTCATTGAGTCATAAGGCCATTCTAGTATGGCTCAAGAGTAGGATGATATGAATAAACTTTAGCTCGAAGCTAAGGTTACTAGTGAGATCAAGCCTCCTTAAATACTATACAGGTTTTGCTAATAATACTACATACTTATTGTGTCTTTCTCTGTCTGTTGTGCCCATTGTCCTTGGGCATTGTTACCATACATAAAAAGATTGTCTCTGTCATTGGGCATCGCTGTTGCATCAAAAGACAATAACAGACTCAGCTGGTTGTGATGACCAAGCTTTGTTCTCATAGTCTTAAGCACTCATTCTTGACATCTTGACTAAGCATAATAGAGGCTATGTTGAAGAAAGAATAGGAAAAATCATAATATTAGGTTGGGCTATTTTTCAAAAGGTGGGCAGTGCCACTTGATTGATGGCCTGAGAAATGAGTGAAGAGAGTTGTCATCTGCTACAGGACTTCCCTGGGAGGCAGCTTCTTTGTGCACAATTATCTTATCTCATAGTAAACTCTAGTCAGACTGCTTCTGGATCATCTTAGATTGGCTCTTTACTAATGCCACTCTTAGTGGCTTCATCTGATGGTGGTTGGGTAGCCAATAGTCAGCTGCTAGCTTCTGTCTATGGGTTGCAGTAGCTGGTTGGCCAGACTTCAGACTGAATGTGAGTTCTAGTAAGCTATATTGCTAAGGTCTGTACCAAAGAGGTGGAATACCAATATTGGCTTCAGATAGATGATGCCATATATGCAGCTCACTTCAGAGTGATAGGTGATAACCATGGCATTGGTCAAATCTTTGGTGAGGACTGATAAGCCAGTAGCCTATCAAGCTGATTCTTGGGGTGCTGTCGATTATATTCTTCTACCACATAATCAGTGGTGACATGTCTAAGGATCTCCTGTCATTCAGATAGTTCATTAATATATAATTTTCCTATGGAGATTGATAACTAGTTATTGTCATGCCATAGGAACATTATCTCTCTTTGGTATAGCTCCTTGAACTCCTGCTCCCTGTTCCTTCATATCTCTTCTTCCAGGGCTTCTTTATCCATATCTTCAGAATAGAAATATCTGGTGTCTCTAGTAACCCCTTGGGGTAGTTCACTACTCCCACTGTCCTTGTCTCCCTCAGCTAGCTGTTCCTCATCCTCCTCATCCTTAATGAGGGAGACAACAGGCTGGTCAAAGATACTCTCCTCAATCTCAGATGGTCAGACTGTCACTAGTGACCTACTGCTCTAGCTGTATACTAGGTTCAGTGATAGGGCTTGAAGAGGCTGAGGTTGTCATAGCAATGTATGTTGCTCTGGATTAGCTTCTGATTTTGTTGTTATACCTGTTTCCTCCTGCTGATCATGCAACCTCCACTCTCTCACTATAGATGCAGAAGTTTTCATAGAATCACTCATTGAGAAACTAATGAGCAACTCTGCTTCCAAGGAAGCCTTAGAGAGCATGAGCAGAGACATAGGCATTAACAGATACTTGAAGCTCATAGTGTCTGAGAACAGACTTGTCATCCTCGAGATCAGTGTCTGCACTAAGAGTGTATTGGAGAGGAGAATAAGTGAGATCCTTGAGGCTGGCAGAATGGAAATCAGCTTGTCTGGAAGATGAGATTCCATTGTCTCTCATATTTCTGGCTTTGTCAGCAGTGAGGACTTCAGGAGGTCCACCTGCCTATGAGTCTTACTTGTTGCTAGTATTAGGTTCCTGGAATATGAGTGAAGAGAGCAAAAGCTCTGAATGGAGCCCATACCAGCTCAGGGATCTGCTTCTAAAGCAAGAGGCCTCTGCCTCTCACTGCTGTTGTTGTCATTGTCAGTCCCACTCAGTCTTTTTAGCCTCTTGCTGGGCCTCTGCCCTGAGACAGCTTTTGAGGCTGGAGGGACTAACAGTTCAGACCTGCTGTTCCTCTTGTAATACTGCTGCACTATAGTTGAATGGGATATTGAGATTCCATGTGGAAAAATATTAGTGAATGAGCTTGTCCTGCACTTCTCATCCCCTTCATTCATCATCTGCTTGCTGATTGGGTGACCTCTCCATCCCACTGCTGATCCTGATAGAGAGAGTCTCTGTATGGCTTTGGGCAGGGGTGTCATAGAGTAAAGAAAGGTCATGGGAGTCACTCCAGGGTCTCTGAGCCATTCCAGTGGCATCAAGAGAGTCTCAGATATGGTCAGCAATCCCATGGATTTATAGAGCAGTAAAAGGGTTGGAGGATGGAGACTGCTCAAAGAAGTCTGAGAGGAGATCCTCATCCTTGTAGTTAGGGATAGAGGGCAGGACCCATGGGTTCTGGAACCCTATGAGGCAAGGGTTGCAGTTTCTGCTTGTTTGTCAAAGGGGATATTCATGTCTTTCTTCTTGAACATTCTCTTAATGTGGGCTGCTAGACCCTGCCTTGGATACAGTTTATTTCTGAGGCTGGTGGAATGTTTGTCAGGATTCAGAGATGTCATAGAGAGGGAGGTTGAGAGTTATATTTTGTAGAATGCAACAGATGTTTTAAAACTCTTGATAGTGTCTTATAGCCCAGGCAGTAACTGATTGGCATCTCTAGTATAGCTGGATGATCATCAATAAGCCTAATAATGTTCTGATGATAGAAGTGAGAAGTTCAAAAAACTCATGAGTAAAGTTAGAGTTTGATAGGTTGATGTTGATAAAGAGCATTTGGTTTCCTTCACACAGATTATGCATAAGGAAAGAGAAGTAGAAGCTTTGAGCTAATTGTTAGACTCAAGCTGCACATGATCCAAACACATGATAAACTGATGTCACTTCACACTTTGAGTGGAACATCAGAGTTCACTTATTGTGTATATAGATTGAGATGCATTAAAGCCTTGAGATTTGGCTTGAGAATAGAGTAGTATGAAGATAAACTTGAGCTTGAAGCTGGAGGTTATCAGTGAGAGTGAGCTGTCTTAAATACTTGTACAGGTCATGTCTAATTATACTACTTTCTATTGTATGTTGTCAAGTCCTTTGTGCCCATTATCCTGGAGCATCACTATTATACACAAAAGGTTTATTGTACATCATCAGGCAATGCTGTTGTGTCAAAAGACAATGACTGACTTGGCTGTTGTGATGACTAAGCCTTGTCCCACAGTCCTAAGTGCTGGTCTAGGCACTCTGACTAAGCAAGATAGAGATTATTTTATAGAAAAAAAAAAGTAAAATGGGAAAAATCATAACACTGACCTTAAATATGCTAATATCATTACAAGAAGACATGCTAGAAATAAAAAGAGTACAATCAAAATATGATCAGCAATTCTGGTCACATTGATCAAGGATGCACAGCCATTGATATACTGATGGGACATGCCTTAGAACAGAAAACTGAGATCCAAAAAAAGATATCTGAATAACTGGGTGTTGAACAGAGAAATAGAATGATGACAACAAAGCAATAAATAGAGAAATACTACCAAAAGGTGAATAGTGCATATAGCACTCAGAGACTTGTGCATGTACTTATAGTACCTTAGTGCACATAACACTGTGAGAGACTTTGCATCATACTGAGGTATGACACATAACCATTGGGTGGATTAATTAATGCATGCCAGACCAGAAGTGGTACATATTATGAGTCAAATAGAATGTCTGAACACTGGAAAAGAGAACATAGTCATTGTGGCTGACTCCAGACAGGAGAGATAACCCCAGAGGCCTGGAACAGTTCTCTGGTGTCAGAATGCTTCACTGGAGAAATAAGAAAGTGAGCAGATCTAGCTAGGCTAGCTAACCAATGTCAGCTAGACAGGGAACAGTGGGCACAGTTCTGATCCAGAACAGAATAAGTGTGGCAACTGTGACATGCACATGAATGATATGCCAGAGACTCCAGAATGGAGTCCCACACTTTGAAACTACTATATTTGGTGTGTCTTAGTAAGTACAGTAGTAGACTATTTAAGTACTACATTGTAAGAGTAGTAGATAAGTTTTCAACCCTTCACAGTTGCAGTGTATTGGGCACAAAAAGCCTTGCACCCTAGCTCTGGATTTGTGTTTGTAACTTCAGGCAAGAAAATAAACTTATTATTGATATCATTAAGGGAGATTTGAGAACTGAGTGAGGCACAGAAGCTCACAAGGAACTTGAGTTCAAATTGATAAGAGGTTTTGGATTGCACCCTAACCTGAGAATAAGAGAGCAGTGTCTGAAGGGCATCATCTTGAGTTTTTGAGGTATTTGTGATGTATGGCACTACAGATGGCAGAGGTTCAAATCCTTTAGCCTGTGGACAGGGTTATTTGTGATATTTCCACAGATCAGCAGGGGTTCAAACCCTTTGGGTCTGCTGGATGGCATTTTATTGTGTTTTGTGTCTCTGGATTGCATAGGTTTGAATCCTGTGAGTCTATGATCAGTTTTGAAACTTGTGTACAGAGATCTGAGCTCCTTAGCACTTGTAGGTGTGTTTGTGATTGGTTTCTGCCTAAAGCACGAAGCTTTGAGTCATGTATTGTGTGTGTTAGGGATTTTGATTTGATCTGAGCTGTGCTTGAGACCTTTTGAGAGCTTGTGGGATTGTTTTGACATATTGTATTGAGCTACAGTACCTTTGCCTTGAGGCCCAGCAACACCTGTTGCCACCTCTTGTTTTGATAAAATGAAAAGCTTTGAGACTTAGAGAGACCTAGGACTGTTGTATGTGTGCTATTGCTGTTTGCATGCAGTGGATTCATTGAAGAAGACAATTATATTTGCTGTTACTACTTTTATCACATTATAACCCCCCCAAGAACTAAGAGTACTGTGAGTGTGGATGTGAGTGTGGGTCTGATCAGTGGATAGGATTCCACTGTATCCATTTTCATCTTGTGCACATGCATGACCTCATCAATGTTCAGCATAGAGATGGTATATGATGGTCTTCATTTTTCAGGTCCAGTGGCCATCCCAGAAATCATAGCCATCCTCATTTCTTAGGTCTGCATCTTCATAGGCTACAAAAATTGAGGACATGGAACTGCACCAGTGATATCTCAATGAAAGAGACTGAAGACTTGTTCATAGATTTCATCATCCTTTATGACCTCACAAGCCAAGATCAGAGACCCTCGAATGGCTGAGAATACCAGGAATTCTCTTCACATCCAAGCTATATAGTTGAGAATGTAGTAACTGTCACTATACACCATCTTCTTTTCAGAGTTTATGAGGACCAGCCTGGTTGTGCAGTCAAATTCGTCGCCCCTGTTGTAGGACCGCATCATATCACACAATGCATGAGAAACAGACATTCGATGAACAGTTCGTCTTCAGTCGAAGAACAAAGATTCAAACACCTGGGGAAGAACTCTATATCTGCGTTTTCTTCAGCCATGGAAAGCTATATATCGGGAAGCCATTCAGCAACCTCCGTCATGATGCTGTCCATCAGTGGGCCTTGCTCAAAACACCTATCGTCTGGATTGTATCTCTCACATGTAACAAGCTCCTTTGATGACGACGTCGATAAAGAAGCGTGGCACAACTCATATTTGAGGTCTCTAAATGCGCTCTCGCTTCCTCGCTTCCTGGAAGGATATCCGGAAAGGAAACAGCAATTTTACAGACATTTTGAAGAGCCTCGCGATTGTCAGGAGTCACTTCGAGTGGGTTGGCTGTAGCCAACGCATCAGTAAGGAGGGTGCGGAGTTACTGTACCGGTGAAAATTTGATTTTTGCATTTGATGTCGAAACGACGCGTCCTTTCGTGCTGGACGCACTGCTGGAGCTGACGTAGTGCGGTTACGGAATGCACCTTTCACGCTACGTGTTTTTCGTGGTGAGAAAGACAGGGTGATGAAGCGTGACTTCTGGGCCTGGAAAAAATGCCTTTATGCTCCCGATGCCAGTCATGTTCCCCTTTAATACCAAGAAAGGTTCCGACCAGAATTTTCCACTTGGAAGTTGAATGTGAACATAGGTCCACAATACGGCCCGAATGCTCAATGACGGCAAACACCGAATTTATCTTACCGACGACCAGTGATGTTAATCGACAGCATGGAAAATCAGCATCGACGAAAAAAGAAGACAATCAATCTGCGTCTGGATATTTACTGATGATCTTTGGTTTCATAGGGCGAAAGCCTCACCGAGCACTGATCTCTCGTTCTGTTTATGTATGGCCTACATAACTTGGAATTAGGCACTCATTTTCCTAAAATTTGTGTCGACATTGTTAAGACCTTTTTTTGTGGAAGACATCAAAAACAAGACGATGCTTTCCTACAGAGTGAATAGCAACATTACAAGTTGAGGGATACCGAATTCTTATCGTACACTTTCATAGCCAAGATCGTAAATCAGACTTCTAACCAAAGCAGTCTCTCCAAAATGGGTACAACCCGTCCTAATCTAACAGCGCCTGTGTCTGAGGAGAACGCGTCTTGATTGTGCATTTGAAAGGCACGGGAAAGCTACACATAGAATTAAAAGTCACCCCACATCCAACACAGAAGCCTTACCTCAAAAAAGCGCTCGTAAACGTTTCGCTTGGTTCAACAATCCGACCTTCAGAATCCACGGCCTTCGTGAATGACAAAGTCGACACCATAGACGCGATGGCAATCCAGGCAGTGTTCAAAGCGATATAACGGCCAGGACAGATGCTGGAAGAATACCGTCAAGAGTGGTCGACATAGATACATCACACAACGCTTACCGTCTTCCAAAACCAAACGCCACTGTGGGTTCAGGTTCGCGTTCCTTCCCGTCTCGAGGCATGAACCGGTCGGGGTCGAACACTAGAGGGTTGGGATAATCCTTTTCGTCGTGAAGCATGGCCCTACATCGTCTGTGAATCCGAGGCTGGGAGATCATACATTGACTGGTGACTAACCAAGCGTTTCCAATGATCGTCGCGCCTACAAAGGGCACATAATCATAAACCGAGAAGAAAAAACATATTTGGAACGTACCTGCAGGTATGTAGTAACCTCTGTAAACATCCTCTTTCACGGTACGGTGAGCAATGCCTACATGAAATTTATCAAGTCAAGTGTGCTCATAGATCTGAATGCACATACCCAGTGGAACAACGGAGTTCCATCTCATAGCTTCCAACACGATAGCATCAATATAAGGCAGTTGTGGACGGTCATCAAAATTCGGCAAGCGGTTGCCATAACCAACCACGGCGTCCAACTCAGCTTGAGCTTTGGCTTGTACCTCGGGATAAAGAAGAAATGCAAGCATCGCGGAAAGGACGACTATCACGGTCTTTGGACGGTTCGGAGACTCTGAACAATACACAAGGGTTCAAACCTACCGTGTCAGCTCCCGCTAATTAAAACATGAGATCAGATCTTCAGTGAGCGCCGAGAAACACTTACCAGCAAAGGCAACTCCAGCCGTATTCCGTATGATTTCAAGGTGCGTTGGGGTGTCTGCAACCTCGGTCTTTTGCATCTTTGTTAGATTTTCAGAGACGAATGAAGGGGGTGCAAGGCCCTTCGCCTGGAGCAAGAGTCAACTAGACCGATATCAACGAAAGAGTAAGTGAAGGCATACCATGGACTCTCTTGTGTATTCAAATGGTTCTTCTGACATGTCATCGACGTCTTTTCTCCAGGCTTGCGCTAGCCTAATAAATTCTGCACCAGGCAACCAACCTTCACAGTGCCTACATTACCAGCCTGAGCAGAAAATAAAGAAAACTCACGTGGAAGATATTTCAAAATAGGGAAGTAGTCAACCAAAAAAGCCCCGACGTTCCCAACGATGCGAACACTTTCCAACGCCCGATCCACCAACTCCACAAATCGATCACCGTTCGGATCCACATCATATCCGTAGACGATTTTCATGATGGTGGAGCCTGCATGGCTAGAAGGCCGTCAGTTTCCCAGAACAGGCTATCGGGTACACCCAGCTCACTGGCGAACATGGTGAACAAAAGCGTCGGGAGATTTATGCAGCTGTTGTAGCAAAACCAACGTCGCTTTCATCTGCACAGGATAGTACGCCGGAAGTGCACGAGGCTGGAAGTGCTGGTGAAACATTCGACGATGCATTCTATAAAGAGAAGGATGGAAACCAGAACAGGAACAACATACATGGTTGTACTGACCTCCACCAATCAGAATACCTTACAAAAGCCATGTTAAATCCCCATCCCGTTAACTTTAACATCGTGAAATCTGTATGGGGTTATTCCGAACTCTAAGACCGGGGGAGGGGGAATTATGCATACTCACCTGGCCTATCGGAATAATTCCCGGATCGTTTTTCGAAGAGATCAATTGCTGCTTTGGCAGAGTTGATTACAACTGTCGGATTTCCGGGTATGTCCAGATACAAGATGTCGCCATAGGTGGTAGCCCATCGAGCAAAGGTGCGCCATGGGTAGTCTTCGGCGCGGGGCACATCCCAGAGGTTCCCTATGAGCGGGAGTCCCTTAGGTCCAGGAGGGAGAGGTGGACGTTGACGATTAAATGAGACAGACAGTCGATATAATAGTAAGGCACCGAATGACAGAAATGCCAGGAGGAGGGTCGAGTTCATCATGAAAGGGTCCCTGTGGGTGATATCTCCACGCTTCCGATTCCTTAAGTACTTATCTCATCTTGCTCCCGATTTATTCTATCAATAGATTTAAAAAGAGCAGATGATAGGTCCACCTGACAGTGAACGTGTGGTCATGGAGTACCAGTCGCATAACTCAGTCTAATGGACATCCCAGTTCCTCTTGGTACCGTGGCGTCAATGTCGGAATCAGGTATGAGCAATCACGGAAAGAACTGGGTACGATACTGGCGGTAAACATCGGTTTGGTGACCTAGCTTTAGAGGGAAACAAGGAATGACAGCCATACAATTGGTCTGCCTACCTTACTCGAACCTCTATGAGCATTGAAAGCGGAACACGCACATCAAAGATCAAGTGACGAACATAGTTGAATTGGGTGGAGATTCTATTGGCGCGCGGCCATGATCAGGGGCGTTGAGAGGGAAAAGACATCGTGGGACAATCGAAGGGAGCGAAGCAGTTGTTATGACGTCATTCTCGACTCGTGCACATTATCGTCCATTGCGGCATGAATACAAAGGGAGGGGTCCGTGAAGACCTTTGCCCAACTGAAAATAGACAGGCACTGTTCTCATGTTATCCAACCAATCTATAAGCTCTGAAGTATGCTACAGCCTGCCATATGAGACAATGAAATTGTTGAGCATGTCTTCGCCTGCGGATAGAGAATTTGGGACGCGACGATGAATCAGCAGCACAGGAGGCATTGGTGTGGACAACTGACTCTCTATTCTTGCCACATAACAATCCTTTGTCCTCATGGATGTTAGGAAGAGCGAGGAGTTTCATGCGTGCGAGCTAGCGTGAAAGAAAGGTCAGACTAACAAAAACCTCTCGGCGAGGTCGTCTATCTTCGATGACGTCGGTTACTTCCCATTCTATGTATTCCTTGATAGGGACGCTTCATCATTCTCTCATTCATAGTTATCCAGAATCGCCCACAAGGTACCTGACGTTTAGTCCCGACATGGACTGATGCGCTCAGCGAAACCACCCAACTTGCGCGTCGACGTGGAGGAATGGCTACATGTTGACGGGTGCTAGAGAGGATTGGAGGATGATTCATAATGATATCATTCACAAGCACACGAAGATAAGGATGAGGCAATCCCATCTAGATCAAGACAGCGAACATCTCCAAGCCGCAGACTCTGAGGATATACTCCTGATAGTTCCATAGTTCGACTCGGAAACTGCAACAACTTTCGCTTTCCTAGTGCTTCCGACTCTTGTTATAATCTTGATATAGCCCGAGTCAGTGTGCATCCACTTCGACGGTCTCTTCGGTAGAGTCGAAATTAGATTTTTTGTTAAAACACGTGACGAGGTACGCGTCAGCCGGTCCGGACATTGATTGACCTTTTCTCAGTCTTTCGTCTCTAAACCGTCTTTGTTAATACGAAGGCTCTTTTAATATCACTGTCTTCGTTTTACGAAGATCATATCTGCCTTCCAGTGAGCCCAGTCTCATACATGATTTTTTTCCGGGCGATGAAAGGCCTTCATGACTTACTCCTCAAGTTCGTGGTGTCCACAGCAAAAGCTTGCCTGTGGCAAGTGTTGTGTAGATCGCATAGCAGATGCTCAACTCGTGTCCAAAGGTTTTAACGACGCCAATAGTGTATCCATCTGAAGACAGTCGATATGTTTCAAAGGCAAAAAACATCGCAGGCGAGCACCATAGGGAACGATACTGTCAGCTTCGTGTGACACATGGAGACGTTTTCAATTTACTGACGATGTTTATTCTTAGCATCTACAGGGAGCGCAGCGAAACCGCGAACCGCACTTGCACGATGGAAACCGTTCGTAACGCATCTGAAGTTGGACACCATCTCGTCTCATTTTCATGACAACGACCAACGACGTGGCCTTCCTGCACTATTGCAATGGGCTAAGGCCTGAACCATACCAGGGGACAAGGCACGCTGTGGTGTGCTACGGGATTGTTGGCGACGCTTTGACCAGGTCAGGACAACATCCACATGGCCAAGACACCGTTTGCCACTGGTTGTTCCACCACAACTCTTTGGCCAGACAAGACCAGTCATAATTGGTATTTATACCGTTCCATTTTGTGGCATCCATCCCAAATTGCCATCATGCCCAAATCAAAGAAACCCCGTCCGACTTGCGCCCGCCGTATTCCCCAGAAGCACGATCTATATCCACACCTCTCCTCGACAAACGATCAGCCTCTGGACTCCGAAGTCGACGAGATCCGTTTGGTCATCGAAGACACAAAATTACGCCTCGAAGAACAACAGAAAGCCCCTCAGCTTGATGTCGCTCAAACTCGGCAAGAATCGAAGGAACTGCGAGCAATCATCAGGACTTGCATGAAGATCATACACCCGATACGCTGTCTACCATTCGAGATAATCGGCGAGATCCTCCTCCACACGCTTTCAGGACCCGACCACTGGAACAACTACCCGGAGGTCCATGACTACCACCACGGCCCTTGGGCATACAGCCGCGTATGTCGACGATGGAGAGCCGTTGCCATCTCTTTACCCCGACTCTGGTCGGAACTCCTTGTACCCTCAAACTGCGGCTCCTACTGGCTCCACGTCAAGAACCCCATTGGCCGTCTACAGCTATGGCTCCGTCGCTCCGGCTCTTGTCCTCTTCGCATCCTATACAGCGCCTCGGGTAAATGCAGGCCCAAAGAGCACGACACCATCACCTCCCTGCTCTTCGAGCAGAGTGATCGGTGGGAGGTATTCAGATGGATTGGGTGTTCAGATCCCGAGCGCTTCGAGCGGCTTAGCGAGGTGGTTGGACGGGTCCCTCTTCTTCGCCACCTAGATCTGCAATACACCATTGCAGACAATCCACAAGAACTGGAGACGGCAGCCTCGTACACAGGTTTTACGGCTCTGCAGCCTCGTTTGGTTCGATTCCATGCCGAGAGATTCCTGGTTGATCCTTTCGAACTGCTCCGTCTCGCGCCCAATCTCTGGGAAGTCGCCCTGGTGTTGAATCGCGCACACGGGGATATTCCAAGAAAATGGTTTCCCCCAAGTCGATTGACGCACTCAAGCATACGACGTCTCGTCGTCAACCACCCCTATATGATCGCATTACCCAACCTCATCCTCCCCCAGCTCAAATGCCTGGGTCTTCGTTCTTTCACCCTCGACGACATGCACCTTGTCGCTGGGCTCATCCACCAAAGTCGGTGTCCCCTTACGAATTTCTTCGTCCAAGGCCAATACCGTTTTCACTCGTCCCTTGTCCAGGTTCTGCAGGCCACTCCTGCTCTGGAGCTGCTGACGCTAGCAGGAGACGATTCCATGCCGCTGTATCAATATCAAGAGGGCATTTTGGAGCAGCTAACGATTCAGGAAGGGTTTCCAGTCCTTCTCCCCGCTCTAAAGGTCTTTTCTTGTGATGTTAAAGGCGTTGATCCTGAGGCCTTGGTTGCGATGCTGGAGTCCCGCTGCGAGGAGGGACATCTACAGAAAGTCAAGTTATGGTGCGCTCAAACTCCCGTCAAGAAATGGGTGGGTGCGCGTTTTCTGCGACGTGTCACTGATTTGAGGAAGAAGGACGTGGAAGTGGTTGTCGAGGACATTCCTTGGAGTAATTTTTCCCAGAAGATGGAGGATTTAGTAGAGTCGTAGGATATTGATGGTAGCACGAAGGACAAGTAACCTAAAAATATGTGCATGCCGCAACAATATGATTTTGATAGTATGGCTTTGTCAGTAACCTTCTGCCTGGCGAATAAAGTAAGAGTTAGAGATGACGTCAAACTCGTAAAATTTGACAGACCTTTGAGGTGTCTTTTATCAGTGCGCAGTAAACCCATATGAAGGGACTATGAGACATAAGAAGAGCGTCCTTCGCTGTATGACAAGATCTGCTTCAAGGCCCGATCGAAGCGAACCTCAAGATCTGTCAATTATAGTATTGCGTGCGACAGGATACGGCAGGGACAGTCAGAGCTTGATCCCAAGCACAGTTACATTGATTTGGGTTTGCTGACATCAGATATGGGAGAGCTGTTCGTCGGTGCCATCTGGAAGTATTGCGAAATGCTTCAACAAAACTAGGATGCCTATGCAATGATCAGGACGACGGCAAATTTTAAGGTGCACATACGCACCTGCTTTGGTAGATCCCAAGTTACGATACCGTTCTTCTGGCCTTGCGGCGAGACATGTTCGAAGTCCAGCATCCGCAGCGACATCGAAAAGACAAGTCGCCATGGCACACCCCACTTCAGGCCCCAGTATATGGATTGACCTCACGAGATACTACCTGTGAGATGGTAAGGACCACAGAGTAAAGCCAAGGAAGAAAAGAAGACATGTCTGCAGCATCACGACTCAAAAATGCTGCAAACTGTGATAGTATCTCCTCGTTTCCAACATACCTATGGATACCTAAAACTACAGAAAAAAAGACAGACGCGGCCTTCCGTAATATGCTTCTTGCAACGATGACGACTAGTGCGAAAAAAGCAGCGATTGCTGCTGCATTCGAGAACCGACATTTCTTCGTTGGAATTTTCGGGTGGCGTTTTGAGTGGAATTAGGAATTCCTGGTTAGGGTTGCCGCACGCTGGATCCATCTGGATTACATTCATCGTAGCTGCCTCACATCGTTCAAGAGAGGGAAGACCACTAACGGCGTGTATAGTAAACTGTAAGCGTAAGGGTGATACGGTGAAGCCTGCCCTAAATAGCACGTGACTACCTTTCGTACCCGCCAGATCTTCCACCGTTACTCCTATCACCCTACCCTTTCGGTACATAATGGCTGACGCCGAACATGAAGTTTTACTCTGCTTAGAATCCAAGAGGAATATCTGAAGCTAGAAAAAGACTATCATCGTATGCTTCAAGACGTTTATCAAGTCAATCGCAACAGGAAACATCCCTGCCATTATGCATTCCTCTATCACCAATGCCCTCGACAAAATCCAATCTATCCCCTTTCTCTCATTTCCTTTGACATCATCGGGGATTAACTGCTCTCTCAGATATAAAGATAAACTTCAAGACGGTCTCACATTGACACACTCGTTGCACCTGATGTCGATGCTATGCTCGACGCATCGCAGCGACCATCCTATGACCAAGGTATGGGCTCTGTTTTTAGCCGTCTCAGAATTATAACTGAACACTTCAACCAGACGACCAGACGGGTATTGACGCAAATTACCACAATGGCTGCGAATTTACCGCCCACAAGATTGAAGGTAGGAGCTTGTGGATGGACGACTTCCGCAACGCCCATCACCGGCGCTCTCGATAAAATACAGACCTATCCTTTCGTTTCGTTCACTCTGGAGCGAGACAAATTGCTATCTCGAAAACCGAGTTTCTGGATGGGATGAGGCTCCTACTGTCAAATTTGGTACGCTCACTGCATCTGATGTAGGAGCTATCCCTGACCCATCACAACCTTCATCCTTCGGGAAAGGTATACCACCTTCGTCCGCCTTTCTCATTGGCACTCTTTGCTCACCATTGCATCATCTTCCCCTAGGTGGTCAAACTATCTATGACACGAATTATTACAGAGATCGCAAAATAACCTTGGAGAACTTGGAAGTTTACGCTAAAGATCGTGAGCAGAGCCTTATGAACAGGATTAAACGGTCCCTTCTTTCCACATTGTTCGTCGGTAAAAGCATAGAACTTGCCTTGTACAAGTTGGCACTGTACAATAAAGGAGGAAATTTTGATTGGCATCGTGAAATTCGTTTCTGAGTTCCATTTGTCCGGATGCACAGACTAGCTACAGATCAATAAGGTGAATTATACGGTAATACGGATTACGCTGGAAATGATGCTCAAAGTGGCAGCACTCAATATTTCGGAGGTGGGAAGTTTGTATTGAACGACTTATCTTCATACGGATCGTGGTTTACGAGACTAGGAATAATGTTTCGGAGCAGCTGTAATTTTGCACTACCTAGTGCTGTTGATGGTTCCGGGCCGGTTTGCCGACATCGCTTCTGACTTAACGTTCTGGTGAATATGCAGACTATCACATTTGACGCGTCAAAGCCTCGAACACCTTGCACTCCTCGAGGATCCGAGTCTCCAAGTCCCATCTTGGGCGTTGGAGACAATATCGGCTCCGGAGACACTTGTATCGTTGAGAATTTGCTTGCAGATGACTTGGCTGGCACCGCTTTCGAGAGTTTGAAGCGCGAAGTGCATTGGCATACGATGTTTCATAGAGGTTAGCTGTTGTAGAATTTGACGTGACATTGAGACGCTAAGGAAGGTCATTGGCAGGAGGTGAAGTTCCGCGACTTGTCGCTGTGGAAGGAATTCTCGAAGAAGACGGGAGGTTTGTTAGAAAATGTTCCTGTCTGGCCCTTTTTGACTGACTGTTGTTTCACCAGCTTCCCACTCTACCGCCACCCCGCTGACGAATCTCTTCCTCTCCGTCCATTCACGCCTACCGTTTCCCTCATTGCCCAAGCTGTTTCAAAGGTAGTAAACCACCCCGTTAACCACGCTCTGATACAGCACTATCGTAGCGGGAACGATTATATCTCCGAGCATTCTGATAAAACTATCGATGTCGTCCGAGGTTCCAGCATCGTGAACGTCAGCATCGGCGCCCAGCGCGTGATGTTTCTGCGCAGGAAAAAAGATCTCTCTCCTACGAAATGTGCTCAGCGTATCCCACTACCACATAATTCTATGTTTGTTATGGGACTTAACACGAATCGCGAGTGGCTGCATGGTATTCATCGAGACAACCGTCCGGTGAAGACTAAGAGCGATGTCGAGACTGCTTTTGGAGGCGAGAGAATTAGCTTGACGTTTAGGCATATTGGCACTTATTTGACGAACGATTCGAGCTTGATTTATGGGCAAGGGGCTGTCGGAAAGACGAGAAATGAGGCGAAACCAGTAGTCAATGGGGTACCCGAGGAGTCTCAAAAGTTGATTGATGCGTTTGGGAAGGAAAATCACGAGAGCCTATTCGATTGGGATGAGGCTTATGGGCAGGGATTTGATGTCGTGAATTATACAGTGTGATATCCACAGGAGTTCTTCCCGTGTAACTAATAGATGTACGTCTAATATCTTGTTTCAACACCTTTCCAAGCTTGCTCCCCGCCATTATCTATCATCCACCTCGCAGTATCGATTAGTGTCTCTTCCGGCGATCTGAACTTCATGCCAAGTGCTCTTTCAGTCTCACTGCTATCGATGGTGAACACTGGCGTGTTGACAAGATCCACTGGCACAGAAGGCAATAAGTGTGCGCGTCCAGGAAACTCCTTGGCAAAAATTGATACGAAGTCCGACGGAAAAATAGAAACGTTAGAGCAGCCCTACTACATTTAAATTGATTGTAAGACTCCTGATGTGCAGCGCTTACCAGAACAAATCGACGTCCGTTGGCTTCATCTTTTTCGACGACGCGCACGAAAGTCGTGCACAGGTCTCGAATGTCGACCAAGACCTAGTAGAAGAAGCCATGTGAGAACATCAGGAAGGGCAGGTGCAAAGCTCACAGGGCCTCCAGATGTAGTTTGGAAATTCCAGTCGGCGCGAAAAAGCGGCCCGGCTAGCCCTACTTCGTTTTTAGTCGACCAGTCAGACGCAGAGTAAAAGTTGTACATTGGTTAGAGCCGTTGTTAATACCGAAAGGATCATGGCCGTGGGTCGGACCGTAGACGAAGCAAGGTAGCATATTGACAAGCGCAAAATGAGGTTTGGTCTCCTTCATGAACTTCCACGCAGCTTCATCTGCCAGCTTCTTCGATGTAGCTACCGATATCTCGGAGTCAATACAGTGAGGAACTACGTCGTTCAAAAAGACGTACTGTAGGCTAACAAAGGATGGGGTGCATTCTTCCCACTGAAATGGTTTAAATTCATTCGTTCAGGAAAGATCAAGCCGTTCCACTGACTATTCGTAGTCGCGAGGATTCCACGACTCGCCAGTTATGTGTTCGGTATGATTGTGTACGGAAAAGTCCGCAGCAGCAGCAATAGAACTATATGAAAATCCGCTCAGAGGCTTGAGATGACGAACATGGCAAGCTTTGTCCCCTCACCTTACGGTGACAACCTTCTTACACTTTGGGGACTTTGCTGCCGAGCGAAGGGCGCTGACTGTGCCGTTTATATTCGGGATAAGGATACTTTTCTCATAATCCTATACTCCGTTAAATATTATTATCGGTATCATGATGGAAGGTGCAACTGCGCACCTGAGAAACGCCAGATCGCCAATCAGGGAGTTGGGCGATGGTATGTATAAAATAATCTATACCCTCGAGGGCCTGGTCAAAGGCTCCTTCTGCGACGATATCGCCTACTAGCACACACCCCAACTTTCCTGACGCTGCATACGGTACAAAGGACGGTAGTGCCAACCAAGCGTCTGCCTTGGCCTGCGTGCGTACAGTACCACGAACGTGGTATCCGGCTTCCAGAAATGCCAACGCTACTTCTGTAGCAATAAATCCATTAACGCCAGATATCAGGATGGATAAATGCATATCAGGTATGAAATCAAGGATGTTGTTGATATCATCTTGGCGTATACCCTGGTTAATGCCGGTGGGTCAGGAAGAGGCCGGCAATCCTGACGGGAGCAACTAATTCACATGCATGGATGAAATGTGGGTTCCTGTTTACGTTCCTGACAGTCATTGGTTGACTATCAGTCTTGGACAGATCAACATATGCCACTAGTATGTAATAGGCATGAGAGATACGTGGTACAGAAAGTGCACATTTACTCAGGACCTATCATCACAGTCGAGGTTCCACAGGCAAGTCGGTGCTAATAATGACGTCTTTCCACGACTCCAATACTTGCAATCGCTCGGTAAGATCCTGCTTGACAGCGTCGTAACAATCGGGGCCGATCTGTAAGCTTCGGGGAATCACTTTGCCTGAGGCAACGCCTTGACCTTTAACCACATCCACGATGATTTCAACGAGCATGCGGGTGTCACCACGTTGGTTTCCATCAAGGGCTGCGTTCAATCATGAATAACGTTGGGAACTCGCTGAAGAGAAATAATCGCACATGTACAGATATCATTTATAGCACCAATCATCGGCCTGTAGTCTTCAATTCGGTCCACGTATGGTGAACGATTGTTGGGGTCGACGATTTTCGTTTGAAAATATCCAGGCTCTATGTTGATGCTGCGGATTCCGAGAGGACTGACTTCCATGTCCATAGATTCTGATATGCCTGGATAATCAACATCAACTTGAATGGCTTGGTAGCAAGCAAATATTCATAGTACGGACCTCTGACAGCATGCTTTACTCCTACGTACATGCTTAAAGCCGCAGATCCCCTTTTCTGGCATCAGAAACAGGTACAAAAGACTCGAGAGAAACTACTCACTGCCAACCACATAGCGAACCAATCCAGACTATCATGCCGGATTTCCGCTCACGCATGTACGGAAGAAAAGCACGAGCAACGTTCAGTGCGCCAAAGAGGTGGACACTGCGGTCAAGCCAATAAGATGTTAAATTAAACAATAACTAAGAGCGAATACTTGAATTGATCGTAAGTTTCTTCTGGTCTAGAAAATAATCAGCTTATGGATAACGAGGTTTAGACCGCGAAACACACGTGAGTTCCTCAGCAGCACCGCAGGTAAGATAAGAACCTAGACCCGACGGAATCAAGATAACCTGTGCAATATGCTGAACGACCTACCGGCATTGTTGACAAGAACGTCAATACGGCCATGCATCTCTATAGCTTTTCTAGCACACTCTGCCAGATCTACGGGTGATGCAGTTACATCAAGCTCTAGAGTATTAGCGCCTGCTTTTCGAAGGTCGTCCAGTTTATCAAATGACCGCCTGCGACCAGTCGCAATGACCTTGTCACCTCGCCGGAGGGCAGCAAACGCGAGTTCACGACCGATTCCAGACCTAATTCCAAGCCGATTAGCAAAATTTGTAGTAATGAGTACACAAGCGTGGCCCACGATGTTCCGGTAATAATCCAGACGAGGGAAGCCACCATGATGAAAAGCGAAGCAGCGGCCAACTTCCTTCAACGTCACAAAAAAATTGCCTGTTTGATGCGAGGGCTGCACATGACACCCACCGAAATAACCTACAACCACAATATCGGATAATGGAAAGCAGCGCGTCGACCACCCGATCCTTACATAAGTGCCTGCCAAGTCCGGTCCCCGCCGGTCGAATTAGTAACGGGAACAAGTTCAATTCTATGAACTTCATCAATAATACTTGCTCAAAAGCAGAATAGCCTCAAACGCGAGTCGGATTTCCTTATCCCTTTGTTATAATTGGGCTGTATAAGCCAAACTTTATTATTTTGGCCGTTGCTACGGAGCCAACAACTTTCATCAAATTGTCGCAGCGTTCTGCAGGGAGACTCAGATATCCGAGGTAGTTCTCTGATCTAGAGGGCTTCGGCAAATCTTAGGACCTCAGGTAACTAGCTGATGAACAACATCGGTGAGGACTTGTGATTACAATAAATTCTCTTCGTCCATGGAACTACGAACTCAGATAAAATAAACTGTGCAGTTGCGGCAACTGACACATTCCACTGGCACCCTCTAAAAAAAATTGTGTTAGTTGCTTCGGATATCGTGTGGGCCATTGAATTGACGTGCATACTCCAGGAACTTGCTAGGAACCAGGAATCTCGACGCCTGACAAGTCGCGCCTACCACCGGCAGTATTACTAGTGATAGACCGCTCCCGGGCTCCCTTAGCACTAAAACAGTCTTGTGATCTAAAAGCTCGGGCAGTCGATGACCATCAAGGCAGCGTCTCCGAGTCCTCAATCCCAGCCTCTTCCGGCGAATAACAAGACAGTAATATGATTCTAGAGTATACATGAAACAAACAAGTGCCGGTATCATCCGCAGTACTGCCGTGATCCGCGTTGGGCTAGCGCGTATGGAGTCGCCCATCAGTATAAATTATTACGTGACCCCCATAGCCTTCGCATTCACTTCGTCCGACAAACGACGAACCTGATCTAATTTCGTTTCTGGGAACGATTCCAGATTGCTTTATAACTTCGCCCGTCTCGTCTTAAAGCCCCTGCTCGGAGCTTCGACATGGGCCAGTATGATCAATCCCTAGGGTTAGGCCTTTTTCCAGCTAATTCAACAATTTCATCTCAACATTTCTTGTCTAGAGCTTTATTAATTGGATCATGGTTCAATGCCATGCTCTACATGCTCGAGTTATGGCATGTCAGTTCTACGACGATGAGCTGTAATGTCGCTGCCTTACTCTTTTTTTCCAGGGATACGTATTCTTTTCCACTTTCCGTGGTGACACCATCATCGTCAAGTGCATGGTCTGTATCAGTCTCCTGGTTGATACACTCGGTACAGCCAACGACTGTGCTTGTATATATCTGGTATGTTAGCGCTGGTCACTGCCGACTTCTTCTGATAGGTAAAAGTACACAATCACACACTGGGGTAGGCATATGTCCCGGTCATATTCCGAATCTCTTAAGTAATTTGTTTCAGGTGACAAGGACTACATCCTAGCACAGAACTGGGCCGTTCCTACCTATGTCATATTATCAGGAATATCCGCCTGTAATGTGCAGCTGTTCCTCAGCTACAGATTTTGGACCTTGTTCGTATTTACTAAGTATCAGAACGTCTCCAACTGACTTGGCTCTACAGAGCAAAGAATTTACTTGTAACCGTTGTGCTCATTACGTTTAGCTTTGCGTCGCTCGGTAGAAATTCCTTTGAAATTCATCCTCTAGGTTAACCCTAGCGATAGGTGGTGCTATAGCGAACGGGATCACGGTTGTACGCCATAGTGACTATGCGCAACGCAACTTCAACATCAAGACGGTCACGTACGCATTATCTTATATCCGTGTTTCTCTTAGAAGCTGTACTAAACATTTCCGTTTAGAATATGGCTTGGTATGCGAAATTACTACTCTAGAGCCCCGCCTAATCGCAGTTATAGTGGCCAGTGCCGTCGCCGACGTTTCAATAGCATCTTCTCTCATCTTCCAGCTCCAATCAACTAAACCGGTCTTCAAAGAAACCAAGGCGTATGCCATCTGTTTCTTGTGCTTCCTTGCCGTAGCTCACATACCACGTTCTTGTCAGTTTGATTCGTCGTCTAACGGTTATGGCAATACAGACAGGGTCTGTTACAACAGTGCTGTGAGTCTAGCATTCTCAGCCCCCATTCACTACTCTTATATCCTGGCGGTTGCAGTGCTACTCTGTGTCGTGAGTCAGTCATGATCTGTCAACATTTTCCACCTCGCTAAACGGAAATCTTGTCAACACTCGCTCCAACAGTAATTCTTTACCTTGTAAACACCGAGAGTAACGGTATGTGTATCATGTCGCCTTGGTACTCTCAACTTACCGCCCGTTGCAGTCACTGTCGGCTTTGGTAAACTGACCTTTTGATATTTAACATGCTTGCAAAGCTGAAGATAAATAGGATTCTGTTTGGGACGCGTGTACGCTCTGACCATGTTGTTCAACCTAAATACTAGGGTAAAAGGTCGCCGGCATACAGAAGAGACCATCTATCCCCAGGATAGCGGCAGCGTAGGATTTAGACTAAGAAGTATGAACAGTTCGGATCTCGGAGGGATAAGTGCGTGGGTTCTCTGGATTGCTTCATTCCAGGCTCATCTTCTTCCAAAGGCGTACATCGAACGGCTATCGTGCGTATAGATGGGTCAGAAGAGTATGGAGTAAGCAGTTTCTTTTAATATTATGAGTAGTGAATTGAACGGCCTTTAATTTGTTGTAGACAGAGAGCAGGAATGTTCCTGACGTTGGGCGTAAGAAGTCGGATTCGAATGGCAAGAGTGGCGCCCCGGTGTGATGGAGACACCGTTCGCTACGCCCTTTATACGATGTTGGTTGGGGACCATGTACGTATAAGCGAAACTTCGCGTCAATGACCATCGCTGATATATCAGGATCCCGCGAGCCATCTAAGCACCATCGAGGTAAAAGGCCTTGATCCAAGTGCATATGGTATGTATGTGCCTTTCCGTGAGTTGTCCGTGAGCAAGGAATGGCTCATCATGCATCATTCTTGACCTGGACAGCAAAATAAAAATAACAATCCGGCTGACACAGGAGTATGATCCGTTTATCCCTACATCAGCTACAGTACCCTAGCCCCGCATCTCTCAACACCTTCATCCGGCAACGAATCAAGCTCGATTCCGCAAAGAGATGTGCAGTCCCAACGCCAAGGGTCAAACACCTCAAAGGCATATGCGAATACATCCTTTCTTCGATAACATCCATAACCCTTGCCTCCGTAACCGCTGCCTCACAACGCTCCCTCTTCCGGTATATTAGTTCCAAGTCTTTGAGATGCGGCGCCTCCTCCAGGATCCTCCGAACACGCGATGACGAGATCGAACAATAATCGTCTTCTTGGCCAAAGTCGCTCTCCCTCACGACTAGCTTCTCCAGCTCAGGAATCTTCCGCACGAGCTCCGCTATATCCCCCGATAGGATGGGGACACGGTCAACGATAAGGTGGCGGAGTGAATCTCCGGAATGTCGGAATAAATGATCAAAGCAGGACGGATCAAAGCGGCGGCGGGACTGCTTTCGGGGACCGGAGACAAGTGCGAGTGTCCGAAGATTAGGCAGTTCCATGCGTGACATTATGTCCGTCAGTTGGATAGGCGAGCATAACACGGATAACGTCAGGGATGTGATTCCCATGCGTCGAATGCTGCTGGGAGCGAAGCGAGTGTGCCCATAGATTGTCGTATGAGGAATGATTGTCAGATCCGTCGCATTCGGGAAGGAGGCGACGATGTCAGGTGTGGTGAAGTATAGCATCATGTCTTCTAGCACTAGGGTACGAATCTGGGACGCGGGGAAGGTGGTGGATCCGTGAGCGAAGAAGGGCGTCTTGGAAGCATGGACAGTCTGGAGTTTGGCGGCGGTGGAGAATCCTGGGAAACGATGAAGATGGAAGGAATTATCGGTCTCGTGAACTCTTAGGCTCTCGAGCATCCCCAGGTCTATTCCAGGAGCAAAGAGATGATAATATGAGCCAGTCGGAAAATAGGCTCTGACCTCCATCGTACGCCATCTGTGTGCCTGCGTACGAAGGAGGGTAATTAGAGGTTCGAACCAGATTACGAAGGCGCGCATAGTGTCCTTATTGATCGTGCCAGATCGAGAATAGAGAATTATGGATAGTGGTGATGTATTCGAGCGCTGGAGATAGAGATTAACGATGTCTCGCTGTTTTTTGAGTATTTTGCGAGGTTGGACATCGATGGGGATACCGATAGTAGACCATATATGAGGTAAGCTCAGACAGATATCTCTCCATCTTGAGCACACCATTGATATACGAAGTATGGTATGGGGATGCTCCGAAAAGCAACATTCTTCGAAGATCTGGAAGAGGAGTTCGGGGGGTAGTTTGAAAATCTGCACATCCGGAGGTTGGCCGCTGATAGGACACACGAAAGTAAATTCGTGCTTCTGTCTGGAGCGACGTTTCTTGGATTGGAAAAGGCGGCCCTTCTGAAAACCATATTAGTGGAAGACAAGTATATGGAAAGGACCAAGAGCGTACGGTAGTCCAAGAATCGACCTTGATACTTGGACAGATATTGACCAGCGTGCTTGGAACCACGGTAGTTGTGAACCGAATCCAAGTGGACGAGGACTGACTGAAAACGCTGGAGCGGCGACTATTGTTGCGCTTCGTGTCACCTTCCACGGCTTTCGCCCACCTCCGAAACACAGACCAAGGCGCCATCATTGGGAGTAAACGAGAGATATGGATGAGAAGTCTAACCTCTCAGCGCAGGCCTTTTCTTAACTCCTTGAATTCTCGTAACAATCACGGATGACTGCAGTTCTGGTTTCAAAGCTCCATGGAGATACCATTGATCGGGTATTTATGTGGCCATCTAAAACAAGAGATAAGCCAACTCAAATAGCATGATGACGGAAGTATTGCACGGACCTTCGGAGACGGGTATTTAGTCGGAAAGATGACATTGCATGCAAGGTATCACTCCTTCGACTCAATACTGAGGTTGCATAAACCGAATTCACGGCGAGAAGGATGTATTGAAAGGCCTGTAGTATTCGATTCAGTTACGCGGGGCCACTCCATTGCGGACATCATGTTAAGATATGTTCCTATTGGAGATAAATGGACTATTAAAGGAGTGAAACGCGCCGCGACATACCAAGAGTATGCTTGATACTTGGAACTTGTTGCTTCAGAAATATCAGCAGTTGAAACGTTGTCAACAAGGATAAGCGTCTGTATATTCGAGCTCCACGGGCGGTGATGTGGTTGCGAACCTTGGGCTATAAGAAATGATGGTCTGCGAGGGAAAAAAGGGAGGTCACCAAATCCAACATTCCCTCCTGCACAGATCATTGCTCGACGCAATGGAGATCCATGGTAGCGATCCAGTGACAGGTCCAAGATACCTGTCAGTGAAAACGGAGCTAGTGAGACGGCGAGGGTGGTATCCGATTCCAACGTCGTCTCGTGCTAGGACTGCAGGCCTTCACGTCAAAGACATTCCTCATTCTGGACGACATAATGGTAAGAGACTGAGGTATGATGTGTCCTGTCAAGGCTAATATCTGTCTAACCCCCCCCCTCCGGGAAATGCCGAAAGACCGGTACTACTTTTCTCTGACCCTCTGTTGCTTTCTGGCCCACTTTTTTGCACCTTTAAATTGTTCGGCTTTATAACTGTTCTCAACTGGATATCGACATATCTACACCATTACCGATGCGGGCGGTATTGCTTGTTGATTTAATTTCCGATTGTACTATGTAAGGACTCCATACTGTTGTCTTCCATACCACCGTCTTGACATACACACAACAGCCATACTACCCGTGGTGGCCCAAAAATTTTCTTGAATGGAACCCAGATTCCGAGTCTTGGTTTTGCTTACTTGGGCTTGATAGCTTCCGCCTTGGGCCACATAGTCATCGGCGCAAAGCCATCGACCAGGGCAGACGACCTTGTGCCATCACCCTACGCGACGGTATCAGAATACCGACCACTCGAGGAATCAACTACTCACAATCAACCAGTTCGGGAACCCAGGATCAAACGGCAGAACGCCCTCGAGATACTCAGCCTGCTCTTTCGACAGGGTAATCGTGAGTGCTTCGATATTCTTCTTCAGATGTTCGACTTTGCGACCACCCACAATCGGGAACACGTAGGGAGTCTTTTGCAGGTGGTACGCGATGGCAACTTCAATATTCTTTCAGATTCATTCAAGGATGGCTGAAGGCTGAACGAACCTGCTTGGATGCTCTTCGCACCAACTTCATTGGCGACTTTCTCAAGGGCAGCGGCCATCTTGATTTCAGCTTCATTGCGCTCCGGTTTGCCATCCTGTGTGAATCCTTTTCGTTCTTTTGCGATGTTTTCTTTAAATGCTTGGTCTTCTGCATTTGTACGGAGTCTGCCTGCTCCAAGAACACCCCAAGGGGCGAGAGCGAGACCTGAAAACTGCGACTTAGCGCTTGGAGTAGGGACAGAGCGCCAACATGCAAACCTAGGTCGCGAGCCATGGGGATGATCTCGCGTTCAAAAGATCGATCCGTCAGGCTCCAGTGACCTTGATAGATGCAAAACGGAGTCTTTCCGTGGTCAATGGCATATTGATTGGCTTTGGCGACGAACCACGCCGGAGTATCCTACAAGAGACGATTTTAACTAACCGCCTAGATTGACAAAGTAAAAATGGTACCGAAATACCCTATGACAGATACGTGATGAATGCTTCAAATGATACTTGCGCTGAACGGAAATCGAAACTCACGAGATGTAATACCTTGCCAGATACCACAAGATTGTGCAAGTTGGACATCAGCTCTTCAACGCTGGTCTCCCAGTCATAGAAATGGACGTATAGGATATCGATGTAGTCGGTCCGGAGGCGCTTTAACGAAGCATTAATGGCGAGGTGCCTGGCCTTACTCCCATTTCCAACATAGTGAACTTTTTGGGATATGGCATCATCGTGCTGTTTCCAGGGACCGCTATACTGCAATCATTCAATTCAAATTGCTGTTTGCCGAGCAATATTGGAAGGCACACCTTGGTTGCAATCACCATTTGGTCCCGGTTGCCTCGCAGTTCCATCCATTCGCCTATTAGCTCCTCGGAGGTGCCATCTTGACTAAAAAGCATAAAACAAATAAGCATCGCGTCTATCATCTACACGAATACCCACTAATTAACGGCCGTATCTATGAAGTTACCGCCTAATTCGTAGAAAGCATCCAAAAGCTCAAAGCTTGATTCCCTGGTCACTTCTCCCATTCCCTGGCCCCAGGCGGTACCAATGGACATTCCTCCCAGTTGAAAGGGCGAGACACGAATGCTCGCTCGCGGCGAGAGTAGCCTGTACTGGCCCAGGGGACTAGGGGCATTGGGAGGCGGAGGGAGAAAGGGAAGGCGTTCTGTAGAAGCCATGAGCGGATAGGAAGTCTATCGAGCTTATATATGCATGTGGCATCTGGCAGGGAAGATAACGTCAGAATGATGGCGACACGTCAGGGGATGACTACACGAACAGGACGTCAATGATGATTTGATAAAGAACAGAGACAGGAATTTCAATACTGAGTCGCAAATACTCATACCTAGACCAGCCGTAGCTCAAGTCATCCTTGGAAGGTTACCATCCACTTCTAGTTTACTTTCAATCCTGAGACTCTGCATCCCAATTATCTTGGGTAGGCTTGATACCACCCAACCAGGAACTGTCCTTCAGGAACCACACAACCCCATCGATATCTTGGGTCATGAGCCTCCATCTTTCTCAAATTCGTCGTCGAGATCAACCTGGGTCCGGGCCAAACGACGAATCGGTATGAAGAAACAAACGGCATGGCGAATATCTTCTCTGTATCCGATTGCAAGAAAGAACTCCAATCTGGGGTTGGGTAGAGTCTGACGCAGTATCAGGAAGCTTGAGTGGGAATCCTTGAGTACATTGTGACATACCATAATGATGATCCACCGTCCAGCTAACGCGTGTTATGCTGGCTATGCCCCAGAATTTTTGTGGACTAGTGTCAGTATCAATTGAGTCGCTCCAATCAGAAATTTATGCATATCCTGAGGGGCTTACGCAACCTTGTAGTCACTTCCCATTGGATTGATCGATCAATCAAAATTAAAGAAAAGAAAACGCCTATGACACAGAGCAAGCGAAAGGAATCACGGGAAAATTTTAGACACCTGCCCTAGGAAGTAAACCAGGGAAAGCTTTCGTGGCTGCTAAAGATCTAAGTGCCAGTGGATGAGCAGGATCAAGGTTTGGTTACCTTGGCCCGCCCTCGGTTCAAACTATTCTGACCGCATCTGCCGTAATTAATGAAATAAACGCCCCTCCTTCGTCGGACCTCGATATCCAATACTTGCTATTATTTGGTCTCGCACGTTTATGACTTCTATTTCTATAAAATGAATAAGTAGTGTATGCTAACAGAGGCATATTTTTCAATTACCTGGCTCTAAACTCAACAAGAATCACACCTGGATATTGAGAACGTGAGAAACGGTGAAAGAGCTATTTTCCGTAAACCGCAGGTTCTTAACATAACCTCGGGAGTTGGGAGTAAAAAGACTTTTATTCGTTTCTACAATGTAGAATTTACTATATCTGAGTGGTTTTGGCATGTATCAAGCGCCTTTGTCCTTTATAACAATGTGCAAGAATCTAATACTTAACGATTAATAACGTGGCAAAGAGGTGGAGAAATTTTCACTCACCATAACTCACAATCGATCAGACCAGCTGAGATGGGGAAAAGGGAATAAAGGAACGTGAAAATAGCCATGAACGGTCTAAAATCAAATTTAGCAAGCCGAAATCTATGGGGACGTTCGGACTGACTCGAAGAAATAAAAACGAAAAGCAGCCAAAGTCAAACATCGACGATTTGCCTAAAGACTAAGAGTAAGCTTCGCGATAGTAGAAACAAAAGGGGAAAAACTGACATTTATGAGCTGCTGAAGGTCGACCCAAGATCACCGTACTTGATGTTCGAGAAAACGACATAGGAGCTGGCGGCCGACGATTCGACATCAGATGGTACGCCAGAGCTTGTAGAGCAAGATCCACGGGCGACACCAGGGTCGGAGGCATCAGTATCGGTAGGGTAGTCACTGTCAAGCCACAACATGTTGGCAGTGTGGTCATCCCAGACACTCATAACCAAAGCCATGCCAGACTCAAAGGCATCACCCATGACCGCTAATCCACCACGGCTGGCGAAGGAGTCGGTGTCACCGAAGGCGGTCTTCTGGGCGGTGCAGAAGTCGTCTGTGATGGAGTTGTACGAGTCCATGCCGTCGATGTTCGTAGCGGAGTTTTGGATAACTTCACCGTTCTGAACGTAAATGCGCCGGATTTCGACGAGGTCGCCGGAAGTCGTGTTGTCGGAGGTGATGAATTGAGTAACGACGGTGAACGTGGAGCTGGTATCGACGGTCAGGCCAGTGCCGAGGAAAGTCTCGTTTCCCATGCGGTATGAGTTGAAATCGCATCCGTCTTTGTCACACACTCCATCGTACCTCTCGTCACCATCACCGCAATCAGTGCCGTTGCAGCGCTGCTGCCCGGAGATACTGCAAACGTGAGGGGTGTAGGCGGCCGCCTGGGAGTTGGCTTCCCAGACATCCATCTCATTACAGCACGAGCCGTAGTAGCCAGTTCCGGAGTTGGAGTCATTGGTGGAAGGAGTCCAGTCGAGAATATTGGCCTTTTGAAGACGTGAGAAGGGAGGGAAAATAGCAAACGTAAAGTACAAACCTCCCCGTTGATGAACTTGAGGTCATGAGGACACTGTGTGTCGCAGTAACCAGTTCCGTACTTGGCACCAGCCTTGTTTGTGGAGTATTCCGACGTTCCACCATCAGCATCCATCTCCACAAAGTACAGAGCACCGTTGAGGCCGCAAGGGAGAGTCGACATGTCGACGTCGAAGGTAAACTCCTTGTTCTTCAAGTTGAACATCTGGTAGGTGTCCTCGTCGTCGAGAAGGTAGACACGGCTGCCAATATTAGAGCCAGTGACAAACTTCAGAGTAAGCGCATCATCGTCGGTGGTGATACCGTAGGTGCCGGAGTAGTCTGCACCGTCCAGGGCGCAGCTCGACGTACATGTGTCGACGTCAGTACAGATGGAAGTGTCCCACTCATTGCCAGTGTAGCAATTCGTGTAGCCACTGGTAATGTGGAGCCAGCGCCAATTCGCGTCGAGGACAACCGACTTGGACTGCGAAGTGCAGCTACCGTCAGACGTGCACTCTTGGATGGTGAGAGATGGATGGGTTTCTGTGGTGTAGGTGCCAACCTGCTGGCCCCGGGCAGAACGAAGGAGAGTGAAAGCGACGAGTGCAGCTACGCCGTACATTTTGGCTGTAGTGGATTGACGATCCTGGGGCAAAATTCGCAGTTTATATACGAGCCTGATCGGAGAATATCTGGGGATTATTTCTCGCTAAACGTAGCCTGCGAGAGTGTCGCCGGGTACACAGGTAAAGAAAAAAGGAGAAAAGAAATGCCAATATTCAGTAGCAACCGGATACTTCTCGGTTGGTTGGCCAAGGTCGCCTTTTTGATGCTGAACTAGAGCTCGAACACTTTCGACTCCGAGGAGACACCGATAGATAAAACTCCGCGAAATCTGAGAAGGGGGCCGAGAAATGTCGTTCACACCTCTGCGCCTGAAGAGCCGCCATCGTGATCGCGAAGTGTCACAAACGTAGAAAAGGGTGTCGAGACCCGACGGATCCGAAAAGCCGTACTTCCGGGCCGCTCTACCGGGATGAAAGGTCGGTTCTGTGTCTTGTCGCTCTTGGAGTCTAGGTCGCCACTATCGTCGGTATTGATGACTCAAACCCCGTAGCTAAAAGGATCAAGATTCTTCACATCATAACGATGCATTTAGGATACGTATTCGTCGCGTTCTCTCGGAAAAAAATGGGTGCTTTTGTATCCACCTTACCCTCCAAGTCACCGATACGTAAATTCTCCAGCCGCTTAGAACACATGGTTACCATTTAGGATCGATGCAGATGCTGCGGTCCTGATGCACACCCAAGGCCATAATCCACGTGACAAAATGAACTTGGTATTTCTTCAAAAACTATCGTACTTCTATAAGAATTTACAGCTCCTCCATAGCAACGCTTACTCCGTCCGCGAAACTACCAATTACTTCCCGAAGCTCTTCCTCATTCAGAATGGCTTCATGACAGCGAGCAGCGACCCCAATCGTGTTCGTCTCCGCATTCAAAGCGACATCAATGTACAAACCATACTAGCAACATCAATCAGAACCAAGTCACAGGAGTACAAGCCCACGCGCATACCTTAGGAAGATGTGAAAGATCCAACGTGTCGACCGACGACCGAAGCTCGAAAGGCTCTTCAGCAGCATAGTCAGTAGGTACCCCGACCTTGACAGGAACGATCAGTAAATTGCCCATGACACAGAAATTAAAGACACGCGTACAGGGAGAATCTGAAGAAGCGAATCATGGGAGATCGTCCGGATCTTGTTGCCATGCCAAAGCAGATTGATGAAGATATTAAACAGCGGCCCGTCATATTGAACCCATTTCAGAATCTCCGGCAGAGCACTTTGTTCAAATGCAGTACGCCTTCCGAGGTCTACTTGAAGTTGACGCGCTACGTCGCCGACTTTGCCAGGATCAGCTGCTGGGATGCACATAGGCAGAATGTTGACACAAGGTCCGGCGAGCCTCTCCAGGTTGTCAAATGAAGCGGCGCGGCTGGTATGATACACGCCTAACACAGGAGAGTCTTGTCCGGTCAAGGTCTTCCCCACACGACCCCAAACCGCCAACACTAGGGCTTGAAGACCAAGACCAACTGCTTGACAGCGCGACTGCAACGAGTCTGTCGAACTAATGATAGCAGGAGCCCGCACGAAGACCTGCTTCAGATCAGAGCAAGAGTGTTTGGGTCCCAAAAGGGACGATCCATTGATTTTTAACGAATCCCGCCAAAAGGTGGCCTCGGCGGCCCTATCCGACTTAGTAGAGACGTGTTTGATGAACCCGGCAAAGTCTGGAGCGCTCGTGCAGTCGAAGCCTTGGTACAATGCGCACAAGTCTGCAACCAGCAGAGGAACAGACCAAGCATCTAGTAGCAATAATGTATCAACAGACGTCATTGCCCTCGAGATCAGTCGCTTCTTACCGTATGTGGCATGATGGAGTACGAATAACAGCGCGTCTTGCTTTCCTACTCGCACAAGCTTAATACGGCCTGACGGAGTAAACAAGGTCGATGGCCGACGGTATTCTATTCGTACTTGCTCTTTGACGCATTGCTCGAAATCCCCATCAAATTCGGTAAAGCTCCAGCTTAGATCATTCTTCGGAAGACTCTTTTCAATAACTTGAAGAACATTGGAAGAGGAAGTCGCAGCAAACACGGTACGGAGGATGCCGTGACGTTTCCGAAGAGCATCCCATGCCTGACGTAGTCGGTCAACGTCAAGCTGTTTTGAGGGTTTGTACACGAACACCGGCTCGTAGAACGTGCCACCGCAGCTGAGCCATGCACAAAGATGATAGTGTTGACCCTAAAGGCAGCCATTAGCATCAAGTACAGTATAATTATGTTGGTTGGAACATACAGGAAGGACAGGTAGCACTTCTTCAACGTCCTCATCTCCGAGACCTAGAAGCTCCAATACCTGCGCGCGTTCATGGTCTTGTACAAGTTCTCTCGCAGACAAGATTGCATCATGAGCAGAGCTTTGGGAGACCTCATAATTACCGCAGATCCCGGCGATCGTCTCACCCGCGAATACGTCCGATACTGCGATGTCGAGCCCTTGACTTCGGCACCTGGATGCGATCTGGATCGCAGCAATGGAGTCCAGCCCAAGGGCATAAAGCGGTGCATGAAGTCCGACGCGTTCGAGAGATATTCTGGAGATTTTTGAAAATATCTGGCGTAAAACGGTCTCGTTCGGCGAAAATTCTCGAGTGGGTTCATCAGCATCGTCTTTAGATGGTGAGGGCGCGACGAATTTCCGAGAGGCAGTTGCTACCTCTCGAAGATTGGGGGGATAGCTTAGAACGCTATCCGAAGGTTCAAGGATGATGTTTTCAAGTGTCTCTCGTAGGATCTCAAGGTTTCTTTGCAGTTCGTCCTCAGAAAATACTCGAGGCTGACACCCGGCTCGAATCTCTAAAACGTCACTCGCATGAATAATTTCGAGATTCAAAGGATACTAGAAAAATAAAGTCAGGATGGGCAGATACATAGTTAAGAACTAAAGACCCACCTCGGCTGGTGACGGGTCGCTTGTCAGGCTATATGGAATCCACAGATCTGATCGTGATCGGCTTTGTTCTCCAGTATGCTGCTGGAACACAAACAAGGTGTCAAAGAGCGATTCTCCAGTGGAAGTGTCTGCGCGCCACTTTCGTTGTATAAGACGAAGAGGGACATGATGATGTGGTTCACTTTGTACGTTCGACGCATGCTGCGCCTGAACGGCCTCGGCATTTGTCCAAGCTGTTTGGGATAGCGTAAAACGGAATGGTATTGTGCTGAAGTTAAGTTTACATTTATGAGTAAATTTTCTAGACCAAAAGAAATACCTCTCACTTGAAAAGCGGGCCGCTGGCGTGCAATGCATTGTCAAGGTCGATCGCACGACCAGAGACCACTTGGCCAAAGACGACATCCGGTGAGCCTGTGATACTAGCCAAGGTTTTTCCCCTAAGAGGTGTAAGGCATATGAAAGACAATTCGATTAATCACCCACCATGCCAGAAGAGCAACGGCTTGGACTGTCACACCCAACGTTTTGATCGTATCAAGAGCGCCTTCAGGAAGTGTTAGTAGGGTTCGAGCGAGGTGACCTCGTGTCGTAGTTCCTTGTCTCATTGGTAGTGGTGCACAAGTGAACTTGGACAGACGCTTTCGCCAAAAGTCCGACTCGTCCTTAGAACTGTGCAAGATGAACGGTACAGCGTCAGGGAATTGCGGACGCTTCAAAGGTTCGATTCCTCGGTATGCAGCGGCGACATCGTCGAAGATGGAAGGCAGAGAAAGCCCATCGTAAAGACTATGGTATGTAAGTGCGGAAATATGGCACAGAGAGAAAACTCTCACCAATGATGAATTAAGGCGATCAGAATTCGGGTATCTGGAGCGCATATAAGGTGAAAGGACAGTGGCGGTATCTCAAATGCATGTTCATCCTGAATAGCTTCTGATTCTTTGATTTTCTGCCCCAGTGAACAGATGTCTGTATTGGAAGAAACCGAGTACTCCGTCCAACGTATGGATGCATTACTATGCACCGCAGCGACCCAAGCGTGATCGCCTTCTGGACATGCAATGAACGAGGAACGTAAGATATCTGTTGACGCAATTACTTGCTCCCAAGCAGATTTAAGGCGAAAGGTGGAGACGGATGGATGTAGCTTAATCACATGATCTCCCATGTACAGCCGACCGCTCGACGCGACTGTTTGAGTGAGCATCCCGGTTTGCAAAGGCGTTGCCGGAAACATTGCCGTGATTATGTCATCTTCGGCAAGAAGCCGAACGATGGGGCCGTATTCGTTAAGGAGACGCGTTTGAAGGCCTTTAAAGGCGCTCACAATAGCGCCGGCGGACTCGGACACTTCCGCAGAAGATTCGTTGACATAGCCCACAAGTTTCCCTATACAGGGATGACGCATGATGGCAAATGTAGGAACGGCGAAACCTTCAGCTCTCAACTGCTGGGCCAGGCGAATGCTGGTGATAGAATCAACCCCAAGGTGGAGGAAAGAAAGATCCTTGGTGATAATAGTTGGATCTACGTTGCAAAGTTTGGCAACTACGTCTCGAACTAGAATTTCTCGAGGAGACCAGGTCGTCGGGTCATACAAGGCACGTTGTAATGGCACACTGGAAGACAGTGATGGCATTGTTGGCGTTATAGTTTGGGTGGGATCAGTGACAAGATTCGCCATACGGGACAACAGAGACGTGACGGAAGCGCTCAAACCAAAGCTAGGCGTGTAACCGGCGAAGATAGTGGCAGCGTTTTCGTTTGGATCAGCTTCAAACGCTACAGCCAATGGATGCTATAATTGAGATCAGTTAGCAGATAATAGGCAACGGAGGACATGCTTACGTCGATGGCTGCCTTACTCTCGAGGACTGACCAAAGTTTATGGGACGGGGACGGGGACAATGTTGACCGACTAAAGTTGAACAGCGTATCAAAAAGTTGTTCGCCAGACCCAAGCCACCGTTGTATCAAACGAAGAGGAGTATGTTGATGTTCCATCACAGACGATAGATCAACCTGAACTTGACGGGCGATATCGGCAAATATTTGAACGTCTACAGCACGAACCCGGACAGGTACAGTAGTAATACAGGGAGCTAAACAGTATAAAAGTCACAGAGAAAGCGTCACAGAGGAACAAGACACATACCCAACATGTTATCCACTCCGTCGACTAGCAATGTACGACCTGACAGAACGACACCAAATACCTTAAATGTCTATGAGGAAAGAATACACCAAGAATGTCCTGAAAACATACAGAATCATTGATCTTCTGATGCTCTCCTAACGCAATTCCGAACGCTGACAGTGCCAGAACATGGAGACTGATATTCAAAGCACGAGCAGTTTGCTCGAGCACAGACAATGGTACACCGAGAACATGTCTTTCATGATTAGATTCGAGGCTGCTATATGTATGAGTGATGGCGGGCTTGGGGGCATTGTCGAGATAATCAGAATAGAATGAACGAGCCAACTCTTGCGACTGGTGTGCGAGATGGCTGATCAAGCGACTGATTGGAGCACGTTGGAGGGTAAAACACCCTAAGTACCGTTCATAGATCTCTGACAGGAGCATCGGCAGCGATTCACCTATATGGAAAGACGTGTCGGGTAAGCAATTTTATTTTTCTAAGCCGATAACATACCATCGTAGATTGCGTGATGCATAGTAAGACGAAGAAGTGTAGACCCTGCCTTCGACGAATATAATGCAAGCCGAATGGGCGGCTGAGTTCCGATATTCTGCACTACATCGAGTTCGACGGCACCTATATCTCCGCGAAGAATGACTAGAGGATCTTTGTCATCCGACACTTCGACAACCGACCAGACATTTGAGACACAGGAAAGAACGACTTGGACCACGTTTCTGTCGTCGATGAAAAAACAGGTTCGCAGGATGTCGTTTGCAGCAATCGTTTCATCAATCGCATTGCGAAGCTGAGACACGTCTGCCTCGTCAAGACGTAAAATGAAGTGATTGACGTAAACGGGCTGAGCAGAATTGAGCGTGTGAGCAATCAGTCCTTCTTGCAATGGTAGACAAGGCTGGACGAGCTGGATATCATGGTCCGAAAGATGGTCCCGAACCCGTTCCTCCAGATGAGTCTCCATCCGCCACGAGGACACCTGACTCCTGTCTTCGATAAGTAACCGCGATGATTTCGCCAGCTTCGATACAGATGGTCCAGCGAGAATGACATGTGGAGGAACAAAAAAGCCCGCTGCTTTCATCTGGAAACTCAAAGAGATAGCACTTAGAGAATCAATTCCAAGTTCTAGTGTCGTCGTGTCGGCATTCATGGCGTCGACGGGAACCCGTGTGATGCCACTGACGATGTTGCATATCTCTTTCTCGAGAGTCGTAAGAGGACGCGAGACAGACGGCTGTTCACTCGGATCACCGAGAATCACCAAAGGAGAATGAATGAACACATGCTTCAGGCGCTTATGATCTACCTGCGAAGAGAAAACGTTGGCAAGGGGGATAAAGTCCAAGGGTATTATCTTGTCGGGAATTAAATGCCGGGAGAGTCGGCTTCGACAAGCAGAGTGTATAGCTCGTGCTAGTGTCGCATCTGTCATGCAGACATTCGGTAAGGACCCCAGAAATGGGTCGGCGTTCATTGAACGCGATATGAAGGAGACAACATATGTCTGTAATCCCTCCGGGTGATCAAGTGCTAGTGTGTGCACATTCAAACCCTGCTGAGCTAAAGAAGAGACCGCCTCAGAAATCTCGGCAAGGTCGAGCTTTCGCCCCCGCAAGAACACTTCATTACGACGAAACAAGTCAACCGACTATCAAAGGCAGGTTAGGAAGGTGACCACAGGAGGAAAACTGCAGCATACTTCATCAGCTCTTACACGAGCTATGGAGCCTGTTCTGAGGATGGGTCCATAGGGGGTGTTGAGAACAAACCGTCCCACCAAACCCGGCAGGTGGCCAGGACATACTGACTTTCCGGACAAATATAATTCCTAACTATGATGAGCAGAGGCATATGATAGCTTGAGAGAGAACGCACTCCCTCTTCACCCCGAAGTGTGGGTTGCATAGATTTGGCGTGGAGGATGAGAGCCGTATAGTTTCCGAGAATGTTGCCCACATTCCAGTTTGTTGTAGTGGAGCAGTACTTGCCCAAAAAGCAGATACCCGCTGTTTCTGAAGACACGAGAGTCAGTTAGGGAGAGAGCACAATTAGGATCAGATAAGGCTCACCACTCAGTCCAAATGCCTGATCGAGTGGTTAGAATGTGTCAAAATGCATTAATGTACAAACTTACCGACAGAACAGTCAGATCGGATGATTCAGTCCATTCATCCAGGAGCGGAGAATGCGACAAGTGGCCTTTTAAGGGAGAAAATGAGGACAGAGACGCATAAATGTCCGGTGTACTAACCAGTCAAGATCGTGCACCGTAATCTGGGTACATCGCAGGGCCGCACACCTTTTCGCTCTAGCCAAGCGGGGAGTAAACTACGAGAATAGATAAGTTTAGGCATCAGACAACAAGGTCTACTTACATAGCATGGGTGACACCGGTGTTATTTAGGATCGTTGGACAATCGTCCTGTAAAAGACCGCGCGGAACACTTGTTATGGTCATCCCGGTACGAAATGGCAATAAGAGCTCGAGGAGATGTCCATCGCACGCTGACTCAGTTGTCAACAAGCATGAATTGATAAAGACCTGTCTCCTTACATAGCGGTAGCCAGCTCAGGAAATCTCCTGCGTCGTTGAGCGAGTGGTGTAGGTGGAGCTTGTAGGCGCATGCTTCGACGGAAGCAACCACGCTACTCGAGGAAACAAAACAAGGGCGAGAGGTGCTGAGGTGTCCGTCTCCAAACATTACTATGATAGTAAGTCAAAATAGATGTCATGATTGACAACCACTGTATATGGACTCACTGCAAGTAACTTCGGGGGCTGTATATGCTGGTGCGGATGCAGGGTAGCGAGAAACTTGCTGCGCGTGGCGCGCGTCATCGATATCAATAATCTTTGCGGGCTCAATAGAAACAAAGTCTTCCGCACAGCTCGCCACAGTGAAAACTAGAGTAGCACCTCCAGCGCGGAATAATAACCTCTTGCGAAAGGCAGGAATCTCATACCCAATCGGAAGATAAATCTGTTACATGCTTCTAAGGTCAATGTGTTTAGTCACAGAACAAGTACTTACAGAACCAGACTTCAGTATCCTGACATTTGAACGTCAGTCGCAATCGTATCTAACGACAGTCAGAACGCACCCGAACTGATAAGCGAACAATGCATGACACTGGGGCATACACAATGCAATAACACCAGGATATGTGGTTCCCCGACGAATCCAATTAGCGATGCGGTTGGAGGCCTAGAACGCAATTAATGAATAAGTCGCAGTCCGCGATCTACCTTCGACGAACCTCGTCAAGTTCTCTGAAAGTCCACGTGGAGTGAGGGCCTTTCTTCGCTTTATAAATAGACACAGCAATGTCATCTGGGGAGGTGAGTGCGCGCTTCGCCAGCCAATGGACGGGCTCAAAACCGGATGAACTGGAGGAGGTTGGAAAGGGAATCGACTTCAACACAGAGAGATGGTGCTCCTTCAGGCCAAGCGATAGCTTTGAAAGCGGTCTGTCCAAGGCTTCTAACATGACTGTCAACACCGCACTGAACTGATCTGCTAGTAGTTTCACTTGTTTGGAAGCCCTGTTGCTTGATCAGAAGGTCATACCGGGGGTAAGGGTGGCACGTACATAAAGTCGCTACTTCCTAGAACATTCACAACCACTTTATCAGCTGTGACGGCGACATTAACTGCCAGAGGGTGCTCCACGCCGAGACTTGCGATGTCAGTGCAGTCAGTCCATAAGCTTTGAGCAGTCTGTGGGTTGCCTTCTTCATCCACAGAATATATGACAAAGATTGCTGGAAAAACTGGCTGGCGAACTGGCTTCTGAAGTATTCGACGAACTCGCTGCAGTGAAACAAATCTGTGGGTTACACACTTTGTAGATAGGCTGGAGATAGCACTGATGAGGCTTCGAGGGGAGGAATTTCCAGTGACGTTCGCTGCGACTGGAGTGGTAGTTATCAAAGGCGCTATTGCACTCGCTAGCTTGGCATTTCCTACGCGGAGGGAGAGCGTTTCTCCGAAGACAACCTTATCTGTTCGAAGGTACGAGGATAGAATAAAGGACCACGCTGCTTGTAAGACATGGCTGATAGAGGACTGCACCTCATTCGCAGCAAAGGCAAGGGCAGTTCTGTCAGGTTCGAAGGAAGCAGCATAAAAGCGAGTTTTGCGACCACAATCCTCGTGAGAGGACAGATTTGGCCAGAGATTGGCATGCTCGTCTGCAAAAGGACTTAGAACATCTTGCCAGAATGCGTCAGACGTTTTCGGATCCGTGTTGCCAGACACCAGTGACAGAGCGCTTGATAGTTGGAGGCGGGGGGTGAGATCGCCTCCTTGATAGGCAGTCTGTACATCAGCCAGGAGATACCCAATGGCATCCGCGTCGTACAGCGCATGATGGATGCTCAACATCAGCCAAGATTGAGTATCGTTGTCCGTTTCGAAGATAGTCAGCGACCAAGGTGGAAGCTGCGACCCGATTCGGGACACAACGATGCTCCGAGCAATCTGTTCTGCATCATTATTTATGTTCCGCCTATTGCATCGCTGGTGAGTAGCATGAACGAGCGGCTGCTGTAGGAGAGCTTGGATAAACACCCTGACATTAACGAGTCAGCGATGCAACCACAAAGGAAGGAGTAGCACCAACGGTGAAGAGGTCGAATCGCCACCGGCTACAGAATAAGCAGCTGCAGGGAGAAAAACAATCCTTAGGGCCTCCGTGCAGGTCGCAACGTTCACCCATGCCTCTAAGAGTTTGTCTAAATCGACAGCCCTGCCGAACGAAAACAGTCGATGGGACCAATACGCCGCTTCGTGTTTGATTGTTTCACCTAACATGCCTTCTTGTACTATGCAGAGCTACTCGTAAGTTCACCATAATCAGTTGATTGGCGGATGAAGCTTACAGGGTGTGCACGGGAGGATGCGCTCCACACCTTGAAGACTACTTTGCACACGTGGTCGCCATAGCGAGTCGAACTCTTTGAACCATGTACATATGGGCACTGAGTTGGGAAGTTCGTCCGATTCGCTAGAGAGGATCATTCTAGCCAGTTGCTTGGTGGATGGATGGCGTAGAATGTCACTGACAGCAACGGGAAGACCTGATCCACGAAGGCGCGAAGCCAGCTGAACTGCACGGATCTGCTACATTTAGCTGCATACAAAAAGCAGCGATATGGACTCACCGAGTCAATGCCTAGCGCAGCAAAACGGGTGGTTTTGCTGATAGAATCAACTGGTGTATCTGTGAGGTCCGACAGCACAGTCCTGATCTTCTCCTCGCCGTTAGACCAAGTTTTGTCGCCGTCGTCGCCCATCGCAACGGCAATGACTGATTCCCACGCTGAAATATCCATCGAAGCATAATATTCTCCGAGGGCTGCTCTATCTATCTTATTAGACGCAGTATGTGGAATGTGTTGGACCACCACAATAACGCTGGTTAAGCGGTATTAGTCAACAGATATCAAAGGGTATAGTCAACGCACTTCGGATGCATGAAGACGGGTAACGATAACTCTGCATGCCTCCTAGCAGCACAGGCAATGGCGACGGCTTCTTGGTTAGTGCATACTTTTCCATCGTTGTCAAGGCTGGGTGCGGAGATGAAGGTACAGACAACCTTTTGAGGACGACTATGTGTAATTCGCTTAGCACGTGAAGGATTGATGTGCGATTCAAACTTACTCGGGTCTGGAAAGTAGCATCGTAGATGCTTCCCTTGCAAGAAGGTGACAAGAACCTAACGCTGCACTAATTTCGGACAGTTCGACTCGGATACCTGGTAGATTATTGAGATACACATTCGTGACAGCATAAGAAGGGAAACGCACCACCTAGCTTTACCAAATCATCATTTCGACCAACAAATTCACATGTACCATCGTGAAGGAACTACAGCAGATGTCAACAATATGTATGTTTTTGGTTGCACAGAACGTACGCGAACGATGTCCCCAGTCAAATATATCTTCCCAGCGATAGGATGATTGATGAACTTCTTCAAAGTCATTTCAAGCTGATTGTGATATCCACGAGCATTTTGATGACCACCCAGAGCTGCGGCCAAGAATGATAAGTCGGTTGAAATCGCGAAGCGGAGACAGGCGCTGTACCCAGTTCGCCCACAGCGCCACGAAGCAGAACACGTTCATTCTTGACGGCAACGCAACTGACAGTCGGGAGAGGAAGGCCAACATTCGGTGCTTTGGTTATCTCATTCGACCGAAAACGACGATCTGTCTTACTGTTAACAATCTTGAAGCCCACAACTTCAGAATGCCTTACATGTCGCGATTATAGTGGCTTCCGCCGGACCTGAAAAAATATTGAGAACAGAAGAATATGACCGTGCAGATTGCATACCGTATGTGTTCAGTGATACTGTTCCCGGTCGGGACCAGGCATCTGCTACAGTATCGGGCAACTTCTCTCCGATACTAATTAGGCTTTCAAGCGAGTTACAGGCATTCAGTGTGGATTGCGCCATAAAGGCCGGAGTCAACTTGATTACACTATTCGTCAGCCATCAGACATGTCCATAAAAGAAACGGCGTACGAATGCGTGCGTTGCTTGAAAACTATTTACAACATCCGCAAACTGCCCGACAAGGATGTCTTTGCTGGAAGAGCAAAGTGTCCCGCATGCCTTTCCCAGAGCGTAGAAAACATCGAGTATCTTTGTTCTTTCAGTTAAGTTTGTAGTGATAACATAGCGTTACTCACTGAGACGTCAAACCTAGAAGGCAAATGTTAGAACAATTGAAATTATCGCTGGAATTTCTACGCCTACGTGTATGCAGAGAAATTCAAACAACGAACACCAGTAGAGTTAAATGGAATCACTTCTTGCAACACTGTTAGAGCCTGCACCGCCGCTCTGTGTTCGATCGGTACGCCCTGACAGATATACGATGAGCTATGGACATTGAGTGTCAGAGGAAGCAGCAAACCTTCGGGGCTCCGGTAGTACCACTTGTCCAGATTAGATACGCTAAATGGGCTGAGCTGATGTCGACGACCGGCACATTTTCAGGTTCGTTGAGTAATCGTATGTCATTAAGAGCTAAAAGATCCAGCCCTTCGGGAATAGCCGTCCGTAACTCGCGGCATGCCTCCTGATTTGGAACCAGCACGACCGGCCCTCCAGCTCGAAGAAACAAGTCTTTCTTCCGTAACTCTGGAGCAGCATGGTCCACCGGACACCAGCAACCTCCGGCCTAGATAGGGCATCAGATGAAGTGAGACAAGAACGACTATGAATCAACGAACTTTAACCACACCGAGAATGGCGACATAGAGTTCGGGACACTTTTCCATGCACAGAGGAATTAGTATGTCGTAGAGTTCGCCATAAGTCTTGACCAGGTGATGCGCCAGCTGGTTCGCTCGACGATCAAGCTCACCATAGGTCCAGCGTACGTCCATTTCCTGGTGCATCAAGTCAGCTTTGAACCATACGGCTAGGGCGTCGGGTTGTAACCGGGCATTTTGTTCGAATTCATGATGGATGAGAGTCGAAGGCAACACGGGCTGGAGTGTGGGTATAGGATTGATGGAAGCCTGCAACTCGTGTCGAACACTAGATGTAGCATGCAAAAAAGGCAAGTCCGGTGGCCTGTCTAGGATATTGCTGAGGATATCATCAAACTGTTGTAACATGGCCTCGCTAGCTGTAGGAATGAGAACGTTGTTCGAGCACGTTGCTCGGAGACGAATCAAGTCGCTTTCCTCGGGCCAGATTTCAAGGACGACGGCGAACTAGGATACTTTTGTCAACTCACATAAAAATGATGCTAAATTTTAGCATTACCTCCGTGGCCATGGCCGGATATGTCACTGATGTCCATAGCTCTGTCTGAGATGCTCCCTGTCCGAACTGCTGCAAAGCAACTGTAGTATCGTAGATGATACCATTGGTACCACTCAAAACAGTGACAGGAGGGTGGCGCTTGATAAGACTGTCAACATTACTCCGTACCAAGCGAGACAAAAGGTCGCGCGTAGTAGCTCCCGTAACATTGCGAACGCGCACGGGTACCGCCGTAAACATGGGACCGACAGTGTGCTCGAGAGATTCGGAAGTACGTCCGCCAACGATGCTACCGAAAACAATGTCCTCAGCGTCGGACTCAGAGTAAGCAAGCTACCCAAAAATCAATAGAAGGCAAGCAGTGTTAAAAATATAGCGCACCAAAATGCTAGCCCACGCAGCTTGTACCACAGCTAATGGCGTCACGTTGAGCTTTCGAGCCTTGCGAGCGAGGTCAGACATAGACGTCGATGACATCACCGTCGACACATGGAATCCTTTCTGCTTAGCGGACTGGCGAAGGCCCGTGAGATCGGGGAAAGAGTCAGGGGTGAAATCTAGTTCAGTAGTCAATATGTGAACAATGCTAACGTCTCGAACGGGTCACCTTTGAGCTCCTCGACCCAATAATCATTACACGCGTCCATATCAGCATTGAGAACATCAATAATGGCATTCTTGAAGTCCTCCCGAGGGACAGCCGCGCAGGGATCGTGATACAAAGCAGCGAGTTCCTCAAGCATGAGTGCAAGTGAAGCGCCGTCTATGATCCTTGCTAAGTGTATGACAGATGTATAACGCGGAGAAAAACTCACCGAAAAGCGCGTGGTGAAGGGTTAGCACAAACCTGACATCAGACGAGTCAGTATTGTGCATTAGTGCCACTGCCCATGGGTCACGAAGCGACAGATTTCGAGGCGTGCGCTCAACATAGTCTTCTACCAGCATGTCCACATCCCCTCCCGATTCCTCAATCCAACAAAAGTTACATTCTTCACCAGAAACCAATGCAAATGGACTAATGGTACTGTTATCGATCAAGATGAATGAAGTGCGCAAGATGGCATTTCGGTGAACCACGGCTTCCCATGCCTGCTTGAAGCGATTCGAATCAACTCCCTGTGTGAGGGTATAAACCGAATGATTGATGTAACCGGATTGTCCCTCAGAACGTAGGTATAAAGCAAGCAAACTGGCTTGCATAGGTGTAGCCGGCATGATCCGGGCCATGTGGCCGTGTTCTTTCCATACAGCTGCACCAGCCTCGGCTGCGAACTGCTCCAAAATTTCAACGTGCTTCGTAGGAACATCGGTATCGGCGTCTTGGTCTTGACTCTCCATGATCCTCCGAGCAAGATACACAGGTGTTGGGTTTTGCAGCTGAGAGAAAATCCCAAATGAGCTGACGCGTCAAGAAAAAAACCTGACACGAACCACATCAAGAATGGCTAAACTTTTCAAACCGGCCTCGCGAGCAAGGGTCAAGAAACGAACACCGCGCAGGGAGTCAATGCCGAGGGCGATAAAGCTACTGTTAAGCAAAACAGAGGTCTCTTCGAGTTCTGCGGTCTCCGCCACAAGCTTAACAACAGTCTTCAGGATCTCAGGATCTATATCACTTCCAGCATCTTCCTTGACCTTAGCAATGGACTGAGCCTCTGAGAAGAATGCCGCCACAAGTTTCGCTATAGCTCGACGATCTGCTTTTCCAGCCGTCGACTTGGGTGTTGTCTGTGCAAGAAAATAGCTGACAGGTCGCATATGTGCAGGAAGCCGAGCTTCAGCGACGCGTCTCACTTCGTCTATAAGACTCTTTTCTTCCGGCGTAATTAGGGCAAGAAGCTGTTCGACGCCGGAGTCAGACTTGTGAACAACCGCGTGTGCTGACTGAACACCAGAGACGGCGGATAATATGGCTTCGATCTGCAAAAGACCGTTAGTCCTGGCCAGGTAGAACATTATGTCATATACAGACCTCTCCTAATTCCACACGCCTGCCACTAAGCTTTACTTGGTCCATTCCCATGCGTCCAAGGTATTCGATTCCAGACCATTCACCTACATCGTCGATTACAACACGAGCGCGATCACCTGTGCGATACACGCGTCCAACAGCATCAATTTCTATGAATGCACGGGATGTTTGCTCTGGCATGTTCAGATATCTAGAGCTCACTTTGAAATACAAGCAAACCGACGGAGAATATGGACATACCCTTTCGCCAGCTGAGGACCTCCTAAGCCCAGCTCTCCCGGAAACCCAAGCGGCACAAGTCTGGGTTCAGTAGGATGCAAGATCATCATGGAGGCAGTGGATATAGGCGACCCAAGGCGTGAGCCAGATTCATTACGGGGATGAAGACGCAGTGTCACGTTGATGGCAGCCTCCGTCGGACCCTGAGCAACTGGATTAGCCTGGGTATCTCCCCTGGTGAAAAGAGGACTCACATAAGCATTGCACAGGACATATCCCTGGTCTGGTTTGCTAAATGCTTCGATGACACGCTCGGAAAGGCGTTCACCCATGGTCCAAAGCTCGAACGACGGCCCTATGCGTTCAGGACGTAGCATAGCCGCAAAGCTTGGAGTGGCCATCATATGAGAGCAGTTGAGCTCTGATAGAACAGCTTCCGGATTCGTAAGCAGACGTTGACGATTTGCGGCGCATATCGTCGTGCCGGATGAGAAATTCATAAATGTCTCCATAAGAGACTAGAGAGGATGAGTGCGAGAGGACAATAGAGAGTTGAAATAACTTACAGGGTCAAAAGTTGCAGCAGCAAACTGGAACCATCGGGTTCCTGGAGGAAGAGCACGAACCGCAAGATGAGAAGAGATTGAGCACGCCGCTGCCAAATGGGTAATCTGAACACCTTTGGGTTTCCCCGTCGAACCGGAGGTGAAAAGAACTACCAGAAAGTGAAGAAGTTATTCTATATATTTTGGATTTGTTACGCACCATATGCCAGATCTGATTCGCAGGGAGGTTCCCATTCCAGAGGTGCTTCTGCGGGTGCACACGCAGATGCTACATCTACCCAGTGCACGTCCTCGATAGCATCCATCCATTCAGGACGGAATCCCATCCCAAGAACAACTGGTGCACCAACGTCCCGAACCAATTCCAAGATACGCTCAACTGGAGCAGTATCTAGACCCGGAAGAGGTGAAAACGCACAACCAGCACGTAGAACTGATATGTATCCGACATACAGCTCCGGAGAAGGAGGTACTGCCAATGGGATAATGCTCTTTCTCTCATGGACGAAATGATGCAGAATCCGGGCAATCGTATAGGACCGCTGGTCCAATTGGCGGTAAGATATAGCACGACGAGGAGCATTTTGAACATCCAAAAAATCAACGGCCGTTGCATCTGGATTAGCAGCGGCTTTCTGGAGGAATGCACCGTGGAGAAGAGCAGGCCGTTCAGCTGAAAACGGGTAGGCCTGCGGCGGATGATTCACGAGAGAAAGTTCGTCATCGTTGGTACAGAAAACAGCAGTACCGCTTTCTTGGGTATACAAGTGCAGCAATCGCCATGCTAGAGAATTTGGAATATGCTTTTCGGAGAACTGGAGGACAAGAGACGAGGATCTGATTTGGAGATGGAATAATACGTGTGCAAGGGTCTGCCAAAGCACGTGAGTGTGTGAATTATCGTCGGGAGCACAGTTGCTCACCTTGGGTTCCGACGACGACGACGACGACGATGATAATTGAACCTCGACAGCCTCCAGTCCGGTCACCTGGGAATTCCGGAGAGTGATGACACTCTCTGTTGAATCTTGCTCGTCTTTTCCCTCTGCGATAACACAAGCATCGTCTTGAAACCGAAACGCAAACTCGCCGGTCGTCCCTATCAGCGTGCGTACAACAGCAGCGAAAGCCAAAACATCCGCTGACGAAGAAGCAGAAATGTTCAGTTTGATGACAGTGGTCGGGTCTTGGGCGCCGCCAACGACAGAAGGGAAGAAACACGGAACACGGGTTGGGGGCAAGGCGCGCACTGGCTCTTCTGGCGACAAAGAATCCATCTTGACGTATACCACCTTCAGTACGTCCTGGACTCTCTGACTGTGCTGTTTTCGGGGGCTTTTTTTCTTTCGATAATTCAAGCATACGCATCTTATCAGATAATTTTTTGGTCTAATCTTGGCCTGCGTCATCGAATTGGACCTATCTGATCTTATCAGATACTTTCGGCTTCCGGGATTCTTTCAATTCCAAATTTCCGAAGAACTTACGTTCCAGAATACATTCTATCGCCATCTGTATAAAAACCATGCGGTCCTTCACTTCTGGAGAGCTATAAACATGCGCTGTACTCGTCCTACTAACCAATGATATTCACAAGAATCACAACTTTGGAGACATGACCTTACGGTCCCATTCTAGTTCCTTACAGGTAAGAAGTATCAAACAAACCACACGACTCCTAGCCCTGTGGTTATGCCCTGATATCTACATGCGGATCATTCAAGGCTCAATGAACAGCCATTTCCATCGGATTTACCACCATTTGAGAATTTTGACTTACTAATTCCCGTTCGCAGTCGACGCGCGGTTGCCAACGATACGCATGGTGCATGAACGCCACTGAATCTGACTGATGCATTGTCCGACCAATGAATTGAACATTGTATGTGGCTTCTTCGCGTCTCCAGGTTTCGTGGCCCATATTTTCGGAAAATAGTCTTACTGAGGTGACATTACTAAAAGTGTCCGATGCAAATCATCTCAAATAGAATGGTCATAACGGTCCGTCACCATCATGCCGCTCATATTATGGAGAAGGTTACAATCGACCCGAGTGCGCAACCTAAGCCTGCCTAGGCCACCTAGGCTCATAACAGACATGGGATGACAGTAACCTTCGGATCGTTTTCTAAGAAAGGCGTCAGCCCTGACGAAATCGGCGTAAGGTCTTCATGGTTCATCCGTTTTCCAGCCAAATTGACAAAAATCATCAAAAAGCCGATGAATCCGGTCCTTCAAGTCCGCAAGGCTCCCTGTCTCCATAGCTCTGGATGCACGAGATTCTTCCGCGAGGTCCTAAGGTGCCTCAGTCGTTCCGGCCCTCCACCTGTAACAGGTAGTTTCTACAATTCTATGGGGCTCGATCACCAAATATTCATAGGTACTCTCCGTGACCTGGTTTGCAGAGTCATACGACATAGGGGCAAAATATACTCTACTCGGAAGGCTTCGGATTTTTCGGAGCTACGAGGACTGGACGAATCAATTTCATCGTGGCCACTACTTACACAAAATGACAGTCAAGATATAGAAAGATCCGCAGAATGGTGTACATGTAAGATATGCGCATGCGCTGTGACGTATTACTTACAAACTGTTCGTCGCACTATTCAACTTTTCGGCCGAAAGTTCCCCCATCGCTATGGCTCATGAACTGCAAGACGGCAATCATATCTTGCCGATGGCTGCCCTCTCCTTTTTTCCCATCCTACTGTTCCCGGAAACGTCATGAGCAAGTCGAAAGGTGGAACATGAACGTTTGAACAACTGGACAACCTATCCCTTATTGGAAATGAACATTGATATTCTACTACGTGGACGAGTTCCGCGAGAATATAATAAAGCGGGGCTCGCCAGGCTACACAGAACAACAGTATTATCCGGTGTTGAAGTGGCCCAACGGGGTGCCTGGCACAATGAATGGGAGTGGCTTTCTTGACCCGTATCGATAGAGATTTCTGTCTCTTCTCGGAGACAAAATATCATATCTATTTTCGACAGCAAGCAAAACATATTCAGATATAGAGAACTGAACTTCGCGTTCGGGTTTCCAGACAGAAATTGCGAGACGTTACAGACGAGATCCCCGGTCTCTCTATTCCCCCTACACCTAGAAACTAAGTTTACTCCTGATGATATCTACTTATTGCGAAGTGAGGGTCATATCGTGGACATTGCGTGATTCAGTCGTATCGCGCCCCGGGTCTAATGAGCAGTCGGGAAGAGGAAAACGGGCCTGACATTGATGCCTCGGTGTCAGTAGTAGGGAACATAGATCCGGTAGAGCGCGGTTAAATGGGGGGGCAGATGGGTTCCACACCGGGATCTAGCCCGGAATGAGCAGCTGACATACTGCAGTCGAATGTTGATGATAGGGTGAACGCGGACCAGAAGAGCGCTCTAAAGTCGCGGTTATTATACACGTTTAGCCGTTGACTTCGGTTCGTTCACTGAGCGTTTTACGAGGTGATAGGTACAAGGGGCCCAGGTGAGGGAGATAAGAGGGATACTAATGGATCGTTGGTAGGGTAGATGGTTACTCGGCAGTCTAAAATGTCACTTGGATGGAGAAAGAAGTTATATGAGGCTTATATAAGTTGACACGGGCTAAGATCCCTAGTCATTAGATCTAGTCAACCTTGAAGTAATTGTAGGAATGAGAATAATGCACTGTTATGCATCCCCGAATCTCATCGCCGTTCACTTAGCAAGTCTGGACATACCAATCACCTTGTACTCGCAGGTTCCTGCTCTGAACATCCAGTACGTATAGTCCAAAATCGCATCATTATTTTGGGGATATAGCTCCGGAACGAATCATCGAATCTGGAAAAAATACGAAGCATCAGATACTACTGGCTAATTTTTCATAATAGTATTCAAGACAGGGCGTAGAAAAGGTCGTCACCAGTTTGTACAAGTGAATAATGATATATCTCTGGCTGTAATCCAAGGTTCGAAAGTGACAATCCGAAGCCTCGAAATGTACGGAATATCTGACCAGATGTCCTTCGGCGGTATCCTCCTCCTCAGGCCGGGCGACCCAACCGACACAATGCCAGAGCCGCACGCAGCATATCGTCGTCCGGCTCAGCACGGCTACGCACGGTGATATTTCCTCCCGGTACCCTGGTACACCTTGGCTCGCTCGTGCTCCAGGCCCTTGGGGATGTGATGGCCTCGTCGGTCGCATCATCCGTCTCGTCCCCATCATCAGCCGTGCTCCTCTCCTTCTCCGCCATCCTGCGGCGCGCGCATGCCCACTCTAATGTATGTCTCCGCGTAAGCTTGCCGAAAGCCACGTACTCCTTCTCTGGCGGGCTGGTAGGAGGAGCCGGTGGTGAAGAGGGCATACTGTCCCATAGGGACGCGTTGCGATCTTGTTTGCGAGACGGAGTGCCGGGCGCATGGTGACGCTCAGAACGTGAAGCAATATGGTCGAGTGATGGACGCGCCGCGAGCTGCGACGCGTAGGGTTTGGATTGGGGCTTAGGCTTCGGCTTTGGAGCAGCGTCAACAACAGTGTCACGGGTCGATGGTATACTACTCAGCGACCCCTTCCGCTCCATCTGGCGCTTGTTTTGGAACCAAATTGTGACGGACTTAAGCTCCCTTGAATTTGATATAAGAACAACGACGGAAGAAAATTTTTTGCCGCACATACATTGCACCTGCTTTTGCTACGCCGTCGCGCTGCTCCCGCGACGGGTGGGACGTTTGATGGAAAAGATTTTCGAGCATCATCAGCTGCACGCTGGTAAAGCGTTTCCGAGTGCGCCGTGAGCGCATCGCATGGGCAATGCTTCCGGCATCGTCCGACTCGACACTGGTCGACGAAGATGTCCGCGAGAGGGTGGGGGATACCAAGGACATGGGGCATAGATGTGGTAGAATGAGAGGAACAGCAGGTGGGGTGATAGGACGTGATGACTTATATAATACATTCCAATTCCAACCCAAACGTCGCGTACGCGTTAGTCACGTGTAAAGTGCCCGTCTACTTCCGAAGACGGTAACTGCCCGATTATGTTAGGGTTAGGGTTTCGCAGGTAGATCATGATCAGTTTTCTGGCTTTGCATAATATTCTCTTCAGTGCCCATAAAGTAGCAGGGATATCCAAGAAGGAGACTTACAACCATTATATTTCATTGGCTATGAGCAAGGCAAATTCAATGAGAAAAGATGGAAATCTGTTCTGAGACTGGGCTTGGGTTCACCTGCAGGTGCATATTATCACCCTGGATTATCATTTACTTTCTAATAGTTCTACAGACATGTTGGAAACATACTTAGAATCAATGAAATTTTATTTAATTTATAATGATATCCAGTTCAACAATAATGACAAACTGTAATTTTTAACCTTGACCTTCAAATGATAGGCATATGATTTTGCTCAGGGCAAGGAAAAAAGGCAGCTACAGCCATGCTTGAGGTTAATTTGTCTCCTGCTTCAGGTACAACTCTGAATAGAGAGTTAATCACACCTAATAGTCAGACTTATCCTGTATGCTCCAAGCAGTGAAAGTAGCCCTCTCATGATTTGGCATGCTTTGGATGTGGTAAATCCAACCAAGACACATACAGAGATAGTATCTGACTTGCAGAGAAAGCTACACAAGAGATTAATTAAGGCTTCTAGAAAATGAATGCCATAAACCCATTTATGTCATAGAGAATAAATAAGAAAAGACAAATTTTTAGCTGGAACACTTCTGATGCTTTGATTATGTCCAATCATGATTTTGTTTGAGCTGGGAGACAAAGGTTTCATATACTTATTGTGCCCTCCAGCTGCTGTACTTGGTGCTGTGTGAGGAGGTGCCACAAGGATAGACCACTTGTATGACAAATATGAGCCACAGTAGCTTGGACTAGATTTCTAGTCACTGAATAGATCAAAGGTGATGAACCTTTACTGTTGGTGTACAATTGTACATTCATAGACCATGAGTATAAACTGCATAACTGGAGAGCTGGCATCTGTTTGTATTTGTCTCATCTTGTACAGTGATTTAGATCTGTGAAGATATACCAGATGATATGACAGAACAAAAAGAAACATTAAAACAATAATTTATTGAATAAGTCTTGTCTATCAGTCTTCTTCCTAAGTTCAGTAATCATTGCATTGTAACATACCCATAGAAAGCAGATGTCAACCAAGTGATTTCCCTAGAATATCAACTGTTTGACTCCAAGAAAGTCATATCAGAACATAACCTCCAACTTTCTAATCCTCTTCAGACCATTCTCCTTAAATGACTTGCTGTATGTGTACACAATGTCTAGCTCAGTTATCTGTTCTGGTAAGTAAAGCCATGTGAATTCAATACTATTGCACCACCAGTTGTGGTAGTTCATCAATATCTGTGAGACATTGGAGAAAATGTGTACAAGTAATAGTATGACATCACAGATATCTTGCTATACTGGATGCACTATGAGATTATATGAATGGATATCAAGTTTAAGGGCAAAGAATAGAGACTAGCAGAATATCAACAGTGACAATGAAGAGTCAACACACTATAAGGCTATAGTGTCTCATTGTAGAATATGGTTAATGATATAGTTAAGGTGGGAAGGTGTGAGAATATGTACATCAGTACAGAACATGCAAGTGAATTCTCAGGAGAATGACTTGCTCATGAGAAGGAATGAGGTTGCCATTATAAGTCATTCAAAGAGTGTGAGAAGAAGGGCCTATGCTTTCTTGATGATCAGACCAAGTATTTCAACAGAACTATATCTGTCATTGTTTAACAGCAATTGTAGAGATGATGTATTCAGCTAAATTGTTTGAAGATTTGTATGATTGAAAGCATTGTAGCTCTTGCATTTTATATCTGATGGTGCTCCACATTTTAGTGATTCAGGTATTAACAATCAAAAAACTGTCTCAGTGATTGACCACAGACTCTTGCCTCTGTTACCAGGTGGATTTCTGAGCCTTTTCAAACACCATACAGTGCTAATGAGATCTACTTTGGGAGTGACTATCAACAAATGTTGTCTTACATCTTTTCTGATATCCTTAGGAAGAAATGATTAGTTCAATAATAGTAGACTATAACATATTAACTCTTCTTTCAGAGATGTTCTGGTTTCAAAGTTCTTATGTCTTAAGAAAGTGATTCTGCAGTATAAAACACTGACTCAGATGACCCCCAGAACACTTGTATGACCAAGCCATGATGACATTATAGTGGCAGTCCAACTGGTTTATAAATACTGATATCAAGTCAAACTTAATTCTGAACATGGAATATTAGAATGTCCTATCTGTTTGTCTATCTGCCAAACTGTTCTCAATCTAATGTCATGTTACTTCTTCTATTACAGTGAGCATATTGCTAGGACAGGATACCATCAAAACTGAGTTGGTAGAGGTGTGCTGTATAATAGCTCATATAAATAAGAGTAGCTATAGGTTTATTTTAAGTGGTTGGTGGTAAAAAACAGTCTGAGAATGAGACAGAGAGACAAAGCCTAAAGACATTACAACTTGAGGAAGTAAAAAAATTGCTTACTTGGCCAAAGTCTGATCAACTGCATTTTAGAGCTGTAATCACATGTCTTCTCTCTGTTTCAAGAGCCAGAAAAGTTAGATCTGAGGGCATCCTGGTCTATGTGCTGTAATCACTGGATATTTGTCCTCAGATGAGGACTGCAGTTAATCATGAACAGAAACTGCAGTTGTAGAATGAATGTTGAGTGACAGAGACAGACAAGCTTTGTCATTTCAAATAGGGAGATCTGTAGGTCATATTTTATAGAGTGGCTCTCATCATAGATGTGCCCTATGCCTGTATAGTGCTTGCTATATAGCTAGTTGATGAACTAAAAATTGTCTGACCACATATATCCTGATCATGTTAGATCTCTATTAAACACTCACAAATATCTAGCACTGCTTCTGCTGAGGTCCAATTCTAGGTTCTGAGTCTAAGTCTGGTTTTGGTATAAAGATATAATGAGGATGACAAGATAGGCAATAAGAATTTTGTGAATAAGGATAAAAGGTTGTGGCTGGTAGATATAGTCTACTATTGTGGCAAGAGTATTCATATCAGGTAGTCAGAGAGTTTAGCAGGTGTATTAAACCTTAGCTCAAGACTGGGATACATCAGTGTATACTACTGCCTTAAATACTATCTAAAGAACCCTGTATCCTATAGATGACTATTGTCTGCTTTCTATGCCCTCTGCTCATTGTCTGGGATAACAATGACTGTGCCCTTGCTTTTATTTGTCATTGTTGCTCTGCTATACCATCACTATAGTGAGTTTTCCATATGCCACAGTTCCTATTATATTCAAGATGTGAGACAGCAATGGTTACTACATTGTTCCTTATCATCTTATTATATATCAATGAATAAGGCATAGCCATGGCGTTATTATATTTTCATTATCTTTTGTAAGGTTGACCTGTGGTCAGGATTGGTAAGCATCAGCAGGTCATGATTTAAGGGCAAAAATCATAACATTACTCTCTCTTTAAGACAATCATCCTCAATTGCTCAGAGCAGCCTAGAGAAAAGAGATCATGCTTCATTCTTGCCATCAATTTCAGTGGAAGCATCATTGGTGCAGTCAAGAAAATGGAGTTGGTTGACAAAGGTTCTGGTGGCTAGGTTATCTTCCTCTTTCTATATAAATAGCTTTTTGCATTCAAAGAGGTGTTGGTCTTTTCTAAAGAGTAATCTTCACATATGGATAGTCAGACTTGTCAAATATTGGTCAACCCAATAAGGCAAAGTTGACAGCTGCCAGAGAATTTTAGCATGCTTGATATTTGGCAATAAGAATCTTTGCATGCAGAAGGTCTTTTTCTGCATACTATCAGTTTTCCTTGTTGCTGTATCTCTTGAAATAGACTAAAAACCACTGTTTCCTGTATTGAATCTTATCATCAAGAATAGCATTGATTTCATATTTGTCTTCATCATCAACTATTATAGATTTAGGTGATGGTGGTTTCTGCTGATTAGAGAATTCAGCTTGTTGGAATGGTTTGAGCAAGGCTTCATTGAAGACTGAATGGATTTTCCAAGTCTTCAGAATAGATAACTTATATACTCCATCATCTACTTTTTTTGTGATCTTAAAGAGCCTTTCATATTTGTTGTCCAACTTTTTCATAGTTCTGTCTATCTTCAGGTTTTTCATGTGTAGCATGATCTGATCTCCTGGTTGATACTCTTTTCTGATGCCCTTTTCTTGTCATATTGTTTCTTTATCAAGTCTGCTGCTTTTAGAAACACTTATTCTCTCTCATCATGAATCTTTTTCATTTTAGCAGCAAAATCTTTTGCTCAGGACACTTGACTGTCCCTTTATGAGGAGTTCATTTCAGTGTTAGAGTGTATGCTAGTGTTTACAAAGAATAGGCTAAAGCCTGTGATAGAGTTTTCTTGATTGTTGTGAGTGAATCCTGCTAAGGAGAGCCATTCTGCCCAGTCATCCTGCTGGTGATTGATGAATATTCATAAATATTTTTCAATCTCTTGATTGACCCTCTCTGTTTGTTCATCCATTTGGGGATGATATACTGTTGATAAATTTCTGATGATTCTGAGTAGCTTGTATAGCTCTCTTATGAACTGTGAGATGAATTGTGGGCCTTGATCTGAGATGATTTTGTCTGGAAGGCCATGGTGAGCATATACATGATTTTGAAAAAGTCATGCCCACCCTTCTGCAGTCAAACTTGTGTTAGTGGCAATAGGAATAAGTTCTTTAGAAAATTGATCCACAATGGTTAGAATGGCATCATGTCCTTTGGACTCAGAGAGAGAGCCTATCATATCTACTGAAATCACCTTCTATTTGTCTAAAGAAATCTCATTAGGATGTAATGGTGTCCACTTCTGGGTGCTGGCTTTAGTTTTTTGGCATATTTTGCACCCTTTGATATAGGCTTCTATCAATTTTTGAAAGTTAGGCCACCAATAGTTTTGAGTGATCAGCTCCTGTGTTTTTGTGATCCCTGGATATTCTGCCATTAGATGATCATAGCAGATGGCTATGATTTTTCCTCTAGCTTTTTGCTAGCTGAGATGTACAATCAGTCATAAAAATAGGGTATTCCCTACTCAAGGGTCCACTCTTTCTTTTTATTATCAATGGCTAACTGTACTGAGTCCTTTATGAATTTCTTTTCCCTTCATATCTTTTTTAAGATTTCAGAGACAGTTGGAAAGATCATAGCATTCATATAGAACATTTCTGACTTGAGTACTATCATTTCTTCATTATCCTTTCTCTCTTGGTCATAGTCTGCCTTTTAGCTGAGTAGGTCTGTCTTTTTGTTGGCAGCATCCAGTTTATGATAAAGGCTAAAGTGGTATTTAGCCAATTCTGTTACCCATTGTGCTTGTCATCAATTCAGTTTTTGTGATTTTTTGAAATATTGGAGGTTTTGATGATCAGTCTATATTTCAAAATCATACTTGGCTTCTATCAAATAATGATGCTGTTTATCCAAGACTATCATTATTGTGAGCAACTCCTTGTTATAGATTTCATAATTTCATTCTATGATAGAGAGTGCTTTTGACAGGTATGCAATTAGTTTTCACTGTCTCTTCTGTTTTTGGCTGAGAATAGCTCCTAAGGCCCCTTCAGATGCATTTGCTTTAACCTTAAACTTTTCATCATCAATGGGAATGGCTAGGATGAGATCTGAATAGATCCAGTGCTTGATTTTTTGGAATGCCTGTTCCTGGACTTCTTCTCACTTCCACTCTGCCTTTTCAGTAAGCTTAGTTAGTGGCAAGGCCACTCAGCTATATCCTTCTATGAATCATCAATAGAAGTTAGCAAATTCTAAGAAGGATTGCAATTCTTTCTTCTTGGCTGGCATGGGCCACTCTTGTACTCCTGCTGTCTTTGTGAGATCCATTCATAGCCTTCCTTCAGTGATAATGAGTCCTAGATATTCTGTTTTCAGGATTTCAAACTTGTATTTTTCTGGTTTTAGATATAATTTGTTTTCTTGAAGAATTTGTAGCATCTGCTATATTATAGCTTGGTGCTCTTCAAGAGTCTTAGAGAAAATCATTATATCATCCAAATAAATAGTGACCTTCCCTTGTATGATAAGGTCTTGGAAAATATCATTCATCATGGTATGAAAGATTGCTGGGAAATTGGTGAGTCCAAAAAACATCACCAGTGGCTCAAACAGTTCTCAGTTGGTTCAGAATGCAGCTTTCTATTTGTCTCCTTCTTTGATTCAGATATTATTATATTCCCATCAGACATTCAGTTTAATGAAGTACCTGGCTTCTGATAGTTTGTCTATGAACTCAGAAATTAATAAAAGTGGGTATTGGTTTTTAATAGTAAGGTTATTAAGTTTTCAGTAATCCTAAACTGGTTGCAACTTCCTGTCCTTCTTTTTTATGAAAAAGAAGAGAGAGACTATAGGAGACTTGGATACTTGAATCCTTCTACTAGTTAGATTTTTATCCAGGAATTTGTCTAACTCTTTCTGTTCAGCTCTTTCTAGTGGGTACACCTTGTAGTCCAGATTGGTGTTTGCTCCTGATATTAGTTTAATAGCATAATCCCATGATTTTCTTGGTGGTAATTCATCAAAGTTTTTCTTGCTGAATACATTGATAAAGTCTCTGTACTGTCTGGGAACCATCTCTTCAAAGAACTTCTTAGGCTTCTCTGCATATGTTTTAGCAGCTAACTCATTCAAAGTGGTGCCAGCTGTCTAGATCTCTATGGCTAGTTGAGAGTCTACTATTAGAAGTTGATCTCTCTCTTCTATTTTCTGCTATATTGTTTTGTTATGATTTCTCATCCTTTTTCTGATAAACCTCTATTTATGCTTAGTCAGGGCATCTAACACCAAGTGCTTAGGACTGTGGGAAGGCTTAGTCATCACAACAAAGCTGACTTTGCCATGGTTCTTTGATGCAACCAACATTCAATGATAAGCACACAATTGACCTTTTATATATGGTAGTGACACTCAAGAACAAAGAGCACCAAAAGCAGAGAAATGCACAATAAGTATGTAGTATTAATAGTGAACCATGTAAAGTATTTAAGGAGGCTTGCTCTCACTGGTAACCCCCAGCTTTGAGCTAAAGTTTATTCATACCATTTCATCCTTGAGCTGACTATCTGGCCTTGTGACACAATGAGCAGAAATCACAATCAGTGGACTCAGATGACTACCCAAAGTGCGAGGTAGCTTCTGTTTATCATATGATTCTGTTCACATGATGTTTGGGTCTAACAATTAGCTTGAAGCTTCACCTTCCCTTTCTCCATGCTCATTAGTGTAGAGAAAACTGAATGCTCTCTATCAACCCATTAGACCCAAACTTCAATCATGAGTTCTTTGAACTCCTCACTTTCATCATCGGAATATTGTTGGAATTATTGGTGATCATCCAGCTGCATCAGAGATGCCATTCAATTACCATGTGGGCCATTAGACACTACAATGAATTTTTATACATCCAACATATATTACAAAATGTAACCCCTGACCTCCCACTCTATGACATCCTTGAATCCTGACAAACATCCTATCAGTCTCTGACAAGCCTCCTACTAGAAGCCAGGCCTAGCAGCCTACATCAAGAGAACATTCAAGAAGAAGAGAGACACTGATACCCCCCTCAATGATTCAGCCAAGACTGTAACCCTCATGTCACAGGATTCTGAAACCCATGGGTCACTGGGCCTCTGCCCAATCATAAGGGTGAGGAGATCCCAGGAGACTTCTTTCAGCAGTCTCTCTCCTCTGACCCTATCTCTGTCTCTCCAACTGGAGAGGTTGGTAACCATGCCAAAGACTCTCTCAGCCCTGCTTGGATGGCTGAAGGACTCTGATATATAATACCTCGAAGCTAGTCTTGCAGCCCCATCACAACTCCCTCTCACTCAGTCAGGACAAGCAGTAGGATAGAGTGGACATCCTTGACCCAGCTCTGTGATGAGTGACAGGCCCAAGAGGCCTGAGATGAAGTCATACACAGGTATTTCCCTATCTGAGACACCAATATCCTCTTCAACTATGATGAAGCCATATGGCAAGAAGAGTAGCAACAGTGAACTGCACTGCAGCTGATTCACAGTGAGCTTGAAGAACATCTCATTGAAGAAGGTAGGCAAAGATGGGAAGCCACTGAGCATGACAGGGAGCATAGAGAGGAGCAGCAAGAAATTGAGAGGGCCTGATTAGAAAGGGCCAATGTTTCAAACTGGTACAAACTCTGATCCAAAGGTGCTGCTATACTTGCTCCCATCTAAGCTGATCCCTATAATCTGGTCTTCAAAGAACCAAGCACAGAGTCCAGCAGGTGGAGTTACAACTGCTGGAGGGAGGAGACCCTCGCCACTGAAGAAAGACTTCCAGAAACCCTCTCACATGCTCCAACCCCCCAGTATCCCCTTTTCTGATGAACTCCTAGTGCTGACACTATATTCAGAGATGATGAGTCCATTCTTAGACATTACAGGTTACAAGTCTCTGGGACTGCTCACATTCCTGTCTGTGCCCTCTGAGGGTTTCTTGGGAGCTGAGTGGTTAGACAGCTTCTTGATAATAGATACAGAAGAAACATCCAGCTCTATTGTGAGTGAGTGGAGGTGGTGAGAGCAATAGGAGAAAACAAATATAATAAGAACATTGGAAGTCAATCCCCCTCCATCTACTCCTATAGCCCCATCACTGGCCCCAGCACTCAGCCAGGACAGCAGAATGACAGTCTGACCAGCAGGGGACAAGGGGAGTTTCTATGTCCAGCCCACTAACTTCTCTGAAGAAGGGAAGGATGATGAGGATGAGGACAATAAGGAGACTGAAAGTAACAATCCACCTTGTGTAGGAGGGGAGCTCTCCTACTTACTTCAAGAAGACACAGATGAAGAAGAACTGGAGAAAGTGATATAGGAAGCAAGGAAACAGGAGTACCAGAAGTACTATCAATGAGGGGTAAACTTCCTATGGCATGACTCTACTTGGGCAGCATCGCTGCTGAGACAATTATATCTGTATTCTACCACTGATGAAAAGATAGAAATTCTAAGGCATGCCACAACAGATTATGCTACCAAGCAATACAATAAGAAGCACTCCAAGGACCAAGTCTGCTGACTACTGGCATACTCAATGCTGGAGTCAGTATGACCAATGCCAAGAATCCCACTCATTATTCCAGAACATGCTGTATACATGGCACCATCAATCTAAAGCATCTTTTTGTACTCTGCTCCATCAACTAAATCCATGGCAATGCAGCTGACATAAATCTGGCCACAGCTGACCAAAGAACTATTTGTCTTGAGGAACCCCTGAACTGGTAAAGGGAGTCGACTATTAGGGGCTCAGCCCCTATCAGATCAGGCCAGTGAGAGTGGCACAGGAAAAGAACTGCTCAAAGATGATTCCGAAGCAATTTGACTCAGATTTATCATTCAAGACAGCATAATCATATGAAAGGAAGAGGTGCTATAGAGAAGCCTGGTGGCCAACGACCATTCCCTTCATTTCTTCTCCAGCTCACCCAGTGAATGGTGAAGGCTCTCATTCGAAGAATGGTCTAACCCTATAGGCATCTTGCCCCATAATGTAGCAGTCCTCCAATGCCACCTGGATCTCTTACAAAAGCCCCAATCTTTCAAAGGGGTATCTGATAATATCGATGGATTTCTAGTAGACTGCAAATAATACTTCGAAGCTTATATCAGATACCTCAGGACAGATATGAACAAAGTGGTCTTTACCATCTCCTATCTCAAAGAAAAGGCAAAAACGTGATGGATTCTTATCTTCCCAAACTTCTGATCCACCACCTGTGAACATTACTACTACCCCTTGTGACCTGTCTTCAAACAGATGCTCAATGACAAATTTATAGACCCCACCATACAAGAAATCCATAAGCAGAAAATCAAAGAATACAAGATGGGTGATAAGGTAGCAACTGATTATTTCGATGAGCTAGAGTGATTAGCCAAGCTTGCTGGAATTCATGATGACATGGCAAATGATGGGAGAATGGTTGAGGCCCTCAAGCAAGAAGTTCCCCCTTTGTATATCACGATGATTTCAGCGATCAAGATCAAAATCCTAATGCTGAATGTGTTATGATTTTTCCTTTTCCTTCCCTTATTTCCTCTATTAATGCTTAGTCAGAAGGCACAAGACCATGGAAAGGCTTAGTTACAATAACCCGCCCACTCATCAGAGACACACAATCGCCCTTTTATGTACAGTAACGATGCTCAAGGACAACGGGCACCATGGACACAGACACGCACAATAGGTAGTGATATAATTAGGAACGGTAGCACAGTATTTAAAGGGTAGCGCTCTTGCTGGAGAACCCCAGCTTCGAGCTAAAGTTTATATTCATACCATTCTACCCTCGAGCCATTACATGGCCTTGTGACATATCGAACGAGCAACATCACAAGTGAATTTGGGTGATCCCTCGAAGTGTGAAGGGACAGCCGTCTATCACGTGTTGTCAGATCATGTGCCACTTGGGCTTAACAATTAGCTCGAAGCTTCTACCTTCCCTTTCTCAAGCCCAATTGTGCTGAGAAACTGAATGCCACCAGCAACAACCATAGACCTGAATCATGACTTCTTTGAGTTAATAGCTTCCATCATCGGAACATTACTCGGTCTTCTAGCCATCATCACCCTTTGCCATGGACGACAATCAGTAACAGCTTGGATAGTCAGGCACTACCAAGCCTTTCAGCAGGTACAACAAATTCTATGAAACGTAACCCCCGACCTCCCATTCCATGACATCCCCCCCTCCGCCAGAACGTTCTTCTTCCCACAAGGGCGACCCCTATCAGAAACCCGGAATAACAACTCGGATACGAGGAGCCTTCATGAGGAAGAAGGACCCCAGTATCCCTCTTGACGAAACAGCAGAGACTGCCACTTTGCTCTCACAGGATTCAGGAACCCGTGGACAACAAGCGTCGCTCTGGAGCCCATGGAGATCTCCAATGGTATCGCTGCAGCAGCCCCCCCTGAACATTCCCCCTCCCCAATTCCCTCAGGGATTGGAAACCGTGCTCGGGACTCCCTTGATGCCACTCGGATGGCTACGAGATCCCGCCAAAGTCCCAACTCCCCCCAGAACCCCCCCGTGACCCCCACTGAGCCCAACTCCGGTTCCAGCCAGTCCGTCAGTAGGATGAGGGTCGAGGACCCACATGGAAGGACCATCCACCCTGACTATATGAACGTCGAGATTGCCATCTCCGCAGCCGGGGACCCCTATCGACATCTCCATGTGGGCAGCGAGCCCGAGGTCGGGACAGCCAGCGAGCGAGGGAGGGCAGCCTGAGACAGAATTATCCACTGCATATTCCCAGATTGGGACCTCATGGTCCCCTTTGACTACAACGAGGCAGTACAGCAGCAGCAGCAGAACCAAGCCCGACAGGAGGAGATTAGGTGAACTCAAGAAGAGCTCGCCGATTACATATGAGAAGAGGCCCGAGAGCGGTATGAGGCCACAGAGTATGACTGACAAGGAAGGGCGCAGAGAAGGAGAGAAGAAGCCGAGCAGCTGGGATCAGCCTCACCCAGCCGCTATGGGCTACGAACCGACTCCGGGTCCCCTTTCAGGGAGCCCGACTCAGAAGAAGACTCCTGGACTGGCCCCGCCAGCATCGTCAGCTGGGATGAGGCCATCAGATGAGGGCAAACAGGAGGCTCTCGACCCCCAACCCCCGACTACCCAGCTCGAACCGACACTATCTCCTCAGACGCCGACTCCATTCTCGGAGCCTATGGGCTCCAAGTACCCGACAATGCCCACATCTCCAACAGGGCTCTCCAGTGATTCCTGAGTAGCTGGGTCGCTCGACAGTTCCTCAACCCCGAGTTCCAACGACACTTCAGCCTCTATAGCCAAGAACTGGAGGAGACGAGAGCGCGAGGAGGAATGTGCTACAGCCGGCTTAGAAATCCCTCCATACGTCGAACCAGCCCAGCCGGAAGCCACAGGGAGGCAGGACCCAGCACCCAGAACAGTGCAAGGGTCCCCGATGACCCTTCAACCAGCCGTGCTGTCCATTTACGACCCGCCCATCAGTTCCCTCCTCGAGGAAGGGGACAGCGGAGAAGAGGGCGATGAGGACAGCGACGGGGACAGTGAGGGACCATACACGGGGGAACAGTGCTTTGAGCGGGCAGGGGAAGAAACAGACGAAGAAGCCTTGAGGGAGGAACTGGAAAGAGCAAGAAACAGGGAGTACCAGGAGCTGTATGAGCAGGGAAGGAACTTCTTATGGCAGGACAAGTGCTGGCAAGCAACATCCATGGGACTGGAGTATTGGTACACAGAAAAAACTGAAAAAGAAAAAATCTTGCAGTATGCCGCGACCGAATACGCATGGAGGGAATATGGCCGGCGGCATCCAGAAGATCTGCTCATGCTGATACCCCCATATCGAAACAAGCCAAAGCTACCGGCCCCAATGCCACGTACCCCCCCTGTCCCACCAAGGCGGGCCATCTACATCGCCCCTTCAATTTGAAGACGGGCCGACGAGAGTCCTTCAATCTGAAGCATGGCTTCTTGGCTTCTCCGGATGAGGAGCCGCCCGGCATTCCCAACTACCGAAATCCAAAATCCCTGGACCGGCAAAGGAAGCCGGCTTCTCGGGGGGCAACCGCCCCTGGATCAAGCAGAATCAAGTGGAAAGGAACCCATTCAAGACGATCCCGAGGCTGTCTGCCTTGGGTTTACGGTACGAGATGGGGTCATCATCTGCATTGAAAACCCAAAAGGGAGTCTGGTTGCCGATGACCAATCATTACACTCATTCCCGGGACCACCAGCAGAGTGGAAACAACCGCCATTCGACAGATGGCCCAACCCGATGGGCACGTTGCCCCACAATGCCAATGTCCTACAGTGCCACCCCGATCTTCTCCGAAAACCCTGCCCCTTCAAGGGGGTTTCGGACGACATCGACCACTTCCTAGTCGACTGCGAGCAATACTTCGAAGTGTACATCAGATATATCGGAACCGATATGAACAAGGTTGTTGATATGCAGGCTACATGTCCAGCCCTATAATTTGCAAATTCTGCATAACACACTAGAATATGCTAGTAACTGAGAATCATTAGCCAGTAAAGGACTATGGCTGAGGCTCCGAGCTGATAGTCATGCTAGTCACCAATACTAAGT